>NC_143397.1:43541724-43844755 GCF_052110815.1 Crocodylus siamensis | reverse complement strand
CCAAGTAGCCATACCATGACAAAACCAAAACATTCTGCAGCCCATGCTTGTCCTGCTAGGAAATGGATCAGAACCAACAAATAGCAAATACTAGTCATAGTAATGAAATAGCTGTGATGGTCCAGGTAAAATACAGCAAGCAAGGACTTTTGTGGGAGATATGTTTTCATTTTCTTTTTAAACCAAGTGTATGTCACTCCCAACTATACAGTTGGTCTAATAAAAGATACCACCAACAACAATCCAAATGCTAGTCGTGTTTAATTCTGTACTGGAAGGCACCTAGGTAGTTTGAGAAATGTGGTATTAAGCATCTATATAGAATATAGTATAATGATCCATGGGTAAAATGTAGCTACCAAGACAATGAGAAGATGTGTTCACATAAATGTTTTTGCAGAAATAATACCTTTATTTGTTTTGATAAATACCCAAAAATGTAACTTTAGGCTTTTTTTTCTCTTGTAGATTTACTCATGGGAGTTCATTAGGAAGAATAGCAATAATGAGTTAAAGTAATAACAAACCAACTAAGTAAAGGATTTTGAAAAAACAAACTTCATATCTTGGTTTCTCATGGGGTTTGGAATTCTGCATTAATTTAACTGGAAAACAATATGATTTAGCATTTAGAAGAGAAGGTCTGCATTAACTGCCATTGCAGATTATGAAAGGAAAAAATGGACAAAAATATTTGCATCAGTACTTTTCTGTATGTACTTTTATGGAAATTGGTTAACCAAGAGCCTTTCATCAGAGTCCAGTTTGCATACTGAATCTATTGAAAATTAAAGTAGAAGAAAAATCTGAACTCCATTTTTTTGGGGGGGTTTTAATGATAGCCATGACTCTCAGTGGCTTTTTATGTTAGACTAGTGCTCTAAAAATAAAACTGAAGTGGTGGGAATTTGTCATTCCCAAAAGTAGCAAATTTTGAAACCATAATTATAATTCTGGTTTTGAATGCATTGTCAGATTTTTCATTTTGTATTCTGTTTTGGTGAAAATTAATAAGTAAAAAAGAAAAAAATCCCCATGGTATTTAGTTAGTGTGGCTTTGACTTACTTATGAGAAGAAAATAATGAAAAATATATTGAGCATCTAGATGGTTGATTAGGTATTTATTAAATACATATTTACACAGATTTGTGGTACAAAGCAGGTTTACATCCAACTTAATCCAAGATTAATATAGTGCAGAGGGGATTACCAGAGAGTGGCTCCCACATCACTATTAATCACTTCCTGCCCATGGAAGAGCATGACTGTTGCTTCAGTGATCCCTGACACAATCTGCGCCTACTATTGAAGGTTCCATAAATAGTGGTCACCTAAATATTCTACATTAGTATGGCCAACCTGCAATAAGTGGCATAGGTAGCCTTTGTGTGTGGCACATGGCGGATCAGGGAGAGGACAGGCAACATAGTAGCAGATAGGTCAGGAAGCAGTGCAGGAGATGAAGTGGGGAACACAAGGCAGGAAGGAGAAAGCAGAGCAGCAGATTGGGCAGAAGAAGGGACTTGATCTGGCATTTAGTATGGGGCCAATTTTTGGCACATCTGCCAAAAAGGTCATCGCCACTCTGTTCTACATTATATGTGAAACATCTTTCTGGCTATTTTGCCTTTTTATGGCATCATGAATTGGCTGAACATGTGGCATGTTGTAATTTTATGTGTGATTTAAAATCTTAATCGTGTCTTAGAACCTCAGTAATCTTACAGATGACAGCCCAGGTGAAGAGTTCCAGTACACAGAGATCTCTTAACCTTCACCTCTTAGCAGAATAGATGAACAAAACTTAATCACCAGGTAGGAACAGTTAGTGACAGTATTTACCTTGAAGAAAGGATTGAGGAGACTAGTTGTACTACTTGGCTTGCATCACACTAGTATTTAAAGGATTTGAAAGGATTCAGGATACTGGTTTAGGTGATTGATGACTCTTCATGGTGATAGCATATACACATTGCACAGTTTCCAGTAACTGAAGAGGAGCAACAAAAGATATAGCCTTGAAGACAAATGGTCTGTCATGACCATCGCTAAATGTGTATTTCAGCTGTACAATTGTATCTGCTATGTTAATTGCAAACAGTTGCATTTTTATCTCTGAAAATCAATCTGTTTTTGACTAGTATGTTTTTGAAACTTATCAATTTTCACTCCAGCAGCCTGCAGTGCTACCCCACTAGCATCCATACCCCACTAACACCAACCAATGGACCCAGGTCCTGCACGAGCAGCTCCACAGCCGCATATGTAGAGTACCAAGGGTGCCTGCTGTTTACATCCACATGTCCTAGATTTTTGGGTTCCTGTTAGACCTTCCAGCATGCTTGGGCAGTGCTTTACAACCTGACCCCAGAGGCTGGAGGGCTTTCTTTCCACTAGGGCCAGAGCAGTCACTGTTCTTAGGGCTCTGGTCCCTGCAGGTAGGGGCCTACTTCCCTGTGGATCTTAGGCATGTGAAGGGGGAAGACCATGGGGCCTGTGATCCTGAATATCAGCTCCATTCCTGCAAGAATTTGGGTTACTGGGTTACACACTGCAGTCAAATCTTGGAGCTTGGTGGTGGTTTGCCTCACTAGGCCTTGTGCACTACCACTACTGGGGGCCTGTGGCCTTGGGCACCTTGGAACAGTTGGTGCAGGGGACAGGTCATGGGAGTGGACTTGGGTGTCGAGGAAAGGTGGCTCCATAGGTCCTGCATGTCACAGTTCCACTCATGTAGGTCTCTCCTTCCCCTTGGACAGGACATAGCTAGCTTTCTCCTTTACCCCACCCCTCACACTCCTCCTGTCCTCAGTCACCTGTGTCCTGAGTTTTCATCCTGTCCTGCGTGTACTCAGATCCCTGCTGCAGGTATTCTGTCTGGACAGGAGCAAGGAGCAGATGGGGTTTTATTAATTGTACCATTATTTTCAAATAAAAAGTGGCATAACTATAAAAGTTCTGTGCTGCACCTTTTATTCATCTGGCCATTGTTGCAGTAGCAGGAGTTCAGAATGGTAAGTCACAGATTCCTTCTGCTATCACAGTCCAGGGACAGTTGCACAACCTCACCTTGCCCATCTAAAGTCAGTTCCCATCTCTTATGCTCTGAGTAGTCCCTATGCTCTACTGTCTTGAGGGGAGGAAATGGGCATCTCCTAACAAACCCAGACATGAACTTGAACTTCTCGGTGTTTGGGCCCTCATGCACATGGTTCAGCTGGGATTTGGGGTCCTGGGTGGGTACAGGAACTGCTGGTTCTTGATTTGAACCCAACCCATTCCCTCACTGTAGGAATATTGCTTTCTCTGCATGTTTTTTTCTAGCCAAAATCTCTGCATCCCAGGTTAGAGCTCGGGTTGGGTGAGGGAGAATTGTTTCTTTAGGATATAGTCCTGCAAGGACTAATCCCACTATGAAATGGTGGAAAAGTGGCCCACTATGATGGTGCTGCCGGGAATCCTATTCATTATGTGGATAAAGCTGGAAAGCTGCCTCATTGTGCAGCATGATAAGCTCACTCTTGAAGACATGGAGATGGTCGCAGCCACAATCAGTGCAGACTTAGTTTGCTGAAGACCAGGTGAAGCAACTTTGCCTTCTGATCATGCCCCAAGCACCGTCCTACATGCGCTTGCATTGTTTGAAGAACAAAACAGGACTGGCCTGCCCACCCTGTGCCCTTCCTCCTCATTTTTGAGCTGCCTGTAGTGTCTGGTTCCTCTGAGGCCCCAGTTGCTGTCATAGAGCTTGTAGCAGGTACCTATCCATTTTGTCTTGTCCTGGTACTGCTTCCATTCCTAGTTGTGACCCTGCATGTTCATCTTCATGGTGATCCATAGGTATACCTTTTTGTTCTGCTGGCTCTTATGGAGCTTCTCCTGATTCTGTTTGTGGTCCTAGGGGGTAAGGAGGTCCCTGACGTCTCTCTGTATCAAGTTACTGGATTGGCTGTAGGTATGGGTGCATAACTGGGGTCTGGGTGTTTTCTCACTGGGGATCTGAGCCTGGGCTGGGTCTGTGCCAGGGTCTAGTTGGGTTCCCACACCTGCTCAGAGTGATGTGCAGGGCATGCAGCTGTGTTGGCACTATGCGTCTGCAGCTCTGGAGCACAGTGTTAGCTGCTAGGAGGAATGATTTGCTCCATGATCGGCTGGAGTAGTAGAGTCCAGCTTGAGTTGCTAGTTGTTTCCCTTGAGCTGTGGGGAGGAAGGATCAATGTATGCTGGGATGCTGGAGGACAGTGCTGCAGTTTCTTGTGCAAGAGTAAATGTACAGGCATTCATTCTTCCAGCAGCAGTGGAAGTGACCTCCACTATGTTGGAGATGACTTATTTGTTTCCCAGAACTGCCACTTTTGCTCTGGGAGGAGCTATATGAACATTTGTAGGTTCATTGTTTCTACTGGGAAAGCAGAAATGTAACACCTGTACATGGCCTATGTCTTTTCTCCCATCTGTCAAGTAGAAATTCATACTTACCATCTGTGTCAAGTATTTTAAAAACTGTTGATAGCACTGTGGCTGCTAAGTATTATACCCCAATGGATGTAAGTTTTGGATATGACATATCAAGAATTTAAATTATTTGTGTCCAATACTTCTGCCCATTGAAGGAATTTATAAGAGATGTAGGAGTTTTCATTAAACAGTTTAAGATTACTTTTGAAAAACCACATGCTGATATGCCACTTAGTCATGTATGTGTTGATAAAGTATAGTAAAGTATGCATTGAGATGCACATGTTGGTTAATGAAATACAATAGCACATTCATTGTTCATAACCTGACACTAAAGTATGTATGCTAACCCCATAGCATGTACACCATCTTGTACAGATTCAAAACATTTTGCTGAAATGAGTACTCTAAAATGAGCTCTTCATGCAACCTGCATCTTAATTCTTCCCCCCACCTTCATTGTTAAAGTAATGATTTTGGGGTTTTGCAATGGAAAAACTGCTGTGGTTTACACTTATTTCTCCTTTTTCCTTTTTCTGTCTAAAGGATAATATCTGGATACATTGACACAAGTATTTTATTTGAACATGGACTTTATCTCTTGCATTTGAAAAATAAATTCAATTATAATGGACTGCAGCTAAGGCTGTAGTAGGGCTGAAAGTATACTAGAAAAAATCTGCCTTAATTTACTGTATGGTTACAGCCCTAATTATGTTTTGAACTGCATTAAAAAGGAATGTTCAAGGAACTTTTAAAAACTGCTTGATAAAAGATCAGGAAACCTAAGATGTTCTTATTTGTGACACTTGTATGAAAGGACTTTGTTCTCAGGTATAATACCTGGAGTCTATACCTATTGCCTTTTGAAAAAGATTTTCTTGTCTAGCTGTTACTGAATTTGCTGTAAGTTCGCTGATAAGCTCTATACTAAACTCACAGATGCATGGTAACAGCATAGTAATAAGTGCCAAGAGCTACAAAACACTATCTTATGCTCAAAATAGTTTCTTGCTACTCAAATACTATACTGTCATGTTGCACAGCACTTTTAAGTTGCCAAAACATATGAACATAATTGGCATATACTGAGTCAGACCAAAGGTCCATCCAGTTCGGTGTTTGTCATCAACAGTGAAAACTGGCAGATGCTTTAGAGTATTAGAAATAGGGTATGTACAGACATTTGGGGAAGTTAAATCAAACTAAAAATGACTACCTGGTCTAAATAATTCAGGATGGGGGGAGCAAGCAGGCTTCAGGGAGGGTCAGGGACAGGGGGGTTAGCAGGGTCTATTGAGGGATTGGGGGGACAGGCAGGGTACAGCCACCTCAACATTTACATGAAGGGAAGGGCATATGATTGGGGGGGGGGCAGTATTGTGCCCATGCTCTGCCTGCAACACTCACTCCTAAGCCCCTGCCTCTCCAGCCCTGCCAGCTTCTCCCCCAGACTCCCAACCCACATCCCCCTGCATCCCCAGCCCTTCTGCCCAAGCAGCTCCTTTGTTGCACGCCCACATGCAGTGTGTCTTTACCTGGGAGTTTGCTGGGGGCTGTGTGGGAAGCATGTGCCCTCCAACAGCCAGTCACCTTGCCCGCTGCTTCCAGCCCCAAGCAGCTAGCCCAGGAGAGCAGAGGAAGAGCAAAAACCCAGACATTTGCTCTCATTTTAAAAATCTGTCCAGATGCAAGGGCAGGGGCCAAAAAGAGGATGTGTCTGGGAAAACCCAGATGTATGGTAGTCCTACTGTAGCTCTCATCCCCCAACACCCTTCTAGCACTGCCACTGAACCCACATAAAGCAAGGGAAACCTTTATATATATTTGTCTAATCCTGTTTTGATTCTGGTTAAACTTGACTTCTGCAATAGCCAGTGAGTGTCACATGTTAATTATATATTCAGTAAAACATTTCCTTTTGTTTTTTCTAAAATTGTTGCCTGATGATTTCTTTGGGTTTTGTCAGCTGCTTGCATTTTGAGACCTAACAGAAATTGTTCCCTATTTATTTTTCACAGCATTCTCAATTTTATGGAGTTTTATCATATTCCCTTCAGTTGTCCACCTTCTAAGCTAAAGAGTCCGATCCTTTTTAGTCTGACAGAAGCCATTCCATGCCCATGATCATTTTTGCCCTTCTCTATTTTGCTAGTTCTGTTCTATTGCTTTTTGGGAGAGAGGGTGACCAGAACTTCACACAGTAGTCAAGGTGCGGACTCGCCATGATTAATATAGTGGCAAATGATATTTTCAGTTCTTTTTTCAATTCTTTTCCTAGTGAACATTTTACGTCACTTTTCACTGCTGCTTAATATTAGGCCTTTGTAAAGAGCATTCTCCACAATGACTTCAAGATACTTCTGTGAGTGGTAACAGTTAATTCAGAGCCAGTTGTGTTATGTGTCTAGTTAGGATTATTTTCCCCATGTGCATTACTTTGTATTGACTGTTAATTTTTTTTTCCTGCCCATTCAGTTTTATGGCATCTTCCTGAAACATTTTGCCTTCAGTTTGGACTAAAGCAGAATAATTTTGTATTGTCTGCAAATGTTGCCATTATGCTTTCTACTTCCTTTGCCCTGAGCCCTCCCCAGTGTATAACTTCTTTCAGTCTGAAAACCAATCACTTTGTCCTACCCTTCGTTTTGTTGTCCTTTAACCAGATTTCAGTCCATAAAAGGGCCTTCCCTCAGATCTCAGGACAGTTAAACTTTTTTAGGAACCTTTGGTTAAGGATCTTGTCAAGGATTTTTTTGATAAATTTCTCTTACTTACCTTGGTTTTCTTCTGTAGGCAGGTGTATAAGGAACATTATTTTTATGGCATTTCCATTTTTTATGTAATGAGCAAAATTAAATTATTGAAAGCAGCAGAAAGTGCCAAGAAAGGGAAACCTGAGCCAGGAATTTTCTACTTGAACTCCCAATGATTTGTTCTAAATTTAAGCTGCTTTTTAATTAAAAGTCCATGCAAGACCTTTCCAGGAAGGAAAACAAAGCTGGCATCCTGATTCTCCTCCTCACCCTCCCCCCCACCTCAATGTAAAAGTACTACGTTCCTTTGCTTTTAATTTATAGGCTATTTTGAAAATCTGAATAGATTACATGTGGCTGTTTTGAAAATCAGATTCAAATGTCTTGAATCTTGAAAGAGATCATTTAATAAATATTCTGTATTTAGTTTCTTAAACCTATGTTATATCTTACACTTTCAATTTTCCTAGAATTCTGGCTTGTTTATACCCGCTTTAGAGCAGCATTGTGTTAAATTATAGAAGTAGATACTGAATATTGTTGGTTTAATAGCTATTAATGCCTATAAAAAGGACACAACAAAACCATTTTCTAGAATGACATTTTTCCAATGTCCCATCATGTCCCTAAGTAGCAGTTGCATATTGAACTTTCATGATATTCTAAAGCATAATTGTCTCTGAAATTAATGTAATAAGTATCACATTATTTGCAGGTTTTGTGTCTAGAAGAATGTTACAGTGCAGATGATCACAGTCTATTTTTAAAATGTAATTGCCAACATGAGTAAAATTTTATTTTCCTTGACTTCTTTCCTCACGTAGCAAGGTACTGTTCTCATTGACTACTCACTATTTCAAAGTGGAGGATGGAGGTGAAAGATCAGTCTGTGTCACCTTTGGCTTCTTTTTCTTTGTTAAAGCTATGGCAATCCTCATTGTAACAGAAAATTACCTGGAGTTTGGACTTGAGACAGGTAACAACTTTACATGAATTCTCTTGATTACATGACCTTAAAAGTTAATGTTAATCTCCTCGAATGTCTCTCAGAGTATCTGTACTGTATTAAAACAAGCTGTATTAATAAGTCCTGCTTTAGATTTCAGATTCTAAGGTGCATCTTGTATAATTCCTTTGTTTTTCTGTAAATGGTGTCATTTTCTGTGTGGTTGGTTGTTTAGTTAATTATATTTGTGTAACATTTTATTTTAACCCATTTTGCCTTACACAGTTAAGTGAAACTCCTCTGTTTGAAAATTACTTATGTTCTTAAAGATTAATGTAAATTTTATTCACATTCATGAAATGTACAAATATCAAACAGATGTTTTCAAAGCCTGCTTCTGTTAATAGCAGAGTTGTATTGCATTGTGGCATACTAATTAGCACATGAAAGAGCTAGCTAGATGTAAGAAAATGTGTTTAAAAGATGTTCTGTTTTCTAACATTTTATTTCAAAAGAGATATTGCATGTTTGTACCATGGTAAAATATATAATAAAAATGTCTCTCTCTGCAGGGTTTTCAAATTTTTCAGAAAGTGCTATGCAGTTTCTTGAAAAGCAAGGTTTGGAATCCCAGTAAGTTTCTTAAAAAAAACCAAAAAAACAAAAAAAAAAATCAGTCTGCATTATATTCAATAATAACAATTATCGATCTGCTTATTTTTGGTAGTGAGCTTTTAATTCTTCTGCACTTAGATCCTGTATTGTGATTATTACTATGAAAGGGCTAGATTAATTAGAATACTTCAGCTGTGCTTGTAGATTGTCTGGAATGTCTTAATGTTTTCCTTTTACTAATATTGAGAACAACTGCCCATACAGTTTGCTGTCTGTTACATTTCAAAATTACAGGCATCTTTTTCTTTCTTTATAGTTTTTACACAAAAGATTTATTTTTATAATGCTTTAAAAATGTTGCTTAAAGAATAATATCCCTCTGGGCATAAATATTGTCCTTACTGTGCAGGTAAGGGAACAGAGGTAAAGAGGGTGAAGTGTTTTGTCAGGTGGAGCCTGTGGCGCAGCTGGAATTTAAGTCAGTTTTCACTCGTACATCTTCAGGCTGTTATCTTGTTATGCAGATATAATTTGCACTAAGGTAAACATATTGTATATAGGATAACTAAGGAAGGCTTATTCCACACGTGATTCTCTAGTTTATAGGATCGCTATTTATAAATTGTTCTCAAAAATGAATGTTTTATTGCAGTCTGTGCCTTAGTATACATTCATGCATGTGCTCTTTTACATGATTACAAGGTGTGGGCATGCAGAAATTCTTAAAAACAAATACATATTCTTTGTGATGAGGAGAGGAGATGTCTGAAGGGAACTCTTTTTTTTGTACCTCTAAGTCTGTTTAGGATTCTGGGTTCTGAGTAAATCTCCTTAAATTAACTTCTACTGAACTCTGCATTTTTTATCCTTCAGTACATTCTTAAATTATTCTCAGCTTCCTTTGCAAATGCTTAATTTTCTAGTTAGTGGCTGTGTCCTCATTTACTTTTGAATTTCACTGCAGTGCTTTGGCAGCTTACAGGTAATGTTTGCATGGTCATAGCATCATATGGAAGTTGCAGTGAAATGGATCATGAATGTGTCTATTGAAACTCCCACGTGACTTCTTTGTTGTCCTACATTAGTAGTAAATTGTATTGAATGCTTTGCTGTTTGCATAATTCTGAAGTTAAAAGTATAAAAGTTCAAAGGCTTGATTTTTTTTTGTTTACTTAAAATGTCCATTTTACATTGCATCATTCAGTAATACAAAATACAAGTACTCATCTTAGCAAGACATGCTAATTAGACTTGTCATATTTTACATTGATTATGTATAAATAGATCAACAACAGTTAGATATTTTGAGTGCTACCTAGTGCATAAAAGTTGAATACAAGTAAAATAATATAAAATAAAATAGAGGTAATGTATTGTACCTTTCTTTGTCAGAGAGACTTTACAGTATCTTTCCCTCTATCGATAAGCTTGCTGAACTTTTCTGTTAGGTATTTATATTCTTGGACTTCTCTGCATGTCCTGAACATTCAGGATTCTTTTTAAAATGTTTAACTGTCTCAAGTTATTTAAGTTGTAAACTTAATGTTTCCTAGAAAACTGTTCCTGCTTTTCAGTGCACAAATGTTTTCTGACTTTTTTTTAAATGTGCATAATCAGGGGGATTTTCTAGTTTTCATTTGGAGTTGATGAATCTGTAGTATTGCTAGTAATTCTAGGCTTAGTGCTAGTATTCTTGCAAGTTGAAGAAAAACTGCTCTTGAACACCTGAATGCTGTTTGTTTTGTGGGGAGAGCTTTTGGTGGGGGGTTGTTTTTTTGGGGGCATTTGTTTTGGTTAATGGATGAGATGTGGAGAGTTGAGCACAGCTTCTGTAAATATTCTACACAATGATTGTTTCTTTTCTTTTCTTTTAGGGGTCCTGTGTCTAAACTAACCTTCAAATTGTTCCTGGCTGTTATATGTTCACTTATTGGTGCTTTTTTGACATTCCCTGGCTTGCGCCTGGCTCAAATGCATCTGGATGCTCTGAATTTAGCATCAGAAAAAATAACACAGTAAGAGAAACATAGATGTACCCAGTGTTTAAATATACTTAGTTTAGTACACAAATAAGCAAACAATTCATTATAATCAAAGTAATGGCTCACTAGCGCCTTCTCTTTCACTTCCTACCTGCTTATTCAAGTTACAGCAGCCTGCCAGCTCCCTTTGCCTCTAACCACACATACTTGCTCAAGCTGTCTCCTGCTAATCTATTATATCCCTCACATGATCAGAACCAATTAAAGGAGTATGCCTGCCTGCATTCTAGGACCCCCTCTACATGTTGCATTTATCACATACTTAACTGGTTAATTGCATAATTACCTTACACATGCAAACTACCTAGAGTGCCATAAGAAGCTCCAACCAGCTATAAAGTTAGTACACATTTTTGAGGTCTAACTTTCTAGCTCGTTGCTCTTAAACATTAATTTGCATATATAGGAAGGTATCCCCTGCAGCTGGGAGCCCTATCAGCTCACAGGGCTCCTGGCTGCAGGGATACACCATGCCAAGCCAGGGCTGGAAATCCCACAACTGAGGGGGTTCCCAGCTGCAGGAGCTTGCTCCTGGGCTCTCCCTGCACTGGCAGTAAGGTGCGGTGGGATCTAATCACACCATGCACATGTGCTATGACAGGAGTTGCAATTGTGTAGATTGCACATTAGTTCCCACCATGCCTTTACCTGCACATATAGAGGGGCTCTTATGTTGAGAATTCTACAGGTTCTCAGCGCAACTTTGTAGTAAGTGGATGGTATGGAAGGAAGGATGTGGCTGCTGACTCTTAGATGGGCATTGAACGCTCATTGCTAACATGATTCAGTGGAAGCCAGGGAAAGAAAGTGTGTGCATGTTGTGGGGGAGGCAGGGAGAGGATTAGACATGAGAGCTTTGAAAAAACATTAAAGGAGGGCAAAAAAGCCAATCAAATCTGAAATCCAGTCTTTCTAAAACTTCAGATTGAAACTTAGCAATTTTACTTTACATCATGTTAAAATATTAAAATTAGAGTAATGTAGAAAGAGAGTTCTCTTGCATTAATGGAATATACTGACATCTTTAAAAATGATAAAATAGCAAATGCTGTTTCAGTGACTTTTACAGTCAAAGTTACTTAATTGGGGAAGTGGAGTCTGACATTGGTTTACAGCTACATATGCAAGTTTAGCTTTTTTGTTACAGGTGTACATTTAAATGTTCTACTTGCTGCATTTAACTTTTTCTTTCTTTGAGATTCTCTGCTAGCTTAATCCCCACCGATTTCCTGGGGCATAATATCCTAATACTTAATAATGCTTGTCCTGATAGCATTCTTAGATTTCATAAATAAGTCCAGTAAGAACTGGTGTTATCATATTGATTCTTCCACATAAATGCAAGCTACATAGGCCATAAAGCTTTCCTGTATTAATTCTGCTTTAAGTCAAGTAGCTGTGCTTGAACTAAAGCATATCACTTAAAATATGAAGACCAAGTATTTTCTGAATCCGTACAGTGGGTGAATTGGCTGTTTGGGTTTGGGTGAATCCATACAACCATTGGTAATTTGTTCTAGTAATTAATTGCCCTTTGTGTTAGAGATGTGTACCACATCTAATCTGAAATTGTGTATGTTCCTCTTCCAGTTTTTTGTTTTTGCTTTTACCTTGGTAATAGTTAACTCTTCAGTCTAGCTCTGTCTGTTCAGCTTAGAGACTGTGCTCAAGTTGTCCCTTAACCTTCTCTTTGGTTTAAATGAATAGCTGTCCTTGAATCTTTCACTGTCAGGTGTTTTTCAAATCTTTTTTTTTCATGGATCTTCTGTGAATCTCTCCTATTTTTTTCAACATCTTTATTGAGGCATAGACACCAGTATGGTACACAATAGTGCAGTAGCAGGTGCACCACTGGCCAACAGAAATTTAATAACCCTCTTTCTCTATTCTGTATTCCTGTTTAATATCAGAGGAAGACTATTTTTTAAAAAAGTTTCAAGTATATCAAGAAATAGAAGAATCCTATTCTATATTAATTTAGTTTAGACTATAGTAGAATGTCTGTAAAATTCAGAAGTGTTCAATACATATTTCTGTTCTTTGGGTGGGAGAAGAGAGCCTTTACTTTCTGATAGTAACTGAAGAGGTCAAGCAACTGCTCCTGCTGTTGGGTGTAGGTAATTTGCATCCAGGAGTTTAAAAACAAAACAACAAAGTTTAGCTGACGTGTTTCTGGCCCTTAATGCTTATTTTCAATAAGTCTTAGAACACTGGGGAAATTTATAAAAGACAAGGCGGCCAAGGTGTGTCAGTATTTTAAAAAGGGTCAACAGGACAGTTCAGGTAGGTTTAGGCAATCAACATGACATTGATCCAAGATGGAATAATGAAATAGCTGATACAAGAATTAAAGCTGATACAAGCTGATACAAGAATTAAAGCAGGGTAATTAATGCCAGTCAGCATGGGTTTATGAACAGTAAGTCTTGTCTAACTTGATTTTTTTTTTTTAATGTGATTCCAACCTGGGTTGCTATAGTTAGTCTTGATGTACTAGACGTCATAGACTTTCATAGACATTAGGGCTGGAAGGGACCTCAGAAGATCATTGAGTCCAGCCCGCTGCCTGAGGGGCAGGAAGTCATCTGGGATCGTAGGATCCCAGCAAGATAAGCATCCACATTTCTCTTGGAGGCATTCAATGTGGGTGCTTGAACTACCTCTGATGGCAGGCTGTTCCAGACTCTGGGGGCTTAGATAGTAAAGAAATTCTTCCTTATGTCCAGCCTGAAATGGTCTTGCAGTAGTTTATAACCTTTTGATCTTTTCATCCCTTGGGGTGCTCTGGTGAATACCCCTGATAAACTTATAGGTGGCCATCAGATTGCCCCCGAGCCTGCGCTTTTCCAGGCTAAAGAGCTCCATAGCTCTCAGCCTGTTGTCATAAGGTCTGTTTTCCTGACCTCTGATCATGCATGTGGCTCTTCTCTAGAGTCTCTCAAGCTTCTCCACATCCTTTTTGAATTGTGGAGCCCAAAACTGGATGCAGTAGTCCGGCTGTGGCCTCACCAAGGCCGAGTACAACAGGAGAATATCCTGAAACTTGCTTGAGAAGCATCTATGGATGCAAGCCAAGGTTTTGCTCGCTTCACTAGCCGCAGCATCACATTGCAGGCTCATGTTCATCTTGTGGTCAGTCATGACCCCCCAAGTCCCTTTCATCTGTAGTGCTAGTCAGTGTAGCACTGCCAAGCCTATAAGGATGCTGCAGGTTTTTTCTCCCAAAGTGGAGAACCTTGCATTTTTTCAGCATTAAACACCCTCAGCTTCTCGTCCACCCGTTTCCTGAGCCTGTCAGCCTGGATCATCCTCCTGTGTGGATGCTTTACCCCAGAGTTTGGTGTCATTGGCGAACTTGGCCAGTCTGCTTCTGACTTCAATGTCCACATCATTAATGAAGATGTTGAACAATATAGGTCCAAGGGCAGAGCCTTCGGGGACCTCACTAGTCACAGGGCACCATGACGATTGACTTCCGTCAACCACCACCCTCTGGGTTCGATCACAGAAGCAATGCCCCAGCCAGCAGATAGTGGTGGACCAGAGGCCGCACTTGGCCAGTTTCGCCAAGATGTGATCATGGGATACCAGATGGAAGGCTTTTTTGAAGTGAAGATATATGACGTCATTCTCTTCTCCCTTGTCCAGGTGATAGGTCGTAGAAGGAAATGAGGTTGGTCAAGCAAGACCTACCCACAACAAACCCATGCTGGCTATCCCTCAGGATGTTGGCGTCAGCCAGTCTGTTAAGGATGGCCTCTTTGATAATCTTTTCCAACACCTCGCCCAGGATAGAGGTCAGACTGATGGGCCTGTAGTTTGCCAGATCCACTTTCCTCCCTTTCTTGAAGATAGGCACCACGTTGGCCTTCTTCCAATCTTCGGGCACTTCACCAGAGCGCCAGGAGTTCTCGAAGATCCATGCCAGAGGCTGGGCTATGATGCTAGCCAGTTCCTTAAGTACCCTGGGGTGTAGATTGTCAGGGCTGTCTGACTTGAAGGTGTCCAGCCTCTCAAGGTGTTCCTTCGCAAGGTCAGCATTGATGGAGGGCAGAGAACCTTCCTCACCCAGGCATCCCTGCCCTGTAATGGGCATGGGCATCCCATGGGACTGATGAAAGACTGACGAAAAGTACCTGTTTAATAGGTTGGCTTTTTCCTGGGCATTGGTTGTCAGTTGTCCCATCTGGTTCAGCAGGGGTCCAATGTTGCCCTTGCTTTTCCTCCAGCTCCCCACATATCTGAAAAAGGACTTTTTATTGTCCTTGATACTTGTAGCTAGTTGGAGATCTGTTGCAGCCTTGGCTTTCCTGGTTTGCTGCCTGCAGGACTGGACCAGCGTGGAAAATTCCTCCTTGAAGGTAGATTCTGTCTTCCATCTTCTGTAGGCCTTTCTTTTTAGCTGCAGGAGGTCTGCTAGTTCCCTGGATAGCCAAGGGGCTGCTGTACCCTTTTGCTGCCTTTCCTCCGAGGTGGGCTTGTGCACTGAGGATTGCTCCCTTGAGCAGCAACCACTCTTCCTGAACTCCCCTCCCCTTGGGGTCATGGTCCCTTAGGGTCTCACCAATAAGCCTCCTGAGCTTGTCAAAGTTGGCTTGTATGATGTATTAGATTTCTTTAGGGTTTTTGACATAGGACTACACAAAATGAACCAGAACAATATAAAAACATAACACTTTGAATATTTCAACCCAGTTAAATGATGGGTCTCTATAACTAGGAACAGGAAGTCACTCCTCATTGACTCCTGCAGGGATCAGTTCTTGGTCCTATACTATTTAACTTTTTTTTTCTAAATTTGACAGAGAAATAATTTTTGGGAGTTTGCAAAGAAACAGGTATTGGAGGGATGGTATCTTCTCTGAAGATGTCAGGTCACTGACATAAAGTCACCTAGATAGCTGTTTAACTTGGAGGCAACAGTGTGTCGCTCTTCTGCCAAATATACAAAGTCAGACATCTAGGAACAAGGAACACAAACCTTATGTACAGGATGGGGGACCTCTGACCTGGAAAGAGTTCTGAAAAGACTTGGGTTATGGTAGATGATGACCTGAAATAGAGTTCCCACTGCAATGCTATAACCAAAAAGGCTAATAAAATCCTTGGGTGTACAGACAAGAAAGGTGTTTGATATCAAATAAAATACTTTGTTCATTGTTACTTATCATTTTGATCGGCCTTTTGGCTTTCTTTCAGAAGCATCACTTTGCTCTCTGCTACTTTGTGGATTTGGGAATACTTCTGTTAGTCCCTTCCTTCCCTTTCCCCATGCATTTCACTAATCTCTTTTCAGCCTTTCTCCCACTGCTTGAATGAATAAAAATGGATGTTTGCCATCCTTTTGCACATTCCAGTTCACTAACCCACTAGTGCAACTTAAATAAGCATAAAGCAGGTAAAAGCTTTTTTCACAAGTTAGTAAACTACTTTGGGTTGCTCTTTGATTCTGTAATTTTAGTTACTTAGCAACACTGCATACCCAGCACTGCTTTTTTTTTTCCCCTTTCTTCAGCTGAAACCAATGATTTACTTAGCCTGCATGACAAGTTTCTGAAGAATGCACACATTTGAATGCTTTTAGGAGTCTTAGTGGCAGTTTAAACTTAAACTTTCCCTTTCTTTCTATTATTTTTAGTTACCTGATTGTTTTCCACTGTAGTATTGTAGCCTTCTTTTTACAGTGGAAGTATAAGCAAGTGAGCTTTTCCAATAATGCAGTATTGCAATGTTGTCAACATATGATACTGTATCACTGAAGTCTGTGACAGTGTTTCCATTGACTTAAATGGGGGCAAAATCCAGTCCTTTGAGATGACTCTCTGATGAGCCTGATGGCAGGAACAAGAATGTGTGTTAACTCCAAAGGCCACAAGTCTTCTTTTTTATATATATATATATATATATATATATATACAATTGTTCTTGTACTGCAGTTGCTTAAGTTCTCTTACTTCAGCCATTCAATATAATCTCCCAGGAATCCAGTACCTTTAAAAGGAAGTAGCTGCTCTTTTTCTCAAATGTGTTTTGGGGTTTTTTGTTACTGGAGAATCTTTAATTGCATGTTAATTAGATAAGATTCCCAGGTAAAAATCCTGTTATTAAATGGGGAAATTTGACTTGCCAAAACTGAGAAATACATTCTAAATTTGCATGGATAATATAACCTAATTTTAGGTACTTTTTAATGGAAAAAGTATTCACAAATGCAATTCAGTGTTTTCCATAATTACCAATCAGAGAATCTGAGTTTTTAGATTAAATTTTATAGCAGCTTCCACAGCTTTACATTATACCATTGTAGATACATTCAGCAACTGTTTCTTACCATGCTGCTGTGTATGATTTCCTGTGATCTATTGGAATAAATTAAAGCAGGAAATTATTCCAATTAGAGTATCACAGAATCTAATGTTAAGATTATAGGAAATAACACTGGCTAATTATTTTGTTAAACCCAGTAAGAATATTAAAGAAAGTGATGTTCCAGCTTTCACTACACTCTCAGTTATTGTCCCACATTATTTTTAATAATATATACTAAAGAGTCAATAGTAGTAATCCAGGAGTCTCAGTTATAATAATTGTATACATTCACTGTATTTTCTTTTTCTGTTTTTGTTTCAGAACGTTACTACATATAAACTTCCTGGCACCTTTACTTATGGTTCTCCTATGGGTAAAGCCAATCACCAAGGACTATATTATGAACCCACCTCTAGGAAAAGAGAGTGTGCCTTTGTAAGATTCCTTTAAAAATACATATATATTGGTATCAGAATCAATTGGGTTTAGAGTACCCTGATTTATACTAGTCATGCTCTTGAAGCTACATTTTTAAATGCTGAGCTATCAAAGCATTTAAAAACACCTTTGAGAGGAAAATGGGCTGTGAAATCAGAATTTCAGGGACATGTGACCAATTATTACTTTAAAATGGGTATTTTTAACTTATTTTTAAAACCAGAATTATCAGTGTAAAAATGACAGTTGGTTGAAACTCATGTTACAACTGATGCTAAAATTGAAAGCTGTCTTAAAATTGTGACTTCTATATATCAGAAAAATTGTAGTGAGCTTAAACTCAATAGAGAATGTAGTATTAAGACTCTTAAATTGTACACGTTTTAGAGTTTCCTGTAAAATTAGAAATGCACTGTTTAACTGGCTTTGCATTTAATCTGGCTGAAGAGCTGCAGGATAAAAACAGACTATTCCAGTTGCTATTTAGGATACACACTACAGAGTTCTAAACCTTGATTTATTTGAAAGATTTAATTATTTGTTTAGTATTCTAGATTGCTTGAATTCTCAGTACTGAAGACCTAAGTTTTTCTTGTGCAGCCAAGTGGCTATGAGAGGCCTAATGCTATGGCATGATTGGAAAGTAATAGCTGCTAAGGGAGGGAGTGGGCTTACCTGTAATTGAATATTGTTTACCTGTAAGATGTATAACTATTGACTGTGTGTTAAGTATTTCCTTCAATAGATTTCAAGATTCTCTATAGGTAGTATAAACAAATACATAACACTTAAGTTGAAGATGACCTTTGGAGATTGTTACTCTTTATCCACAGAATGTCAGAAGCTACATTTGATACTCTACGGCTGTGGGTTATAATCCTATTGTGCGCTTTACGATTGGCCATGATGCGCAATCATCTGCAAGCCTACCTTAATTTAGCGCAGAAGTGTGTGGATCAGATGAAAAAAGAGGCTGGCAGAATAAGTACAGTTGATCTGCAGAAAATGGTAAATATAATGGAATAAAAATGGCAAATGTAGTAAGTGATTCACACGTAGTTAACTCATGTTTTTTGGCCCTGTCCTTATATCCTTCACAGCACCAGTATTTACATTTTAAAACCATGAAATGGGAGGTTTTCCTTAAATGTAGTTCTTTCCAGAAAGGTACCATACCAGGAGGGAAAAAATGCACAAATCCAGGAAACAACATAATACAAGTCCCATTGTGCCACTACACAGTCCTTCCTAGTCCTTCTGTTAGATCACCATACCATATCCTTGTCTGAATCTTTTAGTTTATGATCTCTGTCCATTTTACATGTCGCAAATGGTGCAAAACACATGGGGAGATCCAGGTATTGTATTGACTGTGGTATGATTAGAAGCCTAAGAAACTTACATACTTTAAAAAAACAATATTAAGAATATGTTTATTAAAGTGGGATCAGAGCTAATATTCAGTATATCAAAATGTAGAATACTGAATGATAGTATTTTGTTTGTAAAAGTATAGTGAATATTCTATATTTTGTTTTGTTTTTTTTTACTGCTTCCATTCATGAGGAAATAACTGATGAATGAATAAGTGCTGTAAGAATTTTGAATTGTTTTAAATTTGAAATTCTTCAATAAGCCTTTTTTCTTAAAAGCTGTATTACATGTTGAAAAACTTCTGAATGTGGTCTTCCTTGTCAGTATCCTGTTTTTTTAAGCTGCTTAGTTTTACTGATAGTTGCATTTAAATGTTGGCTATAATAATTTATAATACATCAGCTGTCTTAAGCGTTCTTGCACACTAAGTCGCTCAAAGATTTTGTTGGTTTCAGGTGGCCCGAGTGTTTTATTACCTCTGTGTAATTGCATTGCAGTATGTGGCACCTCTGGTAATGCTGCTACACACAACTCTGCTGTTGAAAACCCTGGGTATGCAAAACTTACTGAATTTTTTTCCCTTCCTGTATTATATAAAGCTTTTATTATCTATTAAAGAGAACTAATAAAGCATATGTAGCTAGAAATGAAGAAAGAGCTTACATTTTTGACATTGTAGAATGGTTTCAAGCCAAACAGTTTTTATTTTATACTTGAAGTGGTTTTGGAAGCTGTTAATTCCAATCTGACATAAAATAGGCAAACAATTTAATGTTACAGATCATGCTGTTGATTATCTTTTTTGAAAAGTTACATACCATTTTAAAACAAATGCATCTAATTTTAGGGAAATCTGTTTTGCATATGTAAAATTTGGTAAGAACATTTCATGGACTTCTTGAACATATATTACAAGTTTCCTTCTGTATTGATAGAACGATGAAGTGATGTCAACTCTTCCTGATGAAAGATTAGATATCACTTGCTGCATTACTACACTAAGAGTATAGACATTATTATCAATTATCAAAAGATACCGAAGTTGTTGCAATGTGACTGTTAAGTCTTTGTGATCCTGTAATGATGCACATATGGCAAAACAGTTCCTATTTAATACTGTTTTGTTCGGGGTCAAAGTTAAAAATCCTATTATTAAATGGGGAAATTTGACTGGCTATATAGCTAACATGATCAATAAAGGATCATGCAGATATAACAATTACACTATAATAGCTGCTGTCCCAGCCAGCAGCTTCCTCTCTCCTTTTTAGAGCAGCTAAAATCTATACATATTCATACCCTAAGATCTCACTTGTTAAATGTTATATTGCAATATGACTCTCTAACTCTTTTTACAAATTAAGGTTTGTATTTTTTAACTTTTACATGTGAAGAGTATTGCTGCCCTGTTTATAGAACTGACCAAGGTGCAAAATGCAAGCAAACTAGTTTTGGAATCTACTTGCCATTAACTGGGGGTTTTTTTGTTGCCTTTTAATAGGTAATTACTCCTGGGGCATCTATCCAGAATCTAGCTCTGACTCTCCAATGGAGAACAATCTACTCCCCAATTCAGTTTACTTTGATTCTCCATCTGCTGATGGAAAGATGAAGGTAACTGTAATACAACTAACCATGGCGTTGGGCAGCTTAAAGAACATTTTCACTCCTCTCCTGTTCCGAGGACTCCTGTCTTTTCTGACATGGTGGATTGCTGCTTGCCTTTTCTCCACAAGCCTTTTTGGGCTTTTCTATCACCAGTACCTGACTGTGGCATGAACTATTTGGCCAAAAAAGCAAATAGGAGGTTCAAACCCATGTACCCAAAGGGGGATGAAAGAAAATGGAAGGACGTGTGACAGAAACATATCAGAATTTATTCTTAAATGCTTCCTCTGCATTCTCAGGGTGAATACTGTGCTAGTGTTTAAAATCACATGGGCTTGCAACTTGTGTTATCCAAATGGTAGGTAACTAAGTGCTAAGATATGGTATTGGAACTACGTCTAACATTCTTTTGTGGGGCAATATTGGAGGTCTAGTTAAAAGGGTAATGCTTGTACCTTGAGTACCTTGGTTTCCATTAACACCAAGCCACCCTCAAAACTTTGATTATTAATTTAGTCATTGTCTGCTGACTCTTAAGGTACTGGCAATGCTAATAGTGGCTGTCTGCTAAACAATCTTGAAACTGAGCCATACAATGGAGGAAGAGAAAGTAACTTCTGTTGGAAATGTATTGATCACTTTTTTGGGTGAACAATGAAGTAATTCAACAGGACAAAAGAACTACTGTATATTACAGTAAAGGAAGCTGTATAATATTTAGTATAGGAACAAATCCGTGGACTTGGCAAGTATTGCTAAAAAAAAATGCAGGAATGCTCATGCAGTAAGAGAGATATTATAAAAATATATATTGTTTCAATCCCTGCAGTCATTTTTAAGTAATGAATGGCCATAAGAATTCTTGCAACTACAGCATTGGTGCTAATATTGATCCACAAATTCCATTTGGGTTTTTTAAAATTCATGTTTTCCAGGTAGTGGATAAATCCCATTGAATTCACAAAATAATTTGAGTACATCATCAACACAGATCAGACTGATTAAAAGAAACCGTATAGTCCTGCTGACTGGGTGGGTGGGGAGTGTGTGTGTGTGTGTGTGTGTGTGTGTGTGTATAAATATATATTATATATTAGATATATAATATATATGAAATCAGTTAAAAGAAATATTGAATCTTTAATATTTTAAATTACTGAATGTATGTTACAGGACAGTGGAACAGGGAAGTGTATGTATCTAGTAGTTTTAAGATTACTTTTGGAATGAAAAATTAAATTCCTTTTGAAAGTTCAGCTGAAAGGGCTATTCATTTTTTGGTGCCTCTTCAAAAGGTACTTTACCTACATTAAAGAATCTTTATTATTTTGGGGGATGAAATCTACTGAAATTGTTAATGCTATCATTCCTGCTCTGTATGATTATTTTTGTTAGGTTTTATATGAGTTAGCTTGGCAGTATAGAAATCTCAAACGTCTTTTGGTTCTGTGTATAGATTTTCTGTGTACTAGTTTTAAAATTGATACAGTAAGAAGGAGGATGTGTTGTTTTGACAAGTTGTCTTTAATTAGAATTACACATCCTAAGGATGAAAATCTTGGCTAACAAGCAACTGTAATTCGAAATGGGAAGATAGAGTTGCTGCTTGGGAGTGCTTATAAGCTGTCATAGTGTAGCTGTTACCTCTGTTCCTGAAGTGATGCAAGTAAAATAAATCTCTGAGAACTTAATCTGGAATTAAACTGGGTTAAAGTTGCAACAGTTTACTACAACTACCACAGTGTCCAGATCCAATAGTGGAATTGTAATGGTTTATATTGGTATCATTTGATACCAGTATGGTTTATCTTATTATCAATTTATCTTATTACTGTTTACCAACATGGTCCATAACTTTTAAGGAATCAACTAAATAAATTTTCAATTTTCTGGTGTAATCAGAAACCTAAGAGTAGGCACTTACATGGTGTGAGGTAGCAATCATTTTAATTTTACATAAGGTCACAATGCAGAAAGACTTTTCATAGTTTAAGGAGATGTACATAGAAAGAAAACACTTTTAGGTCCTTTAGGCATGGAAGAAACTGTTAAATATTTAAAATGAAAGTTGTATATAGTATAGGAAAACCAATTGGCAAAGAATACAAATAATTAAGAATGTAAGGTAATTACCCTCACCCTTTTCTAAGGAATGCTTTTGAAGTAATTAAAAAGATATTCATTGGCATTAATTAAACTTCATTTTCTCTTATTGGAACAAAGTTTATAAACTGCTTCTCACCTGTACACCCATATTTCCATAGATTATCCTGAAATTTACTCAGATGATCCTGTCAGTCCCCTTGATTTTCCTATTTGTAGTTAAGTGCTGAAAGCTTCATTTTACCTGGACTTTTAATAACCATGGCCTCAGCTATCTGAAGGGCCTAAAGAATATCTGACTCCATAGATTCAAATCTTATGAAATGCACGTTCAAATGAACAGAATGTGACTGGTAGGTCTAGTAGTACTGCAAAGTCGCAGTTCCAGAGTGTTTGTGGTACACGATTAGCAATGGAAT
This sequence comes from Crocodylus siamensis, assembly GCF_052110815.1. Taxonomy (NCBI): domain Eukaryota; kingdom Metazoa; phylum Chordata; order Crocodylia; family Crocodylidae; genus Crocodylus; species Crocodylus siamensis. The sequence continues at coordinate 43,821,686 of NC_143397.1, read as the reverse complement.
AATAAAATTAACCTTTGAGCGGTCATGATAAATTTTCCAGGGTTAAAACTTTTCCAGGGGGAGAGGGAATCTCTTAATGCTCTTTCATTCTTTCTGCAAATTCGGTGAGAAGCCGCATTAGATTATAACACTTATTACAATCTGAGGTGTGGCAATAAAGCACACATATTGAAGGATCTTTCAGAATCCATGGGAAAACAGAATTTCCATCCCTATAGATTTGTTGCTGCCAACAATTTAAGATTAACTACAACTAAATAAGACTTTGTTTAGCAAAAAGGTAATTAAGTTGGACTTCATGATAATTGCTGTTACAATAACACTGACCAGAGTGATGATGACACATCTGAAGAACCATGACAGTGACAAATTGAGAAGTGGTCTGAACCCTTATTACTGATTGCAGCCATTGTCTCCTTATTGTTACATGGATTGTAAGGTTTTACAACTGGTCACACTTGGCTCTGGGTGAAAAATAAAGTCTCTTCACTGACTTTATTCACTTAGGCTCTGTGAAGTCAGGGGTATGTCCTATACAAAATGTAGGTAAATCATAAACTTTTTTGGCTTGGAGGGAAAAAAAAAAAAAGATTTTTCTGTGCTTCTGAGCAAAACTTATATAGGTAACATCCTATACTGCCCATAAACCTCTTACAGCTGAACAGCTCCCTGAGTGAAATGTAAAATCGCTTCTGCTTTATCTTTGTATGGTTGTCTGCCATGCCTGAAAGTGACTGGAAAAGGAAAAAACCAGTGTCCTTTTAAAAAAAAAAAAAAATACTGGGCATCTATAGTACATGTCCAGAAGGTTTTAGGAGTATGTGTCTCAAGATGTTTTCACAATAGTAGAGGAGAGACAGGTAGCTTATTTTTCTATATTTAAATTTTCTTTGCATCTCTTCCCCCCCCTTCCCTCTCCACCCTCAAAGTACGTTGTGGCTAACTGGAAAGAGAGACATGAAGTAAATGAATCCTGATTGAGAGGGAAAGGATTGTTCAGAGTAGTTAAAATGTGTGGTTTTTATGAATATTGAGATAATTCCTGAGTATTACTTGGGTGAAAAGATATCTTTTGTGTAAAGATTCACCATCCCTGTCCATTCAGTTGACAGGTGTGGCTTGTTAGCCTGCAGAGCTGTCTAGAAATGAATTCCCAGTGACTTTACTAAAAGTGTGATTTAAAACAGATTTAGGTAAATTAGTGCAAGTTTGTGTTTTGCTGTTCTAATTCTATTTGACTGGCTTATTTTGGTTTAGCTTAATCTGCTTTTATAGGATTAAGCTAAACTCAGATAAAACAAGCTAAACACAAACTTGCACTGATTTAACTAAATTGGTTTAAAATCACACCATTAGTTAACATGAGAATTTGTATGGACATAGATGAGGTTTTGAGACTGGAGCATCCTCCAGTTAAAGGGGGAAAATGGACAAGAAAAAAAAAACATACTAGGGAAGACCACATATATAACTTCTGACATTTCTAATCTTAAAAAGAGGTACATATATATGGCATAAGGGAGAAATCACTTACTGATGCGTCCCCTTCCTCCCCAGCATTGAAGGGCACCTTCTAATGCCTTTCAGTTATGCTTTCATGATACTGAAAAAATATTTATTTTAAAGGGTTTGTACAGTGAGAGAATGGAACAGCTTTATGCAGAAGGAAGGGCTTCAGAAGAAAAATTTCTAAGCTCATTTTTGTATAGTATCTATTGTCTAGTGAAAGGATCTAGAACTTGTGAAGAGGAAAGCACTTTTGCCGTAATTAGAAAGTCAAACTTACCTGCGAGTATATGCTATGCCATCTAGGTCCATGAGCCACTACGATTTTAAGCAGCTAACAGAACTTAACTGTATGAGTTGGATTAGCTGGGATTTCTATATTCAGTAACCTGTTTAAACAGTTGAATGTCTTTATCAGTCACAATTGCCACAGAGTGTGCCACTGCTAATTGAGATCTTTAATAATTTTAAACATAAATTTATGTGACTATGAAAGTTCATTTTATGCTCATAGTACTTACTGATGTCATCATATTGAATCCTTTACTGTTTTCATTTTCAAACTAAGACCAAGTGGAATTTTTCACTTTTTAAACATTTGATTTGCTTTCCATAGAAGAATTTGGCAGGATTTGAAATGCCATTCTTCAGCTTCTTCAACTTAAACATATATAAACACACAAGTTATCTAAAGGGTCAACTAAATAAAAACACAGATTTACCACTCTGCTAAAGACTATTGCCAGTGATTTTAGTGGCCTTGTAGGGAAAAAAACATTTTATTTAAAACTAGAACAAAGTGCACAGTAAAAATGAACATCTTGAATGAAAATAATCAATCCAGAAAATATGAAATGTATTGTGCTAAGGTTATAGCTGAAGTCGGAATGAAATCTTAGCAGAAGAAAGGAACAGAGCAGGACACTCATTCTAAATCAAATCTTAATGACTATGAATGTTTACTATAATGAATGACCTGCATCTGTAGACTCTGATTTCTAAATCCCCCAAATAATAAATTTAGGGGGAAATCATAGAATCATAGACAAGTAGGGCTGGAAGAAACCTCCAGAGGTCATCTAGTCCAACAACTTGTCTGTGGCAGGATCATCTCTGTCCAAGCCAACCTATACAATCCATAATCTAAACTCTACATAAGACTCCCATCAAGCCTGACACAACACGGACATAACACTAACCTTCCACAGGTAAAGCAGGGAAACCATGGCAGCCAATGTCTTGCTTCTATAAAAGGTTGTTAATATATGCTTAAGAGATTCCAGGCAGACATGAACATACATAGCTTCTTCAGCCTCTTCTCATATGACTTGCCATCCAAGCCCTTTATTATTTTTCTTGCCTGCCTCTGTACCCTCTTTAAATGGTGGAACCCAGAACTGCATGCAATACCCTCAGTTTTCTTTGGAGAGGGCATAGGCAACAGAAGCTGCAGCCAAAAATTAGATAAGAGCTGTCCCTTTGGCCATGAAGGGTCATAGTGGCTGTCCACACTGCAATGCAACATGCATGCTGCTTCTACTTAGAAAAGGAGAGGCATGCTTCCTGGCTTTGGCAACATATGTGCTGGAGTTTGTGGGGGCCTGTGGTGTACTAGGTCCTCTCTGAATGCTAGTTTAGAATTCCACCCTTCTGGCTGGCCTGGGAGAAGTTTTACTAGGTCAAAAATAGGCAACACCCAGCACACATGCCAGTGTGTGACACATGAAGGCATTTTGCTTGGCATGTGCACATCGCAGTGGACAGCCGGGGAACTGCGAGGGGCCTGATCCTTGCTGTGTCAGTGCAGCCGCAGCCCTTCCCCACTGGTCCACCTTGAGGTGTGTGTACACCTGCTCTCAGCGACAAGCTGGGGCTCTGTGAACTCGGGTACAGCTGCTTGCAGCCTCCCTGCAGGTGGCAGGGGCCCTCCCAGAGCCCAGGCTGACTGTGGCAGGTAGCCGGGAGGCTCCAAGCGGTTGCACTGGGGTCCGTGGAGCCCCAGTCCAGCTTGTTGCTGGCAGCGGGTGCATGCATGTGTCAGGGCGGATGGTGGGGAAAGAGCTGGGGCTGCACTCCCACAACAAGGATTTGGCCCCTCATGGCTTCCCTGCTGTCTGCCCCTGGCTTGCAGGCATCTTACATGTCAAGGTTGCAGGTGTTCTTGGCACTCTGCCCAAAAAAGTTGGTGACCCCTGCACTAGGTTGTTTTTGCTTGCTGGTAGACCCTTACAGCACAGGTGAAGATGTTGCCAGATGTTGCTTTTACAGCATTATGTGTGCTGTATTTAACTCTTTTTACAATAAAGTTTTTTTAAATTGCATTTTTTTCATAAAATATATAAATATTAAGACTACATTCTAAGACCCAGATAAAGTTAAACCATAACCACAGTCCTTTTTTGAAATCTCCCATTGTTTGCTCTTAGGAGAGTAAGGGTATACTGGTCACTGTTTTAAGGGCCAGTATATGTATTCTTGTAACTTTGTTGTAAACAGAAGTGTTTTTGATGCAAATTATGTAATTTATTTTTAATCTTGATACCATGAAACATTATTTAATTTAATGAATGTCAGTGCCTCCAATTATATATCAAATATATTTATACATTCTAACTTTTTTTTAAATTTGAAGTCCGTATTGATGAACTTCTAACGATTATGCAATTTTATATTTATGAAAAGCTTTATCAGCTGTAAATACGAGACAGTTCTTCAGAGTCCAACTCTAACGTAGGGAAGTATGAGGAAGTTATCTGCAGTATCTGAACCGAACACTACATTTGTGACTTTGTTAGTTATATAATTTTTCTCAAGCTTCTTACTAGTTACCCAAAAATGGTTATTTTTTAATGATACCATTACTGTATATTTGTAACCTGACTACAACAGTTTGTGCTTATAGATTGGGCTTTGGCCCTCATTTCCTATGTTCTTTTGTTTGTTATGTCCAAGTCTTACATTTTTCAAAGTGTGTGGGTATTCGCACAATTTTGATAAACTAGACAAAAGGACACCAAAAATCCCATTTTAACAATCTTGCATATGCAATTATGATGTGCCAACAAATAGATAACTCCTCCTGTCTGATTTTCCTATAAAAAGTAGACCTTTTCCCACTGTTAACCATCTTACATAACTTTTGTAGATAATTTTTTCCAAGAAAAAAATACAGGTGGGAAAACAATCTGTAGTTTCAGTAGTAGGAAAAAAACTTCTGTTTATTAAGCCAACATAAATTTACAAATCCTATTAAACTGTTTATGTTGAGAAAATCACTTAAGCATGAATTATTAAACTGTATAGGAGTCATTCTCTATATTGAAAATGTTTTCAAAAGTAAACAAAAAACACTGTCCTTTTCTTACTGGAAACTAAACTATGTAAAGTGTTAATTCTTTAAGGTTTGTTGCTCTGTTGCTATTGAGGTAGTTTGCAAAGGGTGTATAAATGTATAGCAATGGTTTTCAACCTTTTTTCATTTGCAGCCCCCTAGAAAATTGTGAATGGAGATGCAGACCCTATTGTAAGTGTGGGTATTCATTAGGCCTGTGCGAAGCAGCTAGTATTTGCTTTGGATATGGATTTGGCTGATTACGGGGACGGGTGATTCAATCCAGTGATTTGAATCACTATCCCAAATTGATTCAGCTGAATCTCCGAATCAGCCAGGTCCATCCCCCCAGCCTGGCAATGGCTGCCTCGCCCAGCACCAGCTCCCAGCACTCGTTTAAAAAAAAAAAGCCCCAACTCAGCAGGTGCTGCTGGGCAGGGGGGCAATCCCCACTGCCACATGCTGCATGGAGGGCTCTGCACGAGCCCCCCAGTCACCCCCACCATGGCTGCCCTGCCCACTGTGGCTGCAGCTCTTTAAGAAAAAAAAAACCTGATAAAACCTGTAGACTCACGTTCCTGCCCAGGAGGGTGATCCCTGCTGCCCCATACCATGTGGGGGGTTCTGCATGAGCCCCCCTGAGGCCACTGTGGGAATGGTGAGTCCAGGGGTTTTCTCATTTTTTTTCTTAAAGGTCTGGAGCTGCGCTGTGCAAGTCAGCTGTGGGGAGGCTGGGGGAGCAAGGGGATGGTTGGGGGGCTCATGCAGCATGGGGCAGTGGGGGGCAGCAGGGATCACTCCCTGCCCAGCAGCACCTGGTGAGAATCAGGGCTTTTCTTTAGAAGGCCAAGAGCTGAGGCAGCTGGGGCACCCATGGGGGGGCAGAGGGAGTGGGCAGGGGCTGGGGGAGCGAGAAGGGGCTGGAGGCTGGGAGGAGTCCCCCCCAAGGTCTGCTTCCCCAGTCCTCTCTCCGCTGCCCCTAGTACTTACAACTCAGAGTTGGCTGCAGCTATCTGCTGCAGCCACTGGGGCTGCCCAAATCATCAAAGCTCTCCGAATCTTTTCCTGAGATTCAATGATCTCTGAATCGTTTTGGACCTTTTAATTGGTCCCCTTTTTCAATTTGGATTCGGAGATTTGGCCACTGAATTGGACCGAATCTCCTCTGAATCAAACCACCACCTGAAGCTTCACACAGCCCTAGTATTCACAAACTTTTGATCATAGTCATCTTCTGCGGACCCCTTGGATGTAGTATACCAGGCTGAAAACCACTGATGTACAGAATTCCTAAAATCATGCTGATATTGACAACAATGAAGCTTTTATTAAAAACAGAAATAAATAGTGCTAGCAATAGTTTTAAAATATGTATTTGCCAAGTGAAAAATGCCAAACCTTATGAGAAATTTTCAAAGTCCTGGCTACATAGGGGGAGGGAGGGAGCATATTAATGTTTTGCATTTTCAGCTTTACCAGTGTTAGCAAAGCCGAGGATCCCCATTTTGACAGTCAGCAGCTCCACCATTTTAGACAATTATGTCAATTAGATTTGCTCTGAGCAAAGGTGCTTGAAAGAGCATGCTTTCATAATTGTGCTGCTGAGGCCTCTCAAAAGCTGGAAATACCAGTAGAGCCAAATTTGTGTCAGTAAAATATTTCTTTTTTCCAAAATAAAAAATAAAAATAGTTTTATTAAACTTCCATGTGTAGTTTGCAGCCTAAGCAAAGAATAACTTATCCCCTTTCTCTTTGTGCGTGTATATTCTTAATCGCATAAATATGGACCTTCTAGAACATTCTGATCTTTTGAAACAGACCTTATTCTAAATCTGTGCCCACGCCTTTGTTAAATACACGCAGAAGACTATGATTCCATGAGAATTTTTATTTTTATCTTTATCAGTCTATAACACAGATTAAATTTTATCTATATGTAAAATTTATATATATACAAAAATAATGCTTTGGGCAAACAGGATCTCGTCTAAATATGTTTACTTGCCGGTGCACATCTTTTGCTTTAACAATAAGAATATTGCAATATTCCTTACCCTTCCCTTGACCATTCATTTAAATGAATATCTTAGTTCCTCTGACATTGTCAGCCTTTAAAAGCATTACAATACTGGAAATACCTACTGCAGTAAAAAGGCTGGCTCAGACTTGTAGGCCCCAGTCCTGCAAACATGGATATGTGTACCTTTAAACCGGTAAGTAGTCTCATTGGGTTTAAGGAGACTATGCATGTGCTTACATTTTACCATGTCAGTAATTTTTTGCTGGGTTTGAGGCACTAGGTACAAATCGAAGGGTACAAGAGAGCAAGATGGTTATATGGAGTTAAAACAGTGAATCCAAAACAGGAGGCAAATGTTAACTGTTGTACAGTTTTAAATTTTATAGTATTTTTGACAGCAGCCTCAAACTGCTGTAGGGGAAAGGGCTGCTATCTTAACTTTTGATTAGCTTTTATTTTATTAAGAATTATTATACTCTTAATTTAAAGATTTTCAAAAAGTCAAACATGATTGGTCTTACTCAGCAGAAAAATATTAGTGATGAAATAAACATTAGATGCCTAGTGTTGAGTTAATTATTCTGCATGTTAAATGTAAAGTGCTTGTAAATTGAGCTATTTGCATTAAATTAAGTCTGTACCAAAGGAAGCACTCCTCAAAGGAAGCCTTATAATGTGTTGAGCTTTTAGCTCTAAATAGTGGCTTTAGCAGTTAGTGTAATAATATTTTAATGTATATAATGCAGTTTGGGAAAACTTGCTCCAGTAAGCTACTACGTGTATTTTTTTACACCGTGTGTAAGAAAACGTGTTGCTTACTGTTTTTACTTGGAGAATTAAATAATCTTTTTCTGTCTTGTATAAGTATTTGCATGTCTGAAGCAGCATTTTACTAATGTTGATTTAAAAAAAAAATTGGTTGCTGTAATATCTTAAAACAGTTTTTGATGCCAATTTTATTAAAATTCTATGGGATAGGAAAATGATGCTTTTTGGATTCCCCAACCATTGTTCTGTGGAAACTTTATAATTTACCTTTGGTTTTAATTATGCACAATAAAGCACAAATTTACCAAAATGGAATTTGTTTTCTAGCTAAGTAGTTGTGGTGCTGCCAATGTTATGTCTATAGATTATACCAGAGTAAACTGTACATAAACCACTTTGACAATCTACTTGCCTTTATAAAATATCAGTTCGAATGAGGGACTTAATATTTGAAGTGATATTGCTGTTTTAAGATTTGCTTAATGTAATAGGAGTTCCTTAGTGTTTTGCTCTGTAATCAGCATATATCTTGGCTTTGTAGTCATTTAAACTGTTTATGTTACTTGCACTGAGTTGCTATTATAGCTTCCGTTATTTTAGTCAATACTGCCCAGATCAGAAGTAAGGCAACTTTTTAAAACCAAAGAACAATAAATTTTTTTTTTTTTCAAATATGACTTGGATACATTTTATATATCTGATTAAAATGAATGGTACATGAGATACTAGTTTTGTAGAACTTTGCATCTCCACAAACTTAATTTTTTAATTGTTCTGAATACACCATTCTTTAGTCTTTAATATGTTTTAAAAAAACCTTTTAAAACATATTTTAGAGCCTTAATTTTGTCATTTGAACAGCTAGTTGTATAAAATGCTTGGTTCAGCCGAGATCTCCCAAGAATTCATTCTCTCTCTAATCCACATGCTTCATTCTGCAGTTGCACGAACTGGCTCTTCAAGATTTTTCTTTTTCTCTTCTGATTCTTATACTATACTCATCACATCATCTGAATATCTGAAAGAGAACCGAGTTGAAATGCCCTAACTATCAAAAAAAAAAAAAAGTGAGTTATCTCAGGATTTTCCACAAGAAGAAGGGAAAACAAAGAAGCATTACCTACACCTTGCAGGGCCTCAAGCAATTTTCTGTTCATTTGAGATGCCAAAAATTCCATCACTGTTACCTGACTTCTGAAACTTTCAGATTGTTTTTTTGATTACTCTTCTATTATACCTTTTTGTATGCATTGTAAATCTAGGGGTCACTGAAAATAAAAATGGGGGCAGTTGCATTCATTTTAAAGTAGTAATTAGAAGTGCTTATTTTTATAATTTAAGTAAACATCTACATTTGTAGATTTTCTTGAAGACACTGACAAATTCCCAGGTTGAAGAATTTTGCTGTGCTTAGTTCTGGTAAGCCACAATGTCATTATACTAGGGCATTCGGTCAGAGTTTACATCTGGCTTGCTCAGGTGGTATATTGAAAAAATTGTCTTAATGGAATTAGATAGTTCAGATGTGGTTAACAGACCATAGAAGTCCAGCCGATTTCCCATCCACCTATTTCTCTTTTTAGGGTAGAGCATTATATAGACTTCCTACCTAAAATTAAATTATTTGCCTTGTGTGTGTGGTGTGCCCATCTTGCACTAAGTTTACGTGAGTTGTTTTGAAACAGTCTTTTTCCTGGATTTTGCCTTTATTATCAAGCCCAAAACTTCCCTTCAGTTTGGCTAGTCTAGGATTCTCCCTTAGCACTCATCAAATCCGAGTTCTCTTATGCAGATGGCCAGTCCCACATTTCAGATATTCAGAATGTAGTTTACAAGCTGAACATGCCTAATTAACATCTGTCTGTAGGAGTTGGTGACTACCTAACAAAACAGGTTCACAGAATGTGCATATTTTTTAATATGGTTCATGCAAAGCTTTGTATGTACACGAATAGGGAGTGCAGGCTTGTCTGTAGACTGGATGCTGTAAGCTGGAAAGGAGCGACTCTGGAAAGCATAATGAGCAGGCAGCTCAGTGCAAGCTATCCATGTAATGTGGCAGAAAGGACAAACGTAATTCTTGGTGGTATAGACAGGATTAGTGAGTTATGAATAAGGGATGCAGTATAAATGAGATCAATACTAGAATTCTCCACAGTTCAGGTGTCAACACAAAGATATTAGAAAATGGGATAGGATGCAGAAGGGAACCAGAAAATGATCAAAGAACTAGAGAAAATACTTGATTTAGAACTCAATCTCTCTTGTTCCATGATTCTGAACCAAAGTGCTGCAAGACCCTGGGGGGATGGATCTTGAAATCCTTTTTGGGGTACCGCAGGATGCTATGTAGTGTTAGCACTGTTATGTGTGCAAACTGTTCAGAAGATAAACCCGGAGATTTCAAATAGGAATCCATAGGGTGAAAAGCATTCTGACTTGCTGGGGTCTTTCTGAGTTCTTTGTAACAGAATTGCTCCATTACTTTCCTGTAGTCAATTAAACAGGTGTCTTGAGTTTAGTAAGGGGTGCCTTGAATCTACAAGGGTGCCTGGAGTCTAAAAAGGTTAAAATCACTGCTCTAGTTCCATCAGAAAAAAAGAAGGGGAAGGGGACTTGATTACAGTGTGTAAGTAGGGAGAAAGTGCTAGATATTTTGAGGTTCTTTAATGTAGCAAAGAAAGGAATAAGAAGATCCAGTGCCTGGAAGGTGAGCACAAAAATATTAAAATGGGAATCAAGTAAGGTTGATTTAACCATTAGAATAAACTAAAAAGAGAAGTAATGTATTCTCAATTGTGGCTTCTGGACTGGATGCCTTGATAAAACTTTTTCTTTTGTATAACTAAGGGAAGCAACAGCAGAGAAGGTACAGGTTAATAAAAGTTGTGTGTTGAGGTTTGATAGCCAGTTGATAACATCTGGGGCAGCTAAGAAGATTTATTCAATTCCTCCATGATATGCAAGTTCAGGACAGGGGTTTGCAATGTGGCTCTGACTGCACCTCACCACATACGTGCTTTGGCAAGTCCTTGATGTCCCATTTGTTTAATAAATAGGCATACCTTCTGTATCCTGTACAAATGTGGTTCAGTGTGATCCGATATTTAGAAATAGAAACACTGGAAGCTTCACGGTTGGGTCTGCAGCCAAATTTTTGTTGGACACTCTTGCCAGCTCTTGGACTAGATTTTGTGCCAGCAGCTCTCAGCGTCCAGACTGTTCAATGAAAGTTGGAGTGTGAGTGACCAGAATGGTTTCTTTGACTTAAGCCTACATTTTGATGGGTGGGCGTTACCTTCATGCAGCAGGAGTTCAGGGTAAAACTTATTCAACTTGATAAACCTTATTTAATCAGACTAGTACATGGTTAAAAAGGTGAAATTTAAATGGCCAATAAAATGTAGGAGTTAACAGTAAACGTTCTAATAGGTCCTTTGGATTTCATGAGGGAAAAAACCCACCTTGCTTCACTTCACCAAGGAATCTAGCCTCATTGTATGGGTGCCTTAACTTTCTTCTCCTGAGCCCCTGGAACTCCTTTACCCCAAAATAAGAATGCTAATTGCTATCTGTTCCTCTGATAAGTGTGACACTTTGTATAATCATCCATTGTCTTTCCTGTTGATAAGGTAAATCCAGAGATTTCCAAGACCTTTATTTAAGTGCTCTTTGTTCATTTTTAAAATAGACAATTCAGTGTTGCCAAATTTGTGTGACTTTTATCATGTGGATTCTTTGTCTCTTCTTAACCTCTCCTCCCCCTCCCCCTGCAACTGCTGGAGTCATGTGATTATCATTTTTTTTTAAATCTAGGCTTTGTTGCTATGCAGAAGAGTTTTGAAAAATATGGCTAGAATGCATGATAGATGCTCAGGAACCAAAGGGCAAGAAAAACCAAACCCTGTATTTATTATCTTGGTTTAAAAATAATGAGCTTGCACTTCTTACCTTCTTGATCCATGAATCTTGTATATTTGGGGTTGGCAATACTGTAGCTCTGTTGTGCAGGATTCTCCACCTGTCAGGATTCCCCTGGGGGAGTCCTGGCTCAGGACCCCAGCCTTGTCTAATCTCTCGAAGTAAATGCCTGAAGCCAGCCCAGGTGTGACTTTTAGAGTAGGATGGGTCTTGGCTCTGAGATCTGGCTGCTCAGTCCCTGACCCTCCCTAGTTACTACCTTCCAGTTCAGCGCCTGAGAGAGGCACTTCCCCTTTTCAAGTAGAATGCACCAGAGTGCCAAGCTGTAAAGCAGGTGACTCCTCTTCAACAAACCCATTTATTGAGCAACTTCAAACTAGCATGCAAAGTCCTTGCCCCCTCCAAAGCAGTTGCTGTTTGCAGCCTAGCCTGCACAGTCCCTGAACACCCCAAAGTTAGCTCAGCTGTTCTCTCTCCAGAACTCTTTTCTTTGTATATTCTTTGAGGCTCATCTTTCATGGGTGTCACCTCCAAGCTACATTTACCAACCTGTGCTGTTGAAGTGTTAACAAAGCTATTAAATTCCTTGCTGGAAGGATCTTTCACAAAGGCAACACCTCTGGTTCCAGTCTCTTGCAACCACTTCCCCCCAGCCTCTGTACAACTCAGGGCAGGAAAACACCTTATAAACTAATTCAGAGAGCCTTTCTGATCAAGCTAGTCATAAGGTGCCACCCTTCCCAGCTGAACTTTAGACAAACAAGTCCATTACCTTGCTCTGTAAAAGTTAAGGAAATGGAGGCATGCTGCTTTACTACAACATTTCTATTTAAACTAGCCATATTACAACAAAACCATAGTCTACTGCGACATTCCACCAGCAAGAAGAGACATTTCAGAGCACCAGTATATTCATTTCTTTCAAATTACTTATGGATTTTCTTCCCCAGCCCTTTTGTAAGTTGTATTCATTTTGGCTGTCTTTGAACAACTTAATATAGTAAAGATCCTAGAATGATTTTAGTCATATAGTTGCACTGAAATTACATCCTGCTTTCAGTAAGAATTATTTATAAACAATGGTAAAATGACACTGGAAGAAAATTGATCTGTACCTGTCTGTAGAATTGAGAAATGTTAAAAATGTACGCTTCATAGATTCATAGATTCATAGATGCTAGGGTCGGAAGGGACCTCAATAGATCATCGAGTCCGACCCCCTGCATAAGCAGGAAAGAGTGCTGGGCCTACATTACCCCAGCTAGATACACATCCAACCTTCTCTTGAATACCCCCAGGGTAGGGGAGAGCACCACCTCCCTTGGGAGCCCGTTCCAGAGCTTGGCCACTCGAACTGTGAAGAAGTTCCTCCTAATATCTAATCTAAATCTGCTCTCCTCCAGCTTGTGGCCATTATTTCTTGTAACCCCCGGGGGCGCCTTGGTGAATAAATACTCACCAATTCCCTTCTGTGCCCCCCTGACGAACTTATAGGCAGCCACCAGGTCGCCTCTCAACCTTCTCTTGCGGAGGCTGAAAAGGTCCAGTTTCTCTAATCTCTCCTCATAGGGCTTGGCCTGCAGGCCCTTAACCATACGAGTGGCCCTTCTCTGGACCCTCTCCAGGTTATCCGCATCTTTCTTGAAGTGCGGCGCCCAGAATTGCACACAGTACTCCAGCTGTGGTCTGACCAGCGCCCGATAGAGGGGAAGTATCACCTCCTTGGACTTATTTGTCATGCATCTGCTGATGCACGATAAAGTGCCATTGGCTTTTCTGATGGTTTCATCACACTGCCGACTCATGTTCATCTTGGAGTCTACTAGGACTCCAAGATCCCTTTCCACTTCCGTGCCACCCAGCAGGTCATTTCCTAGGCTGTAGGTGTGCTGGACATTTTTCCTCCCTAGATGCAGCACTTTGCATTTCTCCTTGTTGAACTGCATTCTGTTGTTTTCTGCCCACTTGTCTAACCTATTTGTTTAAATGTTGGAGCTCTCTTAAAAACCAATACAGATTTGTTGCTACTATTCTGTATTCATCCTCCATGAAATTTAGCATGCTGCCACCCCAAAATAGATGTTTTTACTTGCTAATTTGGAGCCATTTGTCAGGCCCATTTTAGGTTATCTTGCATACTATTAAAACGCAAAGGTTACCAGATTAGTAGCCCTATACCTATTTGGAGTCTCACTGCCTTCACCAGTCCTTCGGCGGTCTCTTTGAATGCCAAGAATGTGTTCATCTTTTCTGAACTTGGCATAAAGTCATACTTTTTTGTAACTGCTGATGTTTATCCCTATGGTTTATAAAAGTCTAATGTGTAATGAAAGTCCATATTCCAATTCAATAATAGGATTGAGTTCTGTTCCTACAAAGCTCAGTGTATTAGTCTACCACTACACTTCATTGGCTGAAAACAGTAGCAGACTCAGACTTAGAGTCTCCACTACAAGAGAAGACAAGGACCCTACACTTTTTTAAGGTGGGTTATTTAACACTTTTCTTGATTTTTTTCCTAATTTCAAGAAGTGGTGGAAAGTCTTGACAGGAAGGGAGGTGTTGGACTTAGGATAAAGATCAGTTTGCATCCTCTAGCAGATGTTTGCCCTTTGTGATGGCTGTCAAGCTGCTTTGTGGAATTGTGGCTCCAAATTCAGAACATAAAACATTGGCTGTGAGTTTCCTAAATGTCTGGCGTTAAGAGCATAACATGTTTGTTTTCCAGTTGTTCCTCTTATTTTGTGCATGCCTTACAATCTGTTTCTATTACATTAATAATCTGATGGCTTATGTAAGAAGGAAAACCCCAGGGTGGAGGCATAGAGACAAAGATGCCTTCCTTTCTGGTCCTTGCAAATGACACACAAATTTTGTACCACCAAAGAGCTGGTATCCAAAGAAGAGTTCCTCAGTCCATCCCCATATGAACACCATACTTGCCAATTGGTTAACTGAAGTGCTTGATTAAATTTGCTTGGACACCTTTGATATAATGCAGTAGTTTCCAGTTCTTTTTGTTGTTTGGGAGTGGGAAAAGAGATGGCCAGCATAGGCTTGGCTAAAAGATATCAGGTCTTTCACAGTTACCTCTCTTTATCCATTTTCTCTTTAATCTTACTTTTCCTTGCTCTTTTTTCCCCCAAAAATCTAAATGTTGCTTTGTGCAAGTATCAGCTAATAGCCCAGCCGTCTGCTTGGCAGGTATTCTTTACTAACAACGCAGAAGCAGAGAAGCTTGCAGCAATAGCTTTGTATACATGTACTACACCTAAGAGCTGGCAGTGTTGGCGTGGGTTATCAAGTATGGAAGGTAGGTTAGTGGCTTTCCATGAGCTAACCACTATTTGACTTAATGGTCCATAAAGGCCACTTACTGGAGGAGAAGTGATCCAGGCTTATGCAGCATTATCCATCCCCACTAGGTACTTTGGGACAAGTGCTCTCTAGTCTTTTGATTTTTTCTGCTAGGTTTGTAAATGCTGACCTTCATGGGATTTGTAAAAGTTTTGTCTCATTTTGGACCTGTTTGGAATCAGTGGCCTGAGCACTGATATTTACTGCTCCCCAGCTGACAAGATTTTTTTTTACCAAGAAGAGTCATATACCAGTTATTTATATTAATTTCCCTAAAGTCACTTTGTAGATTAAAGCACACAATTGCAAATGTAGAAATCAAGAATGTGGAAGGTCATTTGGTCTATCGCTTTGCTCTGAGGCAGGATCAAGTGTACCTAGACATTTCCAACAGATGTTTGTCTAAACTCTAATAAAGACTGCCAATGACAGAGTCCACAGCATCCCTAAGTACCTTATTCCAGTCTTTTATATCATTACATTACAATTTAGGAAATCAAGGTCTTGGAAGGTCATTTGACCTGTCCACCTGCTCTGAGCAGTATAAAAATTTCTCTTGGTTTAAACCATGCAATGGTTCATTCTGGGTTCAGTGCTGTTTAACATTTTTATTAATGACTGGGGTAACACAGGTAGGGAGCACATTGATTGGATTTGCAAAAGACATGGAAGTGGGGTGTCCTGCAAACACTTTAGAGGGTAGGATTAAAATGCAAAGAGTTCTTCATAAATGGAAGAACTGGGTTATAGATGACACAGCCAACGTTAACAAAGACAAAGGCAGGCAAGATTCTTTGGGTAGATGTGATATCTTTTATTAGACCAACTAAGTAGTTAGAAGAAAGTTCTTTGCAAGCTTTCAGGCACAAGTACCCTTTTTCAGGCATAGGGAGACTGGTGGTGTTGTTTCTTGGAGATCTCAGAACAACAGCAAAGAAACAACGGCAGTCTCCCCATGCCTGAAGAAGGGTACTTGTGCCCAAAAGCTTGCAAAGAACTTTGTTTCAACTACTCACTTAGTTTAATAAAACATATCATATCTACCCAAAGAATGTTGCCTGCCTATGTCCTTAGATCAACACTGCTGCAGCCAAAAACCCTGTAACAAAGGTAAGGTCCTATACCCGGGGGAGGAAAACCAAATGCTCAAATCCAGAATGGGGGATATCTGCTCAGCAGTAGTACTGCTAAGAAGGCCCTGGTGGTTATGGTGGATCACAAATTCAGCATGAATTAGCAATACAACATGTTGCAAAAAAAAAAAAAATCCATTTCAGCTTGCATTAGCAGAAGTATTGTGTGCAAGATATGAAAGTTATGGTAACACTGCAGTACTGGGCAGGCCTCAGCTAAAATACTGTCTCCAGTTTTAATCGCATTTTAAGAAGGATGTAGAGAAGTGGGAGAAAGACCTACTTGTGAGCAAGGCAGATGATAACAGGTTTGGACAGCAAACTTTGAGCATCTCTGTAGGATCTAGGTAAATTATAAGAATCTGATACGGGTGTTTAAGAAGAAAAGCAGGAAGGCTGAGGCACAAGTTGAGATCCAGGTAATATGGGACATAAACGACCACAAAAAAACTCATTATTCATCAGTAGTAAGAGGAAAACTAATAAAAATATAGGTCTATTACCAAATGGTGAGGAGAATTTAATGAACAGATGATCCTGAAAAAGCTTTATGGGTAGTTTAATCTTCACAAAAAGATCAACTATCACATGATAATAAGCACAGTTAGCAGCAAGGATAGGGGAGAAGAAACACAGCTTAGAACAGGGAAAGATCAGATTAGTAACTGCTTAGATAAGCTGTTTTTAATTCAGTGGAGCCAGATGAAATCTGTCCTAGAGTATTTGAGGAATTGGCTGAGATAATTGCCATGAACAGGAAGACAGGTCAGAAGAAAGGAGAGGGAGAGCAAGAGAGGAAGGATTCTGAGAATTATAGATTAGCCAATCTAACCTCATTACCTGGAAAAGTACTGGAGAAATCAACCACCTTGGACAGCAGGGGCCAACGTTTTTGGAGAGCACATCACAAATTAGCCACACATCCTCCACAGGTTGCCACCCTGATCTCTTTCCCCTAACCCAGGGATGGCAATAACTTGGGCCCATGGACCACATGAGTTTTGCTGAGCTGTTGCTGGCCCAGTTAGTAACCCCTGCTCCCATGCAGCAGCTTTCCAAAACTCTGTAAGCAGGATGGGGTTGTGGGTGGGTGGGGAGTAGTTTTTGGGAGCTGGACCGGTGGGCGAGCCCAGGATTATAGGGTGGGGTCACAGGGTAGTGACAGCCTGGGGCTGGGGCTGAGCCACAATTTGCAGCCCATACGGTCCTGCAACCGGTGCCAGTTCTGTGGACGGGCATGCTGGGAGCAGATCGCAGCTCTGCCCCAGCCCTGGCCCCACTCACCACCCCAAAATCCTGGGCATGGCCCCAGGCTGTTTACAAGTCAGTGACAGCATGGGACCAGGGCAGAGCTGTGATCTGCTTCCTGCATGTTCTGGCTCTGGCCCCAGCTCATACTGTCACCATCCTGGGATCCTGGGGTCTCCATGGAGACTGGCTAGGAGCCACGCGACAGGAAGGGGCCATGGGTGGGGGGGAGCTGCACCTGGGCCAGGATCTTGGGGTGGTGACAGCACAGTGCTGGGGCAGAGATCCCACTCCCTGCATGCCACTGCCTGTGGAACCTGTGCCCATCACAAGGGCATGCAGGCAGCAGATCACAGCTCCACCCTGGGCCCCAACCCCACATAGTCACTGCCCACCCATCTCACTCCCAGATGCCACTCCCCACCCGCCCCCAGAGCCATCTCAGCCAAGCACCCTGCCCATGCAGGTTCTACCTCTGGTGGCGAGCACAGGGCAGTGGAGCCGGGTCCAGTGGCTACAGCAGCCAAAAAGTTGCTTCCACTGGGGCTGCTGGGAACTGAAATCCAGCCACCATGCTGCCCCAGCCCTTCTGCACCCAGGGGTGGCAGGACGAGCTGCATGTGCCACGGCCCAGTCTGCCACCCAACACCTGGGCCAGACAGGACCTAGGAACCTGCCACAGAGTGAAGAAAATCCCTCAGCAGAGCAAATCTGGCCCTCAGGCTGTATATTGCTCACCCCTCCCCTAACCAATTGGCTGCTCTGCTTTCTATTCCCTGTCCTGTGGTTTCTGCTCCATCTGCTGCTCTGCTTTCTGTCTCTGGCCCCATACTCCTGGACCAAACCTCTGCTTTGTTTTTGGCGCTCTGCTCTATCTGTCACTGTGCTGCCTGTCCCTCCCTGGTCTGCTAAGTGCCACACACAGGCTGTCCAGGCCAGCTGTGGCACCTGTACTACAGTTTGGCCATCTCTGACCCAGAGGATGACAAGATATTAAGGAGTGGTCAATATATTTGTCACTGATTAATCAGTTTCATCGAGCCGACCAATTTTGAATGCACCTATCTAAAATGTTCTTTTATCAGCTCTTGCTTTATCCTGACTTGTTATAAATTGTATCTTAAGTACCTGGATGCACAACATTTTTTGTGAAGATAAAAAAAAGCATTGAATATTTCAGCCTTATCCATGTCATCCATTATTTGCTCACCCTCCTGTTAAGTAATGGACCTACTGCACTTTCCTTTTCTTTCTCTAGATGTAATTGTGTCTTGACCTTTCTGATTTTGTCCCTATGTAATTGTCCTATTCTTTTATACTCATCCTTAGCAATGTATCCTTGTCTCCACTTGTACAATTCCTTTTGAAATTTCAGGTCATTAAAGAGCTCTACCTGGTTTCCAGCTACACTTCCCCATCTATTAAAAGTTTGCTATTGTACCTTTAATATGCAGACTCTTAGGAAATTACCAGTTCTTGCCATTGTATGGTCCACAGCTGGAAGAGTTGAGTAGAATCATGAAAGGGTCATCAGGGACCTAAACCTTACCAACAGAAAAGGGACCTGATCTTTTATTTTTGTGATCTATCAAATACTATCTTTGTTTTGATCTGTAATACTTGTCTTCTCTTAAATTTGCATATGACTTTGAGTAGAAGACTCAAGGTAAATGTTGTAGGGTCAAGCTTTGTTGGCTTCCAACTTCTTAGCTGGTTCTACAACTTAGTGTTTTATATAAAATCAAGTTCTCATTTCCCCTCCCCCCCATATATGGGATACAATTATAACATTTGTGATATAGGAGGGATGATTCCTTTTGACCATGTTAAATGTGGCATAAAACAAACTACATCTGTTACTTAACTACTCAACTCCTTTAAAATACTTAGATATTTTGACATATTTGCAAATAACCAGATTCCATAAAATGAACCTGAAAGCAGCTTGAAATAATGAAATGGAAACAGGGGTGTTGGGTTGTAGCCATGTTGGTCTAAGGACATAGGCAAACAAGGTTCTTTGGGTAAATGTTATATCTGTTATTAGACCAACTAAATAGTTGGAAAAATTTTCTTTGCAAGCTTTTGGGTATGCAGGTCACCTGTATTCCTGCATACTGGCTTCTATCCTATCCAGGAGAGCACAGTACAACTGTGACTCTCCCTCTGCCTGAAAAATGGGAACGCTTTGTTTCAGCCCTTCATACTGAAGGATTTTCTTACCTGTAGCTTTTATCCCTTTAACATCTATATTTGTTAAATTTTGGTAAAATAACTATTAAGAAAAAGATGAGTTCAAATGATCAGAGCATGTGTTGCTTCCATGGAATTCCCAGAAGGTGGCTTTACTCAAGAATCCTGGTTTTCAAATGCATATCTTCTGGGTGGTTGGGCTTTTTTAATTCAACAATGTAAAAAAGCATCTGTAAGTTCTTGTATGCAATAAGGATATTAAATCTGAGAGAATGACTAGGGTAAACTTTTCAAATACAGGTTTTTCATATATTTAATAAAAATAGAATTGTCAAAACATTGAGAGAAATTTTGTCTGCCACTGCTTATCTGTTTTAAAGCATGTTCGTTTGTAGATGAAAGTACAACTGGCAAAGACTTAACACACTTATTTGCTGATGGCTTAATCATTCTATACTTCAATAAAAATGCCAAGTGGCAGCATCACTCTCAAAATACCAGCTTTGAGTGACAGCAGCAAGCACAAGTGTTCTGATTTGTGTTGTTAGCTACGTATAGTAAATCCAAAGAATACTTGTTCAGTGAAGGGAGAAAACAACAAAGTAGAGAATGGATGGTAGGGAGCACCTTTCTGAATGGAGGTTGTTATTACATATTGCCCACAACCATAACCTTAACATCTGTTACTTCTACAGAGAACCCTGCAATGTGGCAAAAGTTCACTTATCAGCGATGCCTTAACAGTCACTAAAATGCCATATGTAAATATACAGTTTGTTTCACAAGTTTGCTGTTACTGACTACGGAACTTACTTGACAGTATATGTTTTTTTTGTTTGTGGTATATATAATAGGTGATATTCTTACTCAAAAAGGAAGTTGGCACAGTTTTCTCACTTAAATGTGTATGTGAAATTTCCCCACCAACACTATGGATCCATCTTTGGCATGGAGCGTGTTCACCATTAACTTCACAATGTGAAGAAAAAAGAAACTAACCTTAATATTGCATTCTTTGGAGTCTCAGACCAGCAGAGACTCCCTAGGCCTGAAGAAGGGTGACTACACCCAAAAGCTTCCTAAGAACATTTTTCCAACTACACAGTTGTTCCAGTAAAAGATATCACACCTACTCAAAGAACCCTGGTCACCATTTAGTAGCACAGGGTAGTACAGCCCTTTTATAGTAGGAAGTAAAGAATGTGAACAATTGAAGATGCCTAACAAATTAGGACAGAACACAGGTGCCAAAGTAGGAATTCGCCACTTAGCTAATCTGGCAAGTAACAAAGATATTTTATTGCTAGGTGATTAGTGTGTCAAACAGCCAGGACCTTTGCTTGTAGCAACACAAATTCCACCCTCACCCGTCTCCCTACCCCCATTACACAATCTAAAGAAGTACTGTCTTGTGAATTCCCATCCTTCCCACCAGGGCTTCTTCTGGAAGGTCTTCCATGCAAATACTAAATGACCCTTGTTCTGAGCAACTGCCCCATCATCTAGACGTAGCATACCTTAAATCACACTTTTGCAACAACAATTTTTTCCAACAGGCAATCAACTAAGAGCTAAGGTTTTCCCCAAAGATGTTTTTCCCTGCTTTTGTTCCAGAAAAGAAGATTCCTGCAACTGAATCATTGAACACCTTCAAGAGTAAATTGGATGCTTATCTTGCTGGGATCCTATAACCCCAGCTGACTTCCTGCCCTTTGGGCAGGGGGCTGGACTCGATGATCTCCCAAGGTCCCTTCCAGCCCTAATGTCTATGAAATCTATGAAACAGGGAAAATGTTCAGTTTGTGTTTTGGCAGTATTTTATGTGGTATCCATGTCATCATTCTCTTTTAGTGTTACATTCAGTCACTTTTTTTTTTTTTTATTTGGTTGAGTTTTTCACACGACAACAAGGAAAAAGATGTGTATCCAACTGGCAGTGGAACCCATGGATAGATGTGGTAGTTGAAGCTTTACATTTTATTTAAAAGAAACTGACTGGATTTCATCTTGGCAATGTATCTTTAAGACTACTAAAGATGAAGAGCATGCAGTAATTAACTGGAGTTGGCTAATTGCTGGCTGTTACCGTGGTTTAAGATTTCAGCTGGAAGAGAATGAGGGAAAAACGATACAGTAGAAGACAAACACTGAAAAATGGCTGGTGTGGTTGTATCTGAGAAATTATCATTATGCAAATGAGTTTTCCTCAGGAAGTTTTAAAATAATGAAATCATACTGATACATTTCTAGCAGGTCATTCAATTAAAATATATTTAAAATTAAGTTTCTCCTGCTGAACAAACAGAATTTCACTGACCCTAGGTAAGTAATGTAAATAGGTGTAGTTTAGTGGGTAAATATCATTATCTGACTGTGTAGTTAGAAAACCATAAGGAGAGAGGTTTAGGCCCAAGCTTTCAAATCTGGTTATCAAATGGTAGGCCCTTGGGCCTTAAATAAAACTGGCCAGGTTTTTAATGGTACTGAATACTGGCAGTTTACATAGTTCCAAATGAATGACACACACGGACAACTAAACCCTAAACAGATAGAAGGCAGGATCCAATAAAGGACTTATGGCATTACAATGTTTAGATTTAAGTGCCTAGGCCATGAAGTGGAATCCAGAACTGTATATACAGTATAGACAGGCATAATAATTGTATCAGTATGAAAGGTTACCTATACAAGTTATGGTACTTAATTAGAAATGGAAAGAAATGACTATTCCATACCTCACTAAATATTCCTTGGCCATTTCCTCCCTTGTGTGCATTTTGTTACATGCGTTTGAGAATGACTTCAAGTTCCGAATCTTGAGGAGAGCATTCATGCAAGCGTATGCTATGTCCTTGCTTCCAGCTCCTCCCCGCAACACTTCATTTCACTTCCCTTTTACAATCCTACTAAACTGTCCAGAGATGCCCTCAGAATACTCTTTGGGATTGTCATCTGTCCCATTATGGGTTTTTTCTCCAGAATTCTTATTCTAGTCCTGCTTCCTTCTGTTTTGTTTTTCCCTCCTCTTTGTGCCTATTGTAATTTAGCCAAATCATTCTGGCTCTGACTCCAGCACTTAGGTTTTTTCTTGTCACTGCT
This sequence comes from Crocodylus siamensis, assembly GCF_052110815.1. Lineage (NCBI taxonomy): Eukaryota > Metazoa > Chordata > Crocodylia > Crocodylidae > Crocodylus > Crocodylus siamensis. Next base: position 43,799,110 of record NC_143397.1, on the reverse strand, counting down.
GTGCACATATAACCCTTGTAATGTAAACAGGCAGTCCAGCCATTTGAATCAAAAGGAAAGGATTTTGATTAATTTTAACAAAAGGGAGACATTTTAATTGAATAGTTTGCAATTTAGTGACAGGTTTATCATGTCTTTTGATGCAAAAAATAGTTCCAAAATTAGTGTGAAATACTTAGCTTAAACTCAGTTGCAAAAACTGAGAGTAAGCACATTTAAAAATTGATTAGAGCTGCATGAAGCTGTTCCCCAGAGATTTGAACTCTTGTGCATATGCCCTCCAAGCTATGTTACTCATTGCTGTCTTGCCCATTTAGTTTGCAGCTGGCTCACCTTGTTCATTTATGCTGACCTAGTTTATCTGATTACTTTAGCTGGCTATGGTAGAGAGAGAGACAGAGAAGTTTCTTCCTACAATTCTACCAAGGCAGCTTTCAGCTCAGATTTTGCTTGAACCATCTCTGTTATTTCAGATCTCTTAGGCAGAGACCAGCTCACATGCCAAAATTGACTACAGTTTTGTAAAATGTGTCAACAGGGGATTTTTGTTCTGTGATACAATGTATTCTGTCGAGACAAACTGTTCCTACTGTTAATGAACCTGAATTTGAATTTGGCCCCCAAAATTAATGTACAGGAGTTAGCCCAGTGTATGGTCTTGCTCCTGGCCTTTGAAAAGGAATATATTTTCACTGTTAAGTATATTTTGGGCTAACTGGGAACGTCTACATGAGACACTAAAAGTGCAGTATACTAATTCTAATGTACATTGGCGTGGCACAGCAAAAGCTGTGCTATTGTGCTAATGCACAGTAGAATTAGTCTACTGTGTATTAGCATCACAAAAAAGGTGTGTACTGGTGCTACTGCGCAGTAGCATTAGTTACTGCATATGTAACTACTAAACTACTAAATGTGCAGTAACTACAGAGCATTAATGTGTGTAGACATGCCCACTGTGAATAAATCAACATTTGCTATTTATTTGGTGTCCTGCAAAATTGCTATATCTGTGGATGTAAGTCATTTTAGACAAATTTGGATTTTAAAAATGCCAGATTGCACATATTTTTAATAACTGCACCTGAAGAGGATAGTAGATGGCTCCAAAGATTCATGTGAAATTTGATTGTGAAAAATAGGGAAATTTTCTTTTTTTGCAAATGGAAAATCAATTGAAAAAAAGAATTTTCCAAGAAAAAAATTGCACCCAAAATGAAGGATCTTTTGGGGAGAGGGAGGGGAGGAGAGATTAAATATTTTGTTGAAATATCTTTTAAACTAAATATTTGTAGTTTTTGTTATTTAAACTGATGCATTTATTTTGAAATTGATTTATATTTTTAAGGGTGAAAGTACAATTTAAATAAATTGAAAATTGAACAAAACTAGTTTACTTTGGGTTGACTCAAGTCTAGGTTTTATTTGTCTATTTTTGGTTTCATGGCTGAACTGGAAGGAACACCTGACCTAGACAATTCAATACTGCTCTCTACTGTGTGGTGTGGGTTATAGAATAAATGTTGAGCTTATTATTATATATTACGTGTCATCCAGTATAAAATAGATCATATTAAGTTTGTATGTGTCCCTTTTCTATCCTTCTCACTACCATTACAAAACACTTGCACTATTAAAGGAAACATTCCCTGAAAGTTCATTTTTGCCTCCCTCCTGTTTTTTATGTTCAAGGGATGGATGTTTTAAGAAAATCATGCAATTGCTTAGCCAGCCCTGCATAAAAAGCTGAGGAAAATGTTTTTCCTCTAAAAACTTTTTAAAATTTTGATTATGCGGGAATGTAGAAAATGGAATTTTTTCCCTTGTGTCCCTATGACCATTTTTTTTTTTTTTGGTCGCTCTTGGTGAACAACAAAAACAACTGAGGAAAAATACAGAACAATTTCACATCTGAGATTGAAGGAGTTGATTACTGTCATTTCGATGATGTGCCTTTTATACGTTTGCAGTGGTTAAGAAAGACTTTATGGTTTGGAGCATGAGCACTTTAGAGTGATTCAAAATTACTGAAGAGCTACAAATTTTGTAAAGTGCTTCAATTTGTTACTGACTCAAGCAGCATTGTAGCATTTCTGTGGGGCTTTTAGTACAGTCATATTCACAGCCTGCAAATGCTCTCGTAATCTTCCCAGGTGTATCTCCTCTATGTGTGTTGGTGTGAACATTCCTGCTCAGAAGACTCTCTTCTGCTAATACTAACACTTCGATGCAGTAATGCCCACATGACACACAGGCACATTCTGAGCCAGGGCAGGGGGAAGGAGGTAATCGCATCTCTATCATAATAAAAGCAGCACAATGTTAGAGGGTTTAGCCAGGATAAACAATAATTGGTCATTTGCTCTGGAGGAGGAGAGCGCTTTTGAAGTTTCCATAGCTAACTGTTATGTTTTAAAGACTGAGATGTCTGGAGACTATTGTTTTAAAAAAAAGGAAGGGGTGTAATTTTTAAAATAAACTGAACACTTGAAAGTGCATCTCTCTACTTAGTGCCTATTGTCTTTGCAGCTGCTGAATCAGATGAGGATGAGATCAACTTGCTTCTACATACAGATATTACAACCACTGCATAATAAAAAAGTGGTCAGATATTTTAAATGTTCTTCAGAAATTCTGACCTTCTCCTGCATGCATGTCAACTTAATTTGATATTTGGCTTAAAATTATGGTTTCAATGCATGGTTTTTCATTCCTATTGTTGCCTCCCCTCCTAACTCCTCTTCCCCTATTTTTTTTTTTAAGCTGGCATGGGAACAGTTTCTGACACACATAGGTTTGTTTGCCGCCCACCTTGGAAAAGAAATGAAAGGCAAGCCAAAAACAGAAGAACTAGATGAATGTTGATATTGTGTTTTGGGTTTTAAAATAAAGTCTCCCCTCAGAAGAAAGCAGAGGTGAATCTAGTCTACACTGTATCAGACCTTACATTGCCTGCAACTGTTACCCATAAGCAGAGAAGAGGAAATAATTCCTAACAAATTTAACCTAATTTTTTTGCAAACAATTGCAATTTTCTCAGCATTATTCATTCTAGATTATTTGTCAGCTTGTACAAATTCCATTTACACTATTGCTTGCTATGTTAAATCTGATCTCTATTGCCTAGTTGTGATTGGTCATAAATCAGCTGGTATTCACTGAAATGGAGGAATCTAACTCTTTATAATCAAGGTCTTCATGTGAATGTTTATGGTAAGTGAAATTAAAATTTGCTTGCTTGCTTGGCTTTTGATGAGTGTGCTCATTTTCATGGATATTTGTGGGAAGCAAACACAAGGGATAAAATTGTAGCTCAACAGAAGTCAGTGGGGGTTGTCATTGGTTTCAGTGGGGCCAGGATTTCATCCAAGGGAAAAAAAATCATTAAAATTTAAACCAATATTCACGTAAATTTTGTATCAGTATTCACCCAGATCCATGCATAATTATGAGTCCAATGTAGTCATCTCTTCAGAGCACACTCATTAGGACTGCATTAATAAATGAATACATTATCACAGATACTTTTTTCTTTACAGTAGACTGTTATATAACTTTAAAATACTGACAATAAAGCATCAGAGGCCTGATTTTCAGAGCTGCTGAGAATCTACAACTTTCATTAATGGGAATCTCTAACAGTTTGGCTTTTTCATGACTAATTAGGGAGGATGCTTTTCAAAGACACAAATGGCAGCTAGACAAGCACTGAAAGTCTGGAGCAGGAGTTGGTACCTAAAGCCTGTAGGCCAGATAGGGTCTGTTGCTCCTAAAAGGTTGCTGCTCACCCCTGGTCTAAAGGAATTTGATATCTGACTGCCATTTGTGTCGCAAAAATAACATTTTGCATTATTTAATCTGACATCAAATCTGTAATTATTGGATAACTTAAAGTAGTTTACTGACTACCCCCGAACATTATTTCCATGTTATAAATGTTGAGAATCACCATTCAGCCATGATAACCAACTCATCTAACAAACATCAAAATGCAATCTTCAGAACTGTCCACCAGAAATGCCGACTAACTGATTCTACACCAAATAAAAGGAGAGACACAGACAGTTAGATAAACTCCTCATGGAATTGCTTCAGTGGAAGCAGTGTTTGAACAATGCTAAAACGTGTTCGAGAAAATCCTATTCTCCAAGTCCATTGAGCCCAAGAATGCTTATCTAAAAGGTCTAGAGCTTTGACAGCTTGCAGGAGACAATAGCAGTAGTTATCTTTATTTTTGATTTCTCACTATTAATTCTATAACCAATAGGTGTATATCATATGCTCAGAGAACCTCCTTAAGACATCAAATATACCTTCATGTTAACGTGTCATATCACATAGTAACATAGTGTAGCCATGACACCACCTTATATTTCAGGAACAGTGAACAGAGCTGCTCAGGGAGAACTGATGCTGTGTAGGAGAAAGTCTAATATAGGGATTAACATTTCCATGTACACTTCATGCAAATGTGTCCAGTTTTTTCTGTGGTACTATAGGCAATCATATTGCCAGCAGGGTAAGAGGAGATCCTTGAATTAACGCATCTGGAGCAGATACAAAGACTATGGAAGCAGGAGAATTTCCAGGGAAAGAGGTGCTGATGCAAACCAAATACCAGAGCTAGAGAGAAGAGTGGCAGAGGACAGAATGGATGGAGGGACCGCAGGGAAGGACAAGACCTCAGGGGAAGAAGGATACAGAAAATATGGGATACAAGGGTTAGGAAAGAGAAATCAGAAATGCTGAAGAAAAGAAATGAAACAGTTTCTAAAGTACAGCAAGTAACAGACCTGTTTCTTTGCAACAAAGAAATGCAGTTTTAATAAATGTACATACATGTATGGGGGAGAAGTACAAATTTACAAAAATAAAGTGCAACGTATTTGGAGGCAAAGTATAGGCTGATCTGATGCATCAAAGAATTTCTCCTCTCCTTGTTCAGCGGGTCTCCATAAAAAGTTTGCACTTTCCTTCTCTTCTGCCACATTATAAAGTGTACCCTTTCAATGTTAGGCCAGGCCAGACCCAGAACCGCAATTACCCTAACCCCTGATTCTGCTCCATATCTAGCTTATCAGTCCTACAGAAATCTAGGCACATCATCCTCTGTTCCTACCTTAAGCTGGTGATTTCCTGTGGATAAGGGTTTGGATCCAAGTTTACCACAGCATCTGTAAGCAGGAGATTCTCTTCAAGGGTTCTACTTTATTCTTAATGCCTTGGCCTACAGAAACTTTGTCGGTCTTGCCTTTCCCCATTTAGTCAGAGTGACTCACAGTTGGGTCTGAGATCTGTCTGAACCCTGAATCTCCACAGTCCTTTCTTTTGGCTTGATGGCATTCTTTCTCTTCTGTATAGGGAACTTTGCCTCTCCCAGCAGTATTCTGTTCCTCCATTTCCTAGGCCAGTGGTCTCCAAAGTGGGGTGCGCGCACCCCAGGGGGTGCATGAGACGATCCCAGGGGGTGCGTGAAGAGCATATTAGAACTTGTATTTTTATTTATTTTTTATCTAAAAAAATAAGAAAGAAATTAAGCTTACTAGTATTTAATATACAGATTGACACTGGTGCCCTCACTCAGTCCATATGTCGGACAGTCGTGTGTCACGTACGGTACGTGAGGTATCCTGAGGGAAGAAGCATTTGTTCGCTTTCAGCTTATTGTGACGTATTGCAGTTTACATGTGCCCGGTTAAGTGGATTTACAGATTATATTATCTAGTTTTAACTAAACTAACCCTCACAAAATGGACCAGTGGATTAAAAAGATTCCTGCAAAGAAACCGCGGATTGAAGATAATACTAATAATGCGAGCACAAGTGAACAACAAGAAAATGTCAGAGCTGACACTTCATCTACTCCTAGTACAAGCTCTTTGTCAGCCACATTACGAGGTAAACACAATGATGATTTAATTTCTATTTTTTGTGTATGTTTTATAATGTACATAATACGGTATACAGTAGTACATGTATATAATTTATAAATAAATAAATATACGTATATAGAGTGTGCATGCTCAAAAAATTTTTACTGATGGGGTGCGTGATCAAAAAAGTTTGGAGACTGCTGTCCTAGGCATCCAGTTTAGTCCACATCACAATAGATGTCTCTTGCCTCTCATACTATTTCCTAGTTTCTTGCACCAGACCTTCTGTTCGCTCATTATTGGGCACCTTTGTTATTGCTGGAGAGACCTGTTAGGTTTAGTGATGCCTTCTCAAGGCTTGTTCTTCTTTTTCTTTCTCCTGTAAGGATGCCCAAATGATTCAGTCAAGTAACTTCCAGTTGCTCAGGCCACTGCCCACTGCATTTTCTGTTTGCCATTTATCACTATAGCTAAGAAGGGGAAGAAAGAAGCAAACAGGGAAAGTTACCTTTTAATGGTCACCCCCATAACTTTTTGTAACCTTGTCCTTATCTCTAACTTCTCTCTCACTCTGGAGATCTCTTCTTCAGGAAAGAAGTTGGTGAACTGTTGCCTTACAAACAGCTTTTGATTGATAGCTATTTGGTCTCCTAGTGTATTATCCAATGATGCTGATGCACTTGGTAGTGGTGATGCCCAGATGACATGTATGTGTCTTCCTGCATGTGGATCAAGCTGTACATTTCTTAGCTGAGGCAATTTAATATCCCACATCTGGTTACAAGGATTCTCAGTTCCAGGCTAAGATATGTACAGAACGGAGCGGCCACCCCAGTCTTAGTTTTGGGCCCAGATACAAGCTTCTGCCAGTGCTCATTGTCACTGCCATTTTCCATTAGCCTGCCAATCATCATGTACAACAGAAACAGGAACATCAAAAGTAGAACAAAAGGAGAAAAAAGAAAACTATTTTGATACTATCAAATGAAGGGAAGGAAAAACTTAACCTTCTTTCTAGGTGCAGGGTCTGTTAATGTCAGTTAAGTAAGATAAAGACAGAGAGAAACAAATGCAATAAAGCAGTATATTTATAGGAAGTGTTTTCACCCACATTGTTATGGTGACTTGGTTTTACATTAATCACAGCAATGGATTATTATTATTGTTACTAAAATGGCAATTGACAGGAAAATAGTTTTTTTTTCTTTGACTCATCTAATAAAAAGCAAAAGGATGTATAATAGGCCTCATACACCTTTCACGTCACACCAGCCTGAAGCACAAGTAACCTGTGAAATCCATGGGTGCCCATGTCTCATTTTATATAAATGCCTTGTAAAATCTTTGGATGCCATGAATACAAGAAGTGTTTGCCAGCACATGGCAACTCTACTCAAGTGGCACCCGGAAGAAGTGGTCACCCTCTCTCTGCTGCCCACTAGAAAGCCTCTTAGCCACCTGTGGCCTACATGTATATTTATGCTGGTTTAAATTTACTGCACAGTAAGTTACTGCGCAGTAAGCAGGAATAGGCTGGCCTGTACATGTAGAGGCGTTAAGGTGCATTAACACTGTGTGTAGACTGACTTGAGACTAAAGTTAGTCCCAAGTCAGACCCCACACACAAGGTTGCTGCGCAGTAAGGCATCTACACGTGTGTTATTGAGCAGTAAATAATTGGACATAAGTTTGATACTTACATGCAGTGCCGTACCTAGACTCCTGGCAGCCCAGATGAACTTTTAGTATTGGGTCCCACTTCACCAGCGATCATGATTTTTTTGCTGCAAATGTCATTATCACATCTATGGTACTGATGTCTTTAAATAGTTCATATTCAATTGATAACATTGCCAGTCCCATATATTCACAATATTAAAATGTTTTTGCAATTTTTTTTTTCTTCATTTTTGGGTCCCCTTTCTGTCTGGGCAGCTGTCTGGTTTGTTCATGACTGTGTCTGGGTCTGCCTCCATGATGCAGCTATCAAATTTACACTCAAGTCAGAATAAGTCGTCAAATTTATTATGCAATGTGGGCATGCACATATAGATGTACACCTGTATTGTGCAGTAATTTATGTTGCTGTGCAGTAAATCCACACATATAGATACACCCACCAACTTGGAAAATATGTATTTAGCAGAATCCTTAGATGAAATATTGTAAACTGGTTATACAGCTAAGTGTCATTCCTTTCTAGGTAATATTTTAGGGCAATTAAGAAAAAGAAAGAGCAAACATAGGGAATGGTATATTATGGGGGTGGAGGGAACAGAAACAAAGAAGGAATATATTAAATAATAAAAATTCACCAATATATTCAACTGACATCGATCAGCCTGCCATAGTAAATACCCCCAATGATAGCTCTCTGGCAATAATTATTTCTGCAACCTTTCCTTTAGAGGCCTCCTATTGTTTTTCTAACTGTGATTATTTCTCCCAAAATCCTTACTTAGAAAGGGAGAATTATATTCACTTTACAAATGAGTAAACTCTGGTATGTGGAAATAAAAACAAATTTAAAATTTCCTCTCATTTAGGTGTTGTATCCATAGAGACCTCACTTCTAGAGCAATTATGCACTGGCAATTGCAGCTAAAATTCTTGACTGCTAGAGGTGAAAAATTATGCCAAAAAAAAACCAGGCCTCCAAAAATTCAGATAAAAGTGTGGAAATCCAGCCCTATGTAATGTTTTAAAGGTTATTTAAAAGGGGTTTTAAGATGATGTCAGCCAATAGTATGTACTAAAAATTCAAATTCCTAGAATCATAGCCTTAACAGGCTGTAACTCTTTGTCCTATTTATCAACAAGGCAGCATTCTCAGTTTATGATATGCCTCTTTTATTCAGCTAATCATTTACTCTTACATCCTTAAATTATAGGCTCTTGTTCAGCAAGCTGCTTGAACACATGGATAATGTTAAGCACGTGGGTCCCATTGAAGTCAATCAGATCTCTGGGATGCTTAAAGTTAAGCACTTGATTAATTATTTTGCTGAATCAGGGCCTTAATCAGAATCCAAAGAACTGGAAAATATCGGGGCAGCAAATTGATCAAAAGGTTTTTTTGATCAGTGAAATAATTAGATCTTGTTATCAACCTTTATGTTCTACAGAGCAGTGGACTTTGTTATTTAACCAAATGGAAATTCATTGCAGGTTTTCTCAGAGGAAAAAGTTTTGGGGGTTGCTTTCTTTTGCATGTGTGTTGATTTTCCTTTTACATTTCCAAGTCTCTTACATCATATGTGTTCATTAAAAAAAATGCCCGTAAAAATAATCTAAGATAGGAAAAGACACCTTTGAATTGCTGGTCTAATTTTAGACTGAGATAACTAGACAACCGTGTTTGAGAAAAAGTAAATAAATCTTCCAGTCCCTCTGGCTGTAAATATACTTCACTGCTGGCTGCCAGGCTGACATTTGCAACAAGCTTAGTGTTGTGTCAGTCTTCACAAAAGTTCATATTTATTAGTTGACTGTTGGCATATTTGCTGTCAGCTAATAAGTGGCAAGCTTTTTTAAAGCTGTGTCAGGAATGTAAGTGAGAGCTGCAGCTTGAAGACTGTCAGTTTTGCAACCACTTCATGAGGCACAGGTATACAACAAATCCAGCCCATGAACAGCCAAACCAAAAGTAAGTTATGTATAAAAAATGGCTTTCAAGAATGGAGAGTGATAGGATATTCTAAAAAGAGGGATCCCACAGAAAATATCTTCTCCCTAACTTAAGTTGTGATGGGATGAGTGGAGAGATGAGAAACTAAAGAATATATTTGTTTCCCTATGTAAACAAAAATGATTCCTCAGAACCTGGGAGCATGGCAGCACCAAATGGCAACGAGATGTGATATTGTGTGTTTGAAAAGTGTCTACTTTGTTCCTCATATCGATTATGTAAAGCATATGAGCTTGAATGGCAAGGGGAAGGGGATAGAGATCTCTTAAGGAAGTCCATGTCAGAATCTCATTCACTTCTAGGGCAAGAGTCTTTGTTCTTATGAAGTATTGTCATAGTCCTAGAACTGAAACAGTTCTCTAGCGGAGCTAATTTAGCAGTATTTTGAAATGCTCCAAAGTCCTCTGGAGGCAGGGGACTTATTTCTTCAAGTTGTTGGTAGAAATTTAACAAATGATTCCCAAGAGTTCTTGCAGCACCTCATGAATACATCTCCCCGGTAAGGTACAAGGTGATAAAATGCAAAATGATGTTGTCACTTGCAAATGTACCTCCATCCCACTAATACTTCCTGTAATGAAACGCTTCAGCATCAGGCATCTTTCAGTACCTAGATCGTGATGGGAATGCCCTTTTACTTCAGATAAAACAAATACTAGTAGAAAGACAGAAGAGATCTTACCAGCTCTTTGGTGATTCTGTAATGAGATGATTCTTAACAGCTTTCTGATTTCCCCAGCTAAATGAAGAGAACCTCAAACAAGTAATGATGTTTCTGTGGTGTCCTGGCCCAGATAGCAAAGGCAAAATCTAGCTGGTCAAGTCCTTGATACAGCTTCTGATATGAGATGTAAGCATGCTTTGAATAACCACCTGTTGACCCTCAGCTGGATTCTGAAGACCAAGAAAGGTTCACAGAGGCAGTCCCACCAAAGTTAAATACAGCATAAGAATATCTAAATTTTTAATATCAAATTAAATAACACAAGACAAAAAAGAAAAGACTAAACAGTACAGATAAAGCAAGAAAATAATTAAAATTTACATTTATCTAAAGCAGGGATGGGCAAAATGCGGCCCATGGGCCAGATGCAGCCCGCCAAACCATTCTATCCAGCCTGCGAGGCCCCTAAAAAATTTGGAAAATTAATATTCATCTGCTCTGGGCTGCCTGTCATGAGACCCTCAATGGCTTGCCAAAATTCAGTAAGTGGCCCTCCGCCCAAAATGATTGCCCACCCCGATCTAAAGGCATAACAATCTTATTGAAAAGCAATTTAATCTTAACATGTCTAAGTCCTAATATCTGAAAAAGCCTCTAACAGGTGGCCAGCCCATTAGGGAAAGGACTTTATTATCTAACCTAGGTTTAAAAAATTGTGTTGCTAAACAGCACTAATACAGGTACACTTGTAAGTGAGAAATTCAGCAAGAACCATAGTTCAAGACTAAAAAGCAAAAATTGTAAAGTGATCCTGGTTTTTATACTTTATTGTGTGACTAAAATAGTAATAAGGCTTTCTAAATAAGGTAAGAAAATAGAAAACATTCCTAGTAGGTCCTATTCTAATTCATATTAATGTGCCTATTTTTATTCCCTATATAAGCTTTATCTTATCTAAAATTAGCTTTACCTATCATCAGACCACTCAGTGTATTCAAGGTGACTTTGCAACCTTGATTGTGTTTTTTCAAGCCATCTTAAGTTTTCTAAAGTGGTTCATGTCTCTTGCCTAAGTATTTTCTTTGCCTCACCTCTCAGTCAAACTATAGACAAATACAAGCAACTCTATACTATCCTATCCTATCCTTAAACATCTTAAGGCCTACTATAATCCACGCACCAGCAGTTAAGAATGCTTCCTTTTTCTCATTCTCCCTGACTACCTCTGCTCTATGAAGTGACAGTGCCAAAAACTGTATATTTGTATTCATTTTAACATGGATATAGTTTAAGCATGGTCTTATGTTCAGGGCAAGTCCCAAACTTTAAGAATAGCCTGTAGCATTCCACCAACACTTCCCAGATCAAATGCTTAAGTAACTTGTTTGTCTTGTGCGTATGGAGTGATAGAAAGAGCTAGCTCATTCCATGTCATTTTTCTTTGGAAACAAAGAAAGAAGAAAAACAAGTATCGAACTGTTGAAAAACATGCTTTGTATTTCCTGAGCCTAATTTAGCACAGACCATAATTCATCTTTTTGTTTCCTTAGTGATAGGGTCATCTAAGGAGAAAGATGGCTCCTTGTGGGATTTAGAGGCATCTGGGTAGGCAAGGGAAGCCAGAGTACACTGGCTATACCTCCTTTTGCTCCAATGTACACTGATACCACCCCCTTGCCAACTTACAGAGGTGGCTCTACCAGCTTTTACCACTAAGGGATCGACTCTGCAAGAGAAATTCCCAGCTGTGACACTGTCAGTTGCTCAGTAGTACCTAAGCAGTTGGACAGTAAGCCAAAAAAGTGGGCCTTCAATAGCTGTGTGGAAGTTTGTTTTTGCTGCATCTATATGGTCCTCTTCAGGCCCAGATACTTTAAAAGAAGGAATAATCACATCTTCCTTTACAGAAATTGCAGCACTTCTAGGGTGGGGGACAATATTTTTGTAGCAGTAGATGGCAACAGTACACAATGCTTTAGTACAGAAGAGCAATCAATTTGAAAAATGAAGGGGAATCTTAAGTAGGAAGAATGTATTTGAATTTAGTTTTAGCACATGTAAAAATCACCAGGGGATTTATAATAATCACAGGCCGAATGACTTCAGCTTGTTGTTTCATCTGCATGGTGGTGCCCTTGACAGCACACTCTCTACTACACTGTGCAGTACTGTTCAAGAGTGTCACCTATTCAATCTGCACACTATTTCCTGCAGCTCTCTTTTTTGTCCTTGGAGGGCTTCCTTCCAGATCCTGATCAAACCTGACTCCACTCAGTTTATGCAAACAGATCATTTAACAATAGATTGACTGCAGTTATTACTTGCTCGATTTCAGGTGGGGAGGGGCAAGAAAACAAAGCAAAACAAAATCCTCCCTAGTTTGTCATGCCAACTCTAAGATATCAGAGGAGGAAAAAAGGCTGCTTATTTTTCAAGGGAAATATGTGTCAGTGTTAAAGTAAAAATGATGTTATCTGAATTGGGAAAGAAATGAAAACAAACTTTTCTTTGTTGTGACCAGATGACACCTAAAAGTGTGGCTCCGGTAAAATTACAAACCTGTAAGAAAGGGAAGGAAGGCAGAGGAGAAATATTGATAGCTGTAGGTAGCTGCTAGGAGAGAATGAAAACCACAAGGACACTATCAGAGCCTGTGCCTTTGACAGTCCTTGATCACATAGCTGGTGAAATGAAGCCTCTGTTCTCAAGAGAAAATTACAAGATAATGAAAGGTATTAATGCACTCAACCAAAACAGCTATGTATGCCTTTACTGAAACTTTGAAGCCATTACCAGTTGCACATGATTCTGACATGGCAGACCTTTCCCATGAACTTCCATGAGGCTGTACATTTACTGGAACAAAAAACATGGAGAAGCCAGCACAGCTCCTCTTTAGTTCACACAGTGCTTGGAATCCTACAAAGAAAGCTTTTCTGGGAACTGTTTCATCTGTGTGAGATGAAGTGACCATACCTGTTAGAAGTGTTGTAGGTGAATAGAGCATTTCCCATCCTGCCTTGTTAAATCTTTCTTGATGAACACAATGAATGACAGCACACTCAAAAAGCCTATGTGATCTCAGTGGTGAATAAGAACTAATAAAATCCTTAGTTTTCAATTTATTTTGTATTAACAATTAAAACTTTTCCGAAAACAAGAACACAAAAGCTAGGATTTAAAAACCCTCAATATTTTATACTTGTTGTTAGCTTGTGACTATTGCAACAATTCTGCCCATTTTTGGAGCTCTGTGTTTACTAATTACTGTTTTCTGAAAGCCAGACTAGCAATTCCTTTTGTTTGTTTGTTTGTGTAGATATTAGTTTCAATAATAATGCTAATGATTTCTCAGGCAACAGTCTAACTTTGCAGGGATATTTACAATCCTCTATCACTCATGCTGTGCAGCATGTGACTGTGGCAAAAAAACTGGCATTATTGTTACTTTCTTTAAAATACAAAAAAAAAAATCTATTTTATCAACCTAATTACAGTGTATTACAAAACTTTACAGCAGTGGTCCGTGAATGCTATTTGAATTTTTTACAGCTGTTGACATCTGCACACTCTGTGTTCCAAAGTACTGCCTAGTCTGTTAAAGTGATTTAATGTAAAAAAATATGAAAAAGTCTTCTGAAAATTATTACATAATTATAGTATTTGCTATAAAATTCAGTGGGATGGTTTGGGGGAGTGGGGAATGGAGCAGATCAACTTTATGGGTTGATTTATTTTTATTAACCAGAAAATGAGGAAAAGTTATTCCTTTTGGATTCCTTCTAGGGTTTTGGTTTTTTTAAATATAATTGATAATTAAAATGTTTGGGGGAAATTGTGCAGAGTTGTATGTGACATTTACTCCATAAAGGTGATTCTAATTGTTTCCTGTTTCCCACCCTTCTATTTGGTAGTAAGGATTTTGGTTTCAACAGGAACAAAGTAAATATCCGATGCGTTCTGAGCTACACAGGTTTCTGGGTTGCTAAACAGCAAGGATTATGAAAAACAAATAATCCAGGCAAACCTGATTTCATTAGGGGATTGAAGATCACACAACAAAGTGCAGTTCCACCCTGCGTATCACAGTCATAACTGCTCAATTATTCAGGCACCGTGGCTTGACTTTTCAGGCTGCCAACTCTTTTAATCTGGTTGCGTAAGTCGGTCTCTTCCAGCGCGCACCAGGGGAATCATTTTGTACTCCGGTTGTACGTGTTACCTGGCTTCGTTGCCCCATGCCTTCTCGGGCAAGTCGTTGGAGTTGGAACTGATTGGACAATAAGATCAAGTAGACAAGTACAAAATCTATCTGCTTAAAAAAGAAACCCCCAGTGTTTGTGCAGCAAAGTTGCCATCCGATCGCTGGAAATCCGTAAAGGCGTTTTGCAAACCGGGTGTTGCTAGAGCGCGGTGGATATTTCAGAGAGAAACCAAGTCTCTGTTAGTACCTGCCCTCTTTTGGAAGAGCCCAACACAATTAAAAAAGCCAACTAGCAGACCTGTTCACAGCCTCTCGCTTGAGAGAGAAGGAATCAGAAGGAAGAAATGATTCCCAGGAAACAGCTAAGCCCCTTGCTGTACCCACCACTGCAGGTTGCCCAGTGTGGACACTGACCACGTCTCCCTGTCGCCCGGCACGGAGCACACCCTGCACCCGGGCTGCTGGCAGGTGTGATCAGCCAGGCTTGCTCACAGGTGCAGAAACCTTCCCTGCCTCAGCAGCCCCGTCCCTAAGCAGAGCAGCACTGTCCTCTCTAAACTTTCCCTCCAGCACCGGAGTCGCTCACATCCCGTGCAGGCGATGCGCTGGGAGAGGCAGCAGCCCCTAGCCAAGTGTCCTAGAGAAGTAAAAAGACTTTTCACTCCTGCTGCTCTCATTGCCCCTGACATCCGTAGGGGCTGGAGGGGCAGTGGACAGGATCGGACCCAGGTGGCTCCGCAGCTGTCCCATTGCAGCGTTGGGAGTTTCCTCCTGGGCGGGGAGCAAAGCAAATGCGGGTTTCTAAATTATCCCCTTCATTACAAAACTTTACAAAAGTGGTCAATGAATGCTATTGAGAATGCAATAGATATTTTTTTTTTTTTTTTTTTTACAGCTTTACTAGTTGCCTGAGTGCAATGAGAGGTGGCAACCGAGTGGCCATGTGCTGATGGCACACTGAGCTGCCCGGCATATGGCGCTTGTGTTGGCTCCTGCTAGGCATGTTTCTGTTGCTGTTTCTGAGAACTGCGGACTCGCCTCCTCGCTGCTCTGGCTAAAAATACCCCTTTGAGTTTTGCTTGGGAAACATGTCAGTGCTTTTATGCTTTTTATTTTTTTTAAGGCAGCCGGGGCTCTTGGAAGAGGAGTGGGGATCCTGGCAAAGTAGCCCTCCTGCGGTTAGAGCTACTCTAGGCTTTTTTGTCTTTCTGCATCCATCCCTCCTCCCCCGTCCAGCCGTACCTGGTGCTATGCTGATCAGGTCCCAGGCTAGACTGGCACTGGGGCAAGAACCCCGCCACCCCGAGCCAGCCACAGCCGGAGGTGGGAGCATCTCACTCCTCTTGCCACTGCTAGGTGGGCTTTGACACTGCAGCCCCGCGAAAACTTCCCAGTGCCCCTCAATTAGTGCTGGGAGTTTGCGGTGGCAGGGCACCCTCCCCCGCCTTGTTTCACAGCCTGGATCCCTGCCACTGCTTTGCTAGAATCGCTTATCTCAGGAGTGGAGTCGAGGGGATGGAAGTCTTCAAGAAGCCCTGGGAGCAAGTGAAATGCAGCTGGGGGGGGAGGGATTTGTACCCCTATCCCCAATCCAATTTCTGCAGATGACTCCCCATTCCAACCCTGAATTAGTTTGCCAGGGCTACGGGATCCCAGTTTGAAAGACACCCCCCGCCCCATAACGGCGATGATTGCTTAAATTGCTTATAATTGGCTACAACACACTACAGGAGACAGCGGACGCATGATAAGTAGCTTTCATTCTTTTGTAGGGTTTCAGAAACTGGATGAAGAGCTTTGAATCTGAGCAGTGAGAAAGTACCGCAGAACTCGCCAAGTGCCCTCACTCTCCCAGGATGCCTCTTGCTACTGCTTAGGCACGCAGGGATTTTTAATTTTTTTTTTTTTGGGTGGTGGGGTGCTGTCAATTGAGCACAAAGGGCCAAAGTATCTGCGGACCAGAGCCCTCTCCCTAGACTCACCCTGCTCTCAATCCATGGCCACCTTCACTGAGGATCCCTGCCCTTCACGGAAAAACATTTAGTTAAGTAGAAGGTGAATTTAAAAGAAAGAGACCTGAGCTTGTAATCAGGTTATTTGCTTGTACCCCTAACCCCCCAAGAAGATTTTACTGACCGCCCTTTCCTCGCCCACTTCCAGCAGCCCATCAAACCCATACAGAGAAGCCATCACACTCTCGGGCTCTTTGTATGTGCCACTCACATAGAAACTACTACGATTCTTCCCTGGCACATGGCACATGCGGTGCCAGTTATATTTAAACTGGAGGTAGAGGTGTGGCATCCCTGTGTGCTGGGCATAGCTGTCTGGGATCACTCCGCTCTTGTGGACACCCCTTTTCCCCCTAAGAAATCGAGACACATTTGAGAAAAAAAATCTAGGGTGTGTTGGTGTGAAATTAAAACACAATGGAAGAGGGCTCCTCAGACTGTAGGCATATTGCATGGAGCCATGCTTCCCTCTCCCTCGGCTATCTGCCCCCTCATCCTCCTTGGCATCTTCTATTTATTTCCTGGCTAAGACAGGAGGGAATTTCTCAGCCCTGAACACATTTAAAAGCTTTCCTACTGCGGAGCCAGATCGGCGTGTGGACAAACATGACAACTCTTAAAAAATAATATAAATTAGAGAACTGGATTCCTACGAGAAATGAAGGGCATAATTTAGAAATCGGATTTTTTTTGGGGGGGGGGTTGAAGAATTCTGATGTATTTTGTGCACTTTTCTGCTGGAAAGTGTTTTAGTAACAATCAGAGCATAATTACTTTATAAGTAGTTTGTCATCACTTCTGATTCACTTTAGGTGTCAATTTCAGTTTTCTCCATGATCCTCCTTACAATTACTTCCTTATTGTTTGTAATAATGAATGGAGTGCGAGCATAATTCGCTGCATTTACAAATGCCCTCCTATAAACTATATTTTTACGTTGGAGCGTAAAAGCACTTTGCACAAGGCACACACAAAATGTAAAGCTATTTTTTTTTGGTTAAAAACAAATGATTCAAAGTGATCGCTCCAATGAAGGGATGTAAAAGCTTTCATTTCCCTGTTATTTTTCTAATTAAACAATACTTAAATTGTAGATCTTTTAATGGCTGGTGTAACTAATATTTTACTACTTCTCTCCATTTTGTCTAACGCCACAAACTATGAAATAAGGGGAAACAACGAGTTTCACATAAACCATGAACAATGAGTGATCAGAACAAAATTAAAGCGAAGGGGGATTTCATGATTCAGATGTCTTTTTGGGAAGATTTTTTTTTTTTTAAATAGAAAAAAAAAACCAACCGGACGTGAAAAGATTATCCTACACGGAGTTACAAGAGCTAGTCACAATGGTAGTAAGTACTAATGATCTCAGACATTAACTGTAGCAAACGAAACGAAACCTGCACAAAAAAAAGAGCAGGTCTCTGAAGCTCTCGTGTTCTCCGGTTTCATTGAATTCCTAGGACGTGTCTCCTGTCCCCTCCCCCACAAAAATGTTTAACAATTTAAGGAAATCAAATATTTGAACAGGGCAGTAAATGCAGAGGCAGGTCCTTCCTAGGGATTGTTCAATTATGCCCATTGCAGTGCAATCCAGGCAAGCTGACTTGGGCTTTTGGGGGAAATACGCCACAAGGCACCTCGCGCCTCTTCGACCTGGACTTTTTTTTTTGTTTAATCCATTACAAAATTGACCCAATGTGACTTTTTTTTTGGGAGGGGGAGAGGGGGAAGTGTCCTGTCTGCCATTGAGGGACAGCCTTGAAATCGTCCTTCGGAATAGCTACAGTCCAGATGATGTTAAGTATGTGAGCGTGTTTCCTTGATTTCCCCCGGAGTTGCGGGACTGCAATCTGCCCGGAGTGTGCACGAGTGTGCCAGGGGCGTGATCCTAGCGGGTGTGCAGCGCTGTGCGTTTCTGCCTCCGGTAGGACACCTCGTTTGGTGATATCTGGAGCTGCCCTTGGTGGATACCTGGGGAGGTGCCTGCCCGCACCCCCGGGGGACACCCCTGTCCTGCCAAGGCATGATGGACCTTGGCGATGTCGGCTGCAGATACGCGTGTTCGGGTGCAGGCTGCGTGGGGGGAGGGGGCGGGGTTCTGCCGTGGACTTGCGTATGGGTTTTCGTGTGTGTAGGTGCGGAGGTCTGTTGCCAACGTGTGTGTGTGTAGAGGTGTGAAGGGGGTTATGTCGTGTACTTGTGAATGGGTTCGTGTGCGTATAGGTGTGAGGAGCGGGGTTCTGCTGTGTACGTATGTGCGTGTATACGCCTGCCCAGTGCATGTGTGTTTTCTATCTATGGGCACCCTTCACGTACATCCTCACAGCTCCCCCGCTTGATTTTGGCAGGCTGCCTTCTTTTTAATCCAGGAATATTTATTGATGTGATAATCTCTAATGAAAAGAGCGGGTCTCCCATGAAGGCAGAAGAAAAGGGGGGTGGGGGCTGTGGCTGGATCACACGTTTCTCTGCACACGCTCTCCCGGGCAGGGGTGGGGGTGGGGCCGCACGGGCCGGGGCCAGGCAAAGCTGGGGCACTGCTCCCCCTAGTGGGCCCAGAGCACCCTGCACCCGCCCGCGCCTCCCCGCTCCTTCCCCCCCTACTAACCAGTCAGATAAGACCTCCCTGGCACGCCCCCCGCCGGTAGCCAATCAGCAGCGGGGATGCAAATCACTTCTGAGCTCAGGAGTTCGGCGCGGATTCTCTGCTCCTCCCCCCCCCCCCCCAGCTGCAGCTGTCTTTGGATTAGGTCAGTGCCGGGCATCTCATGCATATGCACATGCACCTCCTCCCTCCCGTCCCTGTGTCCGCGCCTCTCAGCGTGCGGTGATTGGAGCGCTACTTCCAGAGCTGATTTCCCCGAAGGAGGAACACAGAGCCCTTTTGGAAGGGGAGGGAGGGGGCTGGAGAATTGCTATCCTTGAAATGCTCTGGAAGGTCAAGTTTGTGGCTTGCTGAGCAAGGGGAAAAGGGTGGATGCGATTGCTGCTGCAGGGGAAGTATTTGCATGCAGATTTCTTTTGAAGTGGTCTCCAGTCTCCTTCTCTTTCCGGCTCTGTTACACCAGATTAATTTCCCCCTAACGCTCCAACATACACGGGGCGCTCAAAAAAATAAAAATAAAAAAGCAAGATGATGATGGATGGGTTTGTTAGCACAGAGCCACCGCGTGCATTTGTCTTGCATATCAAAGATGCAGCTCCTTAAGCCACAAGAATATGGAGCCGGCATCAAGCAGGGTTGGATCCAGTGGCTGTTTCATAGACTGGCAGGAGGGCTGTGGACATACACGAGCAGAATGCAGGGAGAGAACAGGGATATAGGCTGCAAGAAAAAGAATAGCAAGCAGCACTGGAATCAGGGGCAGCTTGAGGATGCTGGACTCCCCAGTGAAGCTGTACTTCCCCACACTGAGTCTGCCTTTTCCTGCCCTCTTCTAATACAGTGCAGTGTTTTGCACGTCTACAAAGACCTTTCATCCAGGAATTTCCACATCATTTACTTTAATGCTCATGGATTAACTTCCCATGCCACCTTCTAGGGGGCTGAATCTTCTTGATCCCATTTTAGAGATGACGGCACAGATACAGTAGAGGACTTGACCAAGTTCACCTAAGCAGATCCGCAACAGAGCCAGAAACAGACCTCAGAACCTTCTGATTCATCTTCATTCTCATCTTTTCCCATTCCTTTTCCTCCTCCTTCCTCTCCTACCAGGGCATTTTGCTGGGGATATGACTTTCCCCTGCAACAGCAGTCTTCAGTGTTAGTTCACAGCCTCTCACCACAATGCATGAGTCTTCTTGTCTGATATTTGTTTTCTCATTTTTAAAGTCTTGCTTTATTTCTTCCCTCTTTGCTGTCTTAGAAGACCCAGGGTCTGAGATTGGAAGGGTCCCAAAAAATCTGTGCAGTTTAAGACATCACTTCTCCTGATGCTCCAGAGTGCTGTAGCAATGTGTGAACCAGATTATGTTATCAGTAGGTGAGGGGGTTTTGGGGAAAATTAATCAATATTTCTTGCACTTCATAAAGGTTTGGGTTAAGTGTAGGTAACAGTACAGGGTAGGTGCAAACTGGTTTGGATTTCCTTACTTGTCTGGGCTTGATCTAAATGGAAGTAAGTTTGGCGATATTTTATTAGACAGTAGCGGTCTTCTATTTTTTGCAATGCAAAAATAATTTTAGGGTTCCATTATCCTGAGTTTGTCCAAACAAATATGAAGACGTAGTCTTGGTAAATGTTCTTTTCCACAAAGAAGCATGTCTTTCTGGTTTGTATTTTCTATGAATGCCAGAGAAAGCTTCCATCACAGCTATAAGAGAAACTTTTAGAAAGCGCCTAACTTTCTAGGTTGGACCGGGAATTTTCGGGCCAGCTTGCAGAGGCACTTAAGGCAACGGATGTAGTTGTCATGGGTCATTTAAATTACCCGAACATCTGCTGGGAGGAACAGTCAGCCAGGTCGGGCTGTTCCAGAAGGTTCCTGGCCGAGATACAGGACCTCCACTTAATTCAGGAGGTGCACAGTCCCACCAGAGGAAATCCCCTGTTGCACCTGGTCCTGGCCACAGGCGACGACCTGGTAAGGGGCCTCCAGGTTCTTGACCACCTGGGCGATAGCAATCATCGCTTGTTGGAATTCACCATCCAGCGCAGGGTGTCAAGGGCCTGCAGCAAGGCAGTAGCCTTAGACTTCAAGATGGCCAACTTCAACGAGTTGAGGAGATTAGTGGGAGAGGTGCTGGGTTTCTCAAAGGCAGGGGAACTCAGTGCCCAAGATGAGTGGTCATTCCTTAAGGAGACGATACTCAGGGCCCAAGGGGTGTCCATCCCAACAGAAAGTGAGGGAGGCAGGAGTGCCCGAAAGCCCCCCAGGCTCACCAAGGGTGTACGGAAATGCCTGATTGCCAAAAAGGCAGCGTACACCCGGTGGAAGGGGGGTATACTCCAAAGAGGACTATACTTCCTCTGCTCGGGCCTGTAGGGGGGCTGTCAGGAAAGCTAAGGTGGACATAGAGCTAGGACTCACGTCCAAAATCAAAGATAATAAAAAGTCCTTTTTCAAATATATAGGGAGGATGAAGAAAGCACCGGGTAATGTGGGGCCCCTGCAAGATCCTCTGGGCAATCTGGTGGTTGTGCCAGAGGAGAAAGCAGATCTCTTTAACCAATTCTTTACCTCTGTTTTCTTGTGCAGGGATTGAGACTTCCCCACCGTGATGCAAGACAGACTTGAGGGAAATGTCTCCAGACCTCAGGTTGGGGAGGACCGGGTTAGAGAGCTTCTGGAGGGGCTGGACGTGTTCAGATTAGTGGGTCCAGATGCTCTCCACCCCAGCGTATTGAGGGAGCTAGCAGGGGTTATTGCGGGGCCCTTGGCATGGCTTTACGAGCACTCATGGTGCTCAGGCCAGGTGTTGGATGATTGGAAGATAGCCAGCGTGGTCCCCATCTTTAAAAAAAGGAGGAGGGAGGACCGGGGCAACTATAGGCCTGTCAGTCATACCTCAATCCTAGGGAAAGTCTTTGAGAAGATCATCATGGAGCACAACTGTGATGGGCCGGCCTCAGAGATGATGCTCAAGGGCAACCAGCACGGTTTCATTAGGGGCAGGTCATGTCAGACCAACCTGATTGCCTTTTATGATCAGGTCACAAAAGCACTGGATGCAGGTGCTGCTGTGGATGTAGTCTTCCTGGACTTCAGCAAGGCCTTTGACACTGTCTCCCACCCCATCCTCATCAAAAATTGGGCAACTGTGGCATTGATGCCTCCACAGTCAGATGGATTGCAGATTGGCTGAAGGGTCGTACTCAGAGGGTGGTGGTGGATGGGTCATATTCGACCTGGGGGGAAATGGGCAGCGGAGTCCCCCAGGGCTCGGTCCTTGGGCCCGCGCTGTTCAATCTCTTTATCAGCGATTTGGACAACGGGGTGAAAAGCACCCTGTTTAAATTCTCTGATGATACCAACATTTGGGGTGAGGTGAGCATGCTAGTAGGGAGGGAAAGACTGCAGCAAGACTTGGATAGGTTACAGGGGTGGGCTAGGAAAAAAAGGATGCTCTTCAATACTGATAAGTGCAGGGTGCTGCACTTGGGCAGTAGTAACCAGCAGCACACTTATAAGATGGGAAACACCCTTCTTGAAAGCATGGAAGCAGAAAGGGATCTGGGAGTCATTATTGACTCCAAGACGAACATGGGCCTACAATGTGAGGTCATGGCTGACAGGGCTAAGCGCACCTTGTCATGCATCCACAGGTGCATCTCTAGCAGGGCCAAGGAGGTGATCCTCCTCCTCTATGCGACACTGGTCAGGCCACAGCTGGAGTACTGTGTCCAGTTCTGTGTGTGCGGGGCGCGAGCCGGGTTGTGGCTGTTGCCCCGGTGGGTTCTATCCCCTGATGTTAAGTTAGCGCGAGGGAGAGGATAGACTTGTAATGGTTGCAAAGAAGCTTTATTTGGTTTCTTACTTACGCACCACTGATGTAGATGTGGTTGCGCAGGCAGTTACACTTGGTTCAGTCCTGAACAATGATAAATAAAGTCTCTCACTTGAGCACCACCGGTGTGAATGTGGCTGCACGAGCAGATTCTGTCTCGGTTCAGTAAGAGGCGAAGGGAAGAAAACAACAAAATGCTGGATCTTGGTTCAGGTGGGGGTAATCGATAATTGAGCATCCGTCCCGTTCCGATGGAACAGATGTAAGGTAAACCAGCGGCTCTCGGGTCGGGTGAGAGTGAAAACAATAGACCGCTGGACTTCCCAAGAACCAAAACAAGCCGATCAGCAAACAAACAATTCTTGGGAGACAGAAGAAGCCGTGGGAAGCTGGCCAGGCCTACCCACTTAGTGGTGGAAGCTCCTGCTTCTGCTCCTGCTAACCAACCAAGAGCGATGGATGCTCTGGTTTCTGCACGGTATCTTTCTGGCGTCCGCCCTGGGTGGAAGCTTCTCCCCAGTCTTTATAGGCCAGATGACAAGCCCAACCTCAAACCCTGATTGGTGGAATTTTCCTGCCAAAATGTTAGCGGGCTTTTCCTCAGGGGATGAGGTTTTCCCAGCACATGGCCAGGGGCCATGTAGCAGGCCAAATAGGGACTTTCCCGGATCGTGAGGAAAGTGCTGACGGCACCTGTTGCTGGGCAAAGCTGGCAGAGCCCAGCCGGAGCGTGACACTGTGCACCCCACTTCAGGAGGGATGTGGACAACATTGAGAGGGTTCAGAGGAGGGCCACTCACATGATCCGGGGACAACAGGGCAGACCCTACAATGAGAGACTGTGGGACCTGAACCTGAGGACCAGAAGGGTTAGGGCAGCTAGGAGCTGGAACCAACTTCCAAGGGAGGTGGTGCTGGCTCCTACCCTGGGGGTCTTTAACAGGCTTGATGCCTACCTAGCTGGGATCATTTGAGCCCAGTTTTTTCTCCTGCCCAGGCAGGGGGTCAGACTTGAAGATCTACAAGGTCCCTTCCGACCCGACTTCTATGATTCTATGATTGTATGAACTGACACAAGGGGTCTACTTGGTAGCTGTGTTGGTCTGAGACAACCGTCTACACTTTTCCCAGAGCCTGACGAAGGGACTTTCATCCTGAAAGCTTGCAGAAAAGGACAATTTTCTTGCCATTTTTGAGTTGGTCTGATAAAAGGTATCATTTTGGAACCAAGAGTTCTAGTTTTTTGTATGTCTAACTGACATAAAAATGCCATTATCCAAATGTGACAAAAGAATGTAGGAGCCTAAATCTTATCAAAAGTCAATGGGACTTTACGCAAAAATGGGACTTGGGAACCTCAGGGTATGTCTGCATTGTAACCACAATGACTGCAATGCAGTGCAGAGATACATGAGCTAGCTTTAAATGAGCTTGCCTTTGTACCAGGAGCAGTCAAGCAGCAGCACCATGGAGCTCAACATGGGCTAATCTGTGCTGCATAAAAAAGTGACTTCTGTGACAAAATGTAGATGCTTTTGAAAATGTTGTCTCAGGAAATCACTATGGTGCATTTTTTCTTGGGTTGGCTGTAAAAGTTTTTGTAATGGTAAGTACAACAATATTTATTATTATAGAGAGAATGTGATAAGACTTAATGCATGGTGATCTCTAACTGGTGACACTTACTGCCATAGGCTGCCCTCAGGTCACATGCACACAGCTCCCACTCCATTGGCATTCTGTTCACAGACAAAGTAGTGTAATTGGGTAGATTTAATCACTCAGAACATTTATTTGATACATGGATGATGCTAATATATGAAGGTTTGCACTGGTTATGGAAATATGTTGATTTGGATTAGGGAGATATTAGGAAACGTGATTATTTACAAACAGGAAGGATCTCCCCTTTTCCATACTGATGTGGTGGCAGAGTGGTTAAGGCATCTTGCACCAGGTCTGGAAGCATGCGTCTGTGCAACACTTTAGTACTTGTGCTAAAGCCTGCCCTCTGTTAACTGTGGATGAGTATCTTGTCCTTCTAGTTAGGGAATAAAGGTGATCAGATGTGATATTATCCATGTCACTCCATTGTGTGCTACTGGCTACAGAAACTGGAAGTGCTCTAGCTATGGTAGCCAAATGGGCTATTAGACTTGAGAGGACCTTTGCCTTTGACCCTCATTCAACAATTGAGTATATAGACTGGTAGTGATCTCCCATGTGATTGAGTCCAATTTTCTATTACGGCAGGCAGTCATATTAATGTAATCTGCCAATAAATCTGTCAAACTCAAGTTTAAACATAGACTTTTTTTTCTCACTACTCCTTTTGGAAGGCTGTTCCAGAACCTCCCTCCTCCTCCTAATTTCCAGGCTAAATATATTAATGAAAAGTTTGTATCCATTTGTTCTTGTACCAGTAGTATCCTTTAGCTTAAATATCTCCTCTGTCTCTCTAACCATATGTACTCCCGATGTGATATAAAGAACACCTATATCCTCTCTCAGCTTTGTTTTGCTAGAGTAAAAGTGTACAGTGTTGTAAACGGCTGTAGTTGCAGTCCTCACCATATTCTAGAACTTCACGTATTAGTTGCTATGAGCTGTGGGAATCTAACATTTCTGGACCCACAGAATAAAATGCTAAGGCAAATCATGTGTTTCTATATAACGTAAGCACAGCAGGTCTTAGTTTTTAAAGTATATCGTGATGCTGAATATGAGTATGACATGCTTGACACTATATGACAGCTCTGCAGAATATAGCATTAGAATTCAGTGAATTTCAGTATCTTGGAATCGTTACGTAACTGTGAGAATACTTATACCAGAGAGAAAAAAGAAAAAGCATGAAAGGGAAGCTGTTTTTTTTCCAAATGAATTTGCATACCAGGTTTGCATTAAAAAAGAGTAAATACGATGCTCAGGATTTTTAAATCTTTGCTTCTAAGCTGCAGTAAGCCAGCAGAAGTTTGTGCAATACCATAACCATGAAATAATGACATCTCAAGGCCTGTGCACTGCATTAACAAGGAAGGAAAGTCCCAGAACTAGGTTGACTCAGCAATACCTGCCCAGACTGCAAAATGTACTGATGAAATATCATTGCCCTTAGGAATTAAATGCAGAGGTTCCTTTAGCTTGTGTAAAGTTCTCTGTGCCATTTCAAAAGGTACTTGGAGAAAAAGCAGACTGATTTTTAATTTTAATGTTTTACTCATCTGTTTAAGTACATTTATAGTTTGCTTTATAAAATGTGAACAGACGTCCCAAGTGAATAGAATAACATCTAAAAAAAATTGAAATTCCTATCCTGACTCTAATATTAACTCCGGAATGTGGATATCAATGCTTACAGGTTCATTTCTCTAACAGCGAAACTCAGGATGATGCCATTTTTTATTACCTTTATAAATGCACAAATCTCATATCATACAGTGGCCTGATAGGACAGAAGATTGTGTTCCAGTTTCATTTTGCAGCGTGGTTCCAGTTATGCAGTATCAATAGCATGTTTTTGTGGGTGAAGAATTAAGAGTGGCACATGAAGTTTTCTTTAGATGTTATGCTGCTTTCTTTGTTAGCATACAACTTAATGGCAGGCTATTCCTACCCTCACGCCACTGCAACTGCAGGCAAAGTAAACCTGCAGGGCTTGTTAGTGCATGGGTGAGCGAGGACCTCCTGCCATAGATCTGTAGGAATTGCTTCAAATCTGTCTGTTTAGTACAGTGGTCAGTGGTCATGCCTCAGTGCTGTATTATCACACACTTGTTTCTTTTTCCCTGTGACTTGGTACCCACCAAGACTTCTGTTCCTAATGCTTGGTTTGTGTATATTGTCTCAGCTTAGTAGGCACTGTAACTTGCTGTTCCATTTATAAAAAATAATATAAATAATATGTGAGACAAGAAGATCCCACAAGGGAGTTTGGAAGCCCTGGTTCCTCCTGCCATTCTTGTGACAGTAGTTTACCTTTCCTGTTTCAGTAAACAGCTCCTTACCATGCAGGGGAGAGTAAGAAAAACACCTACATTTCCTCCTTTTCTCCATGATGCCAGTCTGAGAGGAGGACTGATTGCAGTAGAAGATAGAAGTGGGGAGAAATGGAGCAGTGAGGATCTAGAGCTCCTAAAGGAATAGGAGTGTGGTACAGACAGGGTGCAATCCAGTGCTCCTTATAATCTGGGCTTCTTCCTTGTTTTCTACTTTTGTTTTTGTTCCGCTGAATGCATCTGCAAAAAAGTCCCCTATCACCTTGCCAAGTGTTTCTCCTTTCCTCCTTCAGCTCGGTTTTGCTTCTGGCCCATTTTACCTCTCATTTGTGCTCTCAGGCTTCAAATCCTGAAAAACTCTTCTTCACTCCTGAGTCTTTGCTTAAACCCTCATCTTTCACTTTCATTCCTCTTTCACTATTTCTTTATGCACAGGATTTTATTAAAACCTTTTAAAGTAAAATTTGACAGGAGCTCTCCAGCCTGTTTCCTTTTTTTATCCACCAGCCTCTTCCCTTGTTTGATTCTGTTCTTATTTAATCCAATGGGGGCTCCACGTGTCTGTCTCCTTCAGATCCTTCCACTTGTCAATTCATGCCCAACATCTTCATATCTCTGAACTTTCCTTGTTTCCTCTCCAGTGCCTATTCTGTCTCTTACTAATCATTGTCTTCTCACGCTTCTTCCTCTTTGTATTCAAATGTGTAGTTTTTTCTTGGACCCTTGAAGTCTGTTTCTCTCTTTATCTTGCCATTTTTCTATTTTGTCTCCAAACACACTGAGATCCCCGTTTCTTTACTTCCTCACCTCACGTTCTTCTTGTCTGTCTTTTACCTTTTGTTTCCCTGACTCCCCCCACAAAAGACAATCACTTCCCCGCCCCCCCCAAAATACAACCAGTGGATTTCTTTTTCTTAAGCTTTGATGACTCTCAGTTTTTCAGTTGGCTTGAAAATCTGGCCATCTATCTTTTTCTCGTTCTTCAAATACTTCAGTAACTTTTCCCTCAGCATTTCATTTGATGAATGCTTATTCCATGTTGGGACATGCTATTAATATGGATGTACGGGGTTAATTTTACTTATTACTTTACTTTAATTTTACTTTTACTATAGTGTCAGTGAAAAGGTTTAATATGATACTGTTTCACATTTTGCAGTATTGGTGTGCTGTTTGATCACTGCGGATTTTTCAAGTTGGTCGGTAAATTGTACTATAGTTCATTATGTCTAACGTAGGGTGTCTTTCATGAAGTTCCTGCCTTCTCTAAAGTCTATGAATTTTAGTACTTTTTCCCATTTCATTATTCCTTTTACGAGTGGGAAAACAGCACAAAAAATTGATAAAGATATATGCATTAGAAGTAGCACTTCACAATCAACATTCACCACTTTCTAAATGTATATAATACCACAATTTGTGCTTATACACAGACTGTAGCATTTTTGTAGGGAATATGCAAAAACCAAAATTAGTCAGGTAAGGTAATGTCTTATATTGGGACAACTTTAGAGTTGGGAGAGATATTAAACATTAAAAAAAAATCTTGTGTCTTTTCTACAGATTGATGGATGGGAGTGACTTCAGATTTAGATTTTCACAGTGGTCTAGGTGAGGGCACGTACTTTGAAAATCTGGACTTCAATATTTATATTTGTCTGAAAAAAGAACCTCATAAAAATTGCTGCAAAGTACTGTAAATTAGCTAACTAAACTGCAGCTCCTGTCCCACTTACAAATGTGGTTAGTGTACTTTTTTAGAATTAGGTAAACTTTTTGCAGTCCCCTTTCTACTTTTGTTGATCACAAAGATGCTAAACTGCAGTCACTGATACCTCTCCACGGGGGCTGCTCAAAATATATTGTCCCAATTTTTTTAACAGAAAAAAATATTTTTTAAGGAAATTTGGGGGATAGATGGTAGACATTTTACACATTTTCTAGCTTTTCTACATTTTGTTTGATATGTGTACCAAAATCTGAAGAAGTTTAAAAATGATTTTGAAAATGATTTTAACCAGTAAAATGCTGGTTAATATATCAAAGGCAATTTTGCAAAGTTAAATGAGTCCAGTTTCAATTTTGCCAAAAGGAAGTTTCAGGCATTTTTTGTGAAGTCATTATTCCCCCTTTTCCGTTGCCCTAATTGACATGACCGAGTTGTGGCATGCTTAAGGACCTGGCTTAACCTAGATGTAGGGCAATGGCAGACAGTCTGTCCTGAAGAAGGATGAAGTTATGCAACATTTCCTTGACTTCCTTCTTACCAGGAGGAAAAACTGCAGCCAGATAACTCATCCCCTAGACAGTTCTGGCTGGGGGGGTGTCTCCAAAGTTGTGCCCATTCAGTGCATCTCCAGGCAGGCTCAGCTGCCTGTAGCTATGGAGCCTCAAACACAATGTACAGCCTTTCTCACACTATCAGACTTCCTGTGGGATGGCAGCAGTACAGGTAACATTTATTCCTCTTGCCTCCCTCAACAGGAGTAGCTGTAATTAACACCTTATGTGCCAGTAGAGATGAATTAAGTGCTGTTTGTTACCATATGTGTCCCATAAAAGTGACTACTGTACTGTAGAGCTTTAAACTAGTTCAAGTACTGGTACTAGCCTAGCACAGAGCACACTACAGCTTCAAAAGCCACTTGAGAAGCTGGATAAATTAGTCTAGGCTGACATCCCTGCTTCTGTAGCTAGATGCTACTGATACTTGAGGTACGCAGTCACATCTATGCAATACTGCCGTCCTTTGTGTACCTGCAGTGTAGACATATCTGTTAGGTTATCAAATGTAGTTAGGTCATTCACTTGACTCCTATTATTTGCTCCTGGACTAAAGCGAAGTGCTTTGGCTTTGCATATAGTAGTCATTAAGAAGTGACTAGAAATGTATTTGAATGATCGGGATATAAAAAATTTAAGCATTTCTTTTTCTATTTTCATTTTTTATGTAGATTTTTCTCTTGTTTCATGGCTTTGCATTCTTCACAATGCTCCTTCCTTTTCTGTACCCTTATGACAAGGTATTTAGTAGAATTTTTAGATTTAATTTGGAATTTGACAAGGCTGCGCTACGAGTACTTCTGCTATGGCATCAGACTTGTGATCTCTGGGCTGTCAACCATACATTTTAGCACCCATACCACCCTAGCTCGCTTCACAATGTTAAAATAAACAAATAGCACCATCCCTGAATATAGTTTAGAAAAAATCTACCAGATGTTCTTGACCTGAACAGCTACATGGCTGATTTCACTCACAAAGCTATACCACTCTCCATAAACCTCTTGAACTGTACTCTCAGTGTTTATGACATCAGCAGAGTCACTCACGTGGATTACTGCTTTATAGTTACTCTGGGGCCATCTATTATCCTGTATCTTTTATTTCTTTCCAAAACCTAATAAATTCACTGCAGGAGATCTGCACTGTGCATTCCATCTTTACATATAATTTTTCCCCACATTTTTCTTGGTTTTTAAGCCTATTTCACAGGATCTGGTATTACTGCAATGCTAGCTCAGTTGTAGCTCAGATATATATGCCTCTCAAAAGTAGGAACAATGTGCTGCTACCCTCACTGCAAAGGGATTAGAGATCTTCAGGATTTGATGAATAACTTATAGGCACCTTTCCAGCTGAAATGAAAAAGCCAGCTCTTTCTATACACCTTGTGTAGTCAGTTATGTATGCTACTTCTGATAGGGCACTCTGTTACACATTATGTAATTAGGTAGAATAGTATAATTGTTTACTTCAAGAAAGGCTAAATCCAGGTGATTTATGAGTGCATATAGTATGTCTATCATTGCTAGATAAATAAGAGCTCTCATATTTGACTTGTTTGGGAAGATGGGAAAGTTTGACATTGCAGGGCTGACACTCCTGTGTTATTAATTTAGTAATCTCCATTTTAAAACCACTAATAACCAGAGCTATGCTGTGTATTCATTACCTCTCAATACACAAGGGGTGAAATGGTAAATCACAATATGCTGGAGAATATTAGACAACCTTCCAGGTGTTCCAAACTTAAGAGGCCAATCTTGCTTCTGCTTTCACTGGTGCAGTGGGTCTCTGCCAGTGTAACTGCAGTACTACTGAACAAAGACAAGCTGAATTTGTTGAGGGGGATAGCTTGTGCAGGAGTCAGGAGTACTCCTAAAGCATATTTTCATAGCATCACACATGCTGGGGACTGGTTATAGGTGGCTGGGCAAGGGGGGAGGCATGAAGAGTCTCCTGATTCTCAGAATGGATCTGCCTATGTCTAACACACTGATTGTTTGGGTTGCGTACACACTGTCAGCTTGGAGTGTGGCTCTGGGCTTGTCCACAGGAGGAAAGTGTGCCAGTGTAACCTGAATTAGTGTTAGAACAAATAGGTGGCATTTGGGTCACTGTGCAGGCCCATTGCACATCCATAATAGAGCATGTTTCAATGTGGCTCTGTCTTCTGGGAAAGAAACAATTTCTGTTATGGAGAGTAAGGTCATTCTAACAGTATGTATACCACAGCCATGGACAGTTTTAGTGGCAAGCAACCAAGGCAATTGCGTGGGGTCCAGTAGACCAAGTTAGTGTAGGTGTGAGGAGAGGATGACTTTCATCTTAGCTTCTACCCAGGGCCCTGGTGAGTCTATTGCTCACCACCACAATATGTTCCAGGCATGTTGCTAGAATTATAGTCTTGGTTATTTCTATTTGGCCTGGTCACCAAAACCACATTAATGAGCTGTCACAACGATTTATATAAATATCTCATGCATGCAGCTCACTACTAGGTGAGAGCTGAAACCCTGTATGAAGCAAAATTCATTTAATGTGCTTAACATGTGTGATGACAGACAAGCTGACATTGGGACAGGTTCTTGGCCCTAGCTGCCTTGGTCTGGATTAGCAAAACAAAGTTCCTCCTGATAAATTCTCCCTGAATTTGTCAACTATCTGTCCCACCCTGGAAGAGTATGTCAGGGCTAGGGATCAGGGATAAAGCATCTCAGGGATGGGTAGGGAGTTGCTGCAGATGGCAGAAAGGTATATCTTCACTGCACATTTAATCTAGGTGATTGGTACCTAGGTTAGCCTAACCTGGATGTAAACTTTCCTAAGGAAAAGCAGGATCAGAGTTTAGGGGAAAGACTCTCTAAGATCTATTACCTCCCTACTCCTAGTCCTGTTCTCCTTAGTATAGGACAGAAGACTCTGGCTCTCTCTGATAGAAATCTTATGCAGGCCCATAACCATATCCTTGGTGTTGCGTCAGCAGAACCGAGGACCTGGTTCACAGATGTTCTTGGGGATCTCACAAACACAAAAGTCCTCAAGAACATAGGCCCTGATCACTCTTCAGATAATACAGGTCTTTCATCTTTTATCTAAGATTTCTAAGAAAAGGAGCATTAAGAGGAGCTTAGCGACAAAGGTAGTAAATGCTTTATATATACCACAGATAAAATAGATTCATACAGCTAAAACATAGGCCACTGATATCCAAGGAAATAAAAACCTGAAAAATGAGTGGTCAATGTGTTGAAGGAGAATCAAGTCCTTTTATTTCAGCCACCTTGAATAACATCTTTATTGCAAAGAACAAATCAAGCACTTCTCAGACAAAGAGCATAACAGATGAGTCTAAAAGGAGTTAGAAAAAAATCTTTTTACTTTTGAAGTGTTCACATTTGGATCTGAAGTCATTCACAGATGAAAAATAGGCACCCCATAATACTATTTTTACATTCCCTTCTCATTGTAGAAAGATATTTTAACTGTAGTAATGTGTGTGTGTGTGTGTGTGTCTATCTATCTATCTCCTGGAAGCAATACAAGATTGATTTATATATCTATGTCTATATCTATAGATATTTATATCTATATATACATATAGATAGTAGCATAGTATCATAATATCATAGTGCTTAGGGTCAGAAGGGTTCTAAACAGATTATCAGGTCTGGGGAACGAGTATTGGGGTCATATCACCCCAGCCAAATATCTGTCCAGTCTCTATCTCTCTATCTGTCCAGATCTCTCTCTCTCTCTATATATATGTATATAGGTATAGCTATTTATATATAAATATATCTTGTATTTCCCATTAAATGATGGTTGCCCAAATATATATATCCTGGAAACCAAGCAATACAAATACCATTTTCTGTGATAATTTGGGATTGTGATTCTACTGTCTTATTGAAAGTTTAATGTTGGAGGACAATTTAAGCTCTTAATAAAAGTATTTGAAAATTTAAAAATAACTTGATTTTCTGTACTCCAGGCTATAATTTTATGTTCTGTATTCTAGAAAATGTTTTCAAATTAATCTTTCTGTTCATCTGATAAAAGGTAAGCCATTGCAGGAAGAAAGGCAGTAAGTAATACACCACTGTATATATAATGTGGCAGTTTCCATTGCCTATCTCTGGGGGGTTTTATGGTATTCAAGCTTTACATGGTATAAGTAATCTAAACCATTAATATTGGTCTAGGTTTTAAATTTAGACTCTTCCCTGATTTTGAGGAAAAGCACAGCAGGAGAAGATCTGGGAAGGAATTATGACTCTTAAGGCATGTGTATAACATCAAGGGATCATGTTTGGGAGTGCTGTTGACAGGGTGCATCTTTGAGGGTGCTGATAAGCACACCTAACACAAAGAGCTTAGGGATACGTTGGCCAATACCTCACTGACCTGGCTACTTTATATCTTTTCAGGGTGTGGCTAGTACAAAGTGGTTGTGCCATGCTTTGCTGAGGTGTTCATTAGTGTGGTCCTTTGATGGTCAAAGCATGCCCTAAGGGGTTGCCTTCATTTTTAAAAAAAGGTGACATGTTTTAGTTCAGGGTAAATAATGCACATGAACTATCCTAAGGTAAAAACACAATGAAGACAAGTCACATCAGTTTCACAATGACGTAAACTTTCCAAGATCAGCACACATGCCCACCCAGGATTCAACTTGCTGAGTTTACTTCATGACAAAATTAAAATGACTCATCCTCAGCCTGTAAGTTTCCATCAGGTAAAAGGTATCCAGGTTGTAGCTGTATTGGTCTAGAGGCAAAAGGAATCAGAACTTGTGGTGGAGGTGGTATCTTTTATTAGACCAACTAGATGTTTGCAAAAAAAAAAAGTCTTTAATTGCAAGCTTTCGGGCACAAGCAACCTTCTTCAGGCATAGGAGAAAAGATTAGAAAAGATAGGTAGAAATGATTAGAAAAGATATGTAGAAATGAAAGTTCATATTTTATAGGAGAGTTGAAGGTATGGTAAAATATGTTGGGACCCAGAGGAACAGACTTCCACCTCCAGCTCCCTCTGTGCAAAATGAATTTTATTTTCTACCTATGAGGATTTTTTACCATCTTTAATTTTCCCTGAGCCTAAGGAAGGGTGTATGTGCCTGAAAGCTTGCAGAAAAAGATTTTTTTTTTGCAGTGTCTTAATTGGTCTAAATAAAAGGTACCATCTCTAAACCAAGAGTTCTGGAGTTTTGCATTTCACAACTACCAAATACATCCCTGTTTGGAACAGTTCATTTTATCCAAATCAGGCTCAGAAAAATGTTGTTATTGTCTGTTTACCTTGAAGTTGTTTGGTGGCAAGCAAAATGTAGAGTCATATTTCCTTCTGGTTATGATGTTTCATATTTCACAGAACAGTAGAAAGACGGAATGCGGTCCTGGGCAGGAATCTCTTTTGTGAGGCATCTCTGGACCTTGTGATGATGATGGAAATTACCTTGAACAAAGGCAGGAGCAGGGTTTCAGCTTTCCTCAGGTAAAAGAACATTTAATTTATCATAGGCAGACAAGGTTCTTTAGGTAAATCTGATATCTTTTATTAGACCAACTCAAGTAGTTGCAAAATGCTTCTTAGCAAGCTTTCAGGCACAAACACCCTTCATCAGGCTGAGGAAGCGTCTGCAGATGGTCTGTGCTCTTCCTGGATGGAGTGGTAAAGCAGCCAGAGATCAACATGGCTATGACCTACACCACTTTCTCTTATCAGTGACGCCAAGCTTTGAGTCAAAATTCTGTATCTGATTCTCTTCTTTTTTACACCAGAGCAGAGGTGAATTATATCTCCACCCATGCAACCCCAAGCTGCACTGTGGGGCTGAGGGGTGGTGAGAGTATGGGTTGCTCTCATCCCAGTGCTGGAATGTACTGGTGTGTAGTTTGCACAGGGTAGAAAGATGGCATAGGGCAAAAGACTGTCGTGTCCAATATGAACAATATGGGCAATAACATCAGAAGTCTACCTTCAGTCAGTTAGGTTTAAAACTCAAAGCAGACTTATTCGAAGCCTGTTTTGAGATATAAAGCATGGACTTTTTAACAGCTTATTTTCACTGTTGCTTCATGTTGCATTTACTCTTACCACCATGTCAGTAAAGGTATGGCCAGATGACCTGAGTTAACTTTTCATGTGCTGGCTCCAAAACAGAAGCACTATAGCTGTATTTGCTATAGCTTTAATTAACTTCTCCTTGAAAAATGAATTAGCCTGAGCACTGCATTATATGAACTCATCTTAGAAGCTAGTGAGTACAGAACTAGTCTGTGTCTTAATGCTTAACACTGCCTTGCTACCTCAAGTGGATTAACAACAGCAACAATGATAAATCTCTGTCTGATACTGTGCTTTCCATTACAAAAGGAGTGAGAATCATTTTCCTCATATAACAGATGGGAACCAATGTGGAAAATGTTGTCAGATGCTGGTCTAAAGCAGCCTAGTTCCACTGACTGCTTTATGCTGAATTACACCAGATAAAGACTTGGTTAAGGCATTCATAACTTTCCTGGAGGCTTGAAGTTGCAAAACCTTCTTGAGAAAAGACCTTTTTCTATGAGATTTCCAAAGCATTTTGAACCTATCAAGTTCCAATAGGTTTCATAAGTATTGGGTGCTTCATTGAACCAAACCAAATTTTGAAATTCACTGATCACTAATTATAAACCTTAATTTTACCATTAGGTTCTGGTAGGATTTGAAAACTTTTCAAGTCTTGCCTTGTAATTTATGGTGTCATCAGAATCCATCAGGAAAAATGGAGCCTTTATTTATATTCATTTTTAAAGAATATAAAATCTGCTGACAATTTGAATGGAAGGATGAAGAAAGTATCAACAATTAAATGAGCCCTTCCTACAACTCAGAATTCGTGGTGTGAATGGCACTGCTGAATTGGTAATAAGATTGGTAATAAGATGTCAGAAGCATAGATAACTTTGGTAGATCTGCATTTTTCTTTGTGGGCTGCAAGCAGAAGGTTAAAGGGATAAATGAAAAAAGACAATGATGAAAGACAAACAAATACAATTAAAGAGAAGTTAAATAGAAGGGGTGCTGTTATGACAGTCTGTTTAATGATGTAAATGCTGTTTTTCATGGAAATAAACATATTCCCATGTTCCTAACACAGAGACACTGTAGTTTACTAAAATAAACTGCAGATGAAGAATATATTTTAACAGCAAAGAACATCCCCACTTAAAGAATCACACTAAGCTGAGTCATCACTCTCTTTGGACTTTTTCTGAAGGAGCTGAAACAGGTGTAATAGTAATAAGTCCATGGGAGATGCCATGTACAGCCCGTAGGTTCTCTGTTAATCAGTGGCTTACTATGGGATCACAATCCATATTAACAGTGTTCTCTTACTGTCCAGAAATTGGGAAGATTAGCATGTAGTTCTTTCCTCTCTCTGTATAAGCATCACAATGTGAAGAACACTGTTACTTACACAAACGAGTCAAGATGCCCCTGCCACTGGAAATAAATAAAAGGCATGCTCACTTATACCCATGTTCTTGACCCTGGGTTCCAAGGTTTGATGGAAAGGAGCATGGCATTTGCTTTCATTAGTGACTCTTTGTGCAAGTTGATATTTCTTCCACACACCAAGTCATTCTTTTAGGATACCAGTAACACATCATCCACAGGTTCTAGGAACTTCAGCTTGCCATCTTGAACAAAATATCAAAGGCAAGGCTGTTTTTCTGAGTGAATTTCCCCCATGCTGTGTCTCACTGAAGGTCCATTATTAAATCCATAGAAATGGTTATTCATGCCCAAGTGACATCAATCATTCAGGCCATACAATGACTGACTGTAAATTATGACATTATCTATGAGCAGGAGAATAACAACAACAACAACAACAACAACAGCAATAAAGCCCAAGGCACAACACCAGTAGGCCGAGAGTCTCCATTAGACTTGCAAGATTTGTTTTAACATGAAAGGCTCAGTTTTTCCATCCCAGGCCCATACATCATTACAGCTGTCATGGCTTTCTGTAGGACCAGTTGACATGGCTTAGAACAGCAGCTGCTCAATGGCTTTGGCTGGCCTGACTCAAGAAGCAGTTGCTGGGGTACAGGGGCTGCAAGCATTCTCCTTCAGACTGACATCCTGGTGTGCTGTCCCGCCATTGCCCTCTGTAAGTCACAACAAGAAGTAAACTGCTGTCACTGAGATGAAAGGCCTCCTTCCTCTGATCTCTCCACTACAAAATTACTTCAGTGCCACACTGTATTTTATGTCAATACCTATTTTATTTTTCAAAATTGAAAAAGATATAAGTACATTGTTCCCTGAATTCTTGATGCTCTGTGTAACCTAGCAACTCCTTATGCTACACAGCATACAGCAGAATGTTATCATGCAATACATTCATACTAACAAGCAAGCAATGCAGCATTTTACTTGCAGATGTTTTAGACTAGATTTGTAGTTTTTCTTTCCCTTTAATTTAAGCGATAAGTCCTCCCCACCCCCTCTTTCTGCCATCAACATCTCCATTTTAAAAACATGATCTGTAAGGATTTTTTTTGACGGTCCTAATTTTCCAAGGGCTCTCAGTTTTCACCAAAGCTGAATTCTGGATGTTATTTGCATGGGTTTTGTAGCCTACAGCATGCTGCAAATTGATAATCACTAGGAACAGGAGAATACATTCAGTAGCACATTTTCACATCATACAAAATTTGTGAGTTTGAAATGTACTCACGGAAATAGCTTTTAGAAAGATTCTCTAAATAAAGAGATGGAGCAAAAAGATCATGTAGGTAAGCCATGCCAGCATATGCCCAAATCATCTCAGTGGCAGCACCCTCATCGTTTCCTTGCTAAATAGTATCTTCATCACACATGTATGATCCAAGGAAGTACCAGGCTTGGGGAGACCCAAACAAATTTGGGAGAACAATTGTAATATATTTTAGGGAGTGACTTGGCAAAGAAAGCACTAGAGAGGAGAGAAAAAGACCAGGAAAGTGTGTGTATAAAACTGAGATGGGGTCTGGAGGGGTGAAAAAGAGATCAGGAAGAAAGAAAAGATGGTTTAGAAGTCGACAAAAAGGAAGAAAAAGAAGGGAAAGAACTTTGAAGGGTGTATCTCAGACTGCACTGAAGGACCATTTATATAGTTTAATAACAGCCAGCCATCTGCATCCTAACCTAGTCCATGGTTTTTATGTTTTGATTTTGGTTTTGGTTTTTAATGCAGTTTGTTTTTTGTCCAAATTGATGTACTATACTAGGTTAGAAACTGTTTCAGTTGGCAACATACTTAAACTGTTTTAGTACTGTTTTTTAACTTGATTTCTTTCCTGGTCAATCAAAGAGTTTCAGTAAAGGCATGTAGTACTGAAATATTGATCATTTCTCAATAGAGGTCAAGTAGCGCTTTACCTTTTTGTTGACGGGTGTTGTAATGTTCATTAAAATTATTTTTACACTCCTTTGACCCTGTGGTTGATCCAGGCACAACTAAGAACAGCTTCATTTATTTATTTACACACACACACACACACACACACACACACTTTATATGCCACCCTTCTCAACAAAGACTCAGGAGGGTTTACAGCAAGATCATTGCCTACTCAAAAGATTAGTGAGGCCAATTTCCTGCAGTGAGAAACAGTGCAAAGTGATCATAGAAAAGCCAACGATCTGAGAAAAAATATTTTTTAAAGTATGGCCTCATGTAAAGCTACTCTAAATATTTTATTTCATTTATTTATTATCACAAAGTGTTTTCCTCTTGGTTTTTTTCAGGGGGAAAATGAAAACAAATAAGCATAATCAAGCAAATAACACCCCCTCCACACACACACCTCATAAACAACCCTCAAAGCATTGGTTTGTGAATCATTAAAACATTAAGGGTCTTGTTACATTTTACACTCTGAGCTGCACAAGTGTTGATCAGTGTTAGTGCTAGCTTGAGTTTGGAGCAGTCACACTTAGGTGAGCAGGGGTCTGGAGGACTGAAAAGTAAGAATCCCTCTGCCTCCCATTCCAGGATGCCCTCATTGTCCCCTACCCTCAAGGCTCCCTGGTCCTCCTTTGCCCCTCCTGAGTTTTCCCCTGGCCCTCCAGATTCCCCCCAGCCTCCTCTGGGGGAAACAGTGGCATTGGCCAGGCAGGCAAGTTAACTTTTTCCTGCCTGCTGCCCTGGGACAGATGCCTGGGCAACTTAAAGTACGTGGGGGGGAGGGTGCAGTGAGAAGGGGACATAGGGTGCAGGGGGCGGTGGCTCCAATCTGGGCCAGCATGGGTGCTGGGGCAGTTGGGGTGTTTACACGATCTTGTAGCCTAGAGTGGCTCCACATTAGTGTAATACAATGGATCAGAGATAATCCTCCCCTGGAGTGACGTAACTTTGAGCCGCATAATGAGCGCTTACACCCAGTTTCAGGTGTTAATGTGCAGACAGTTCAGGGGTTAAGAGCTCCAGGAGCTGCCTGAAATTACCGTGCAACAAGGGTAATTCTTCTAGCACCTTTGAACTTAGAAGTGGGAAAAAATCCTTTGAATCATCATGCTGTGTTTAGTCAGTCCAAAATAAGCATTCAGATGTGCTGGGAAAAGAATTTTCATTTTAGATATGTCTTTCTAGAAGTTCATATACTACAAGTAAATGAAGTATCTTGCCCCTCCAATTGTATTTGCTGCCAGTGGTATATCTAGAAATCACTCTACTTGAATCATTTTTGGATTCCCAGCAATAATATGAAATGATGTGCACTGTCTAATTCTGCACAAAATTTGGATACAGAGCATCAGCATAAAGGTCAGACATACCTTAGGCCTGATTCCCATCTACAGTAATGTCCCTTTATGCAATTCTAGCAGTAAAAAGGGCCTTAAAGTGTGAATAAACAAATTACATTTGCTCTTACTTGAAGCTCCCTTTAAACTGCCAGAGTTGTACAGGCTTACTGTAAATGAGAAGGACTTACTTTTTCTAACATTCACGTTTTAGACTTACTAGTTCTATACCTTTTAAAAAGTTTTTACACATTTAGATAATAAAAGTGCAATAAAGAAGCAGCACATTGGTTGATTTTGAATAACACAACAAACCATTTTATTAAGCCTCTTGCTACTGAACATGTGGTAAATAATACTGCTAATAGAGCAGTATCATGATGGTACTAAGGGAAGTACAGGGCTGAAAAGCATGCATTCAATATACAGTCTGTCTGGTAAATGGCCAAAGGCTAATCTTTGCCCAGAAATCAACTACATTCTACAAAGAAGAATATATTCAGCTGTGCAAGAGTCTGAGTACTTTTGAAAGCAGGGGTCCTGTGGGCCGACTGTTTTAGGCAAGTTTGAAATCGAAAGTAGCACATGATGAGAAAAGAAACATTTGTATTTTTGTAGCAAGGTATCACAAAAATACAAATGGGAGTGAAACTTAGGCCACCCATGGGGGGAGTGTTCTCGTTAAAGCTGCAGTCAACTGACCTGTGCACCAGAGGGTTTCTGTTGCTGAGGTGATGGGATGCAGATTTGTACTAGACTACCATATTCTGAATTTTCAAAAATCCTTGCGGTAGGAGTTCACAAACTATGGATGTCTTTCTTTTTTCAGAAAAAGGAAGTATTAACTGAAGGGTTTTTTTTTCTTTAGTATACAGATCATTATATACATAATATATAAGGATATATTATATAATGTAGAATGTATTTGATATACAATTATTTGTATTATATATATTATGTATATTCTTTATGCTAGATAAATAACAAATGGATATGTTGAATACCAGCCTTGCTAGTTATCCTATTTCAAGGTGTAGATCGATCACACATCTAAGTAATATTTCAATCATTTCTGATGATGCAAAATCCCTTTAGGAAGAAAATGTTGGCCTAATCTAGTCAGAGAGAAACATGACTACCTATGAAATGTATTGGGAATTATAAACATAATAGAACTGAGGCACGTTTGAGGGAAGAAGTTTGGATTCAGACAAAATGTTAAAGTTTTGGGTATAAAAAAGGGAATATTTGAAATAAAAAAGTGAGCATCTAGAAGATATACAAGGATACTGGTGTCCGTTAAAAACATACAGGAACATCCTAGTGCTCAGCTTGGGATTGAAATGGACATTTCATATTTCTAGTCCTTTTCTCCTAAAGAACTAGCTTGGGTTTCCACACAACAGTGGAGAGCCTAGAGATCTGTTTCATTTTGTGCTTAATTACTCAAAGTGTTGTAGCTAAAGTTGTTCAGGATTGTAATAATCTCATGTCATTCTAGTTATGTAGCTAGCCTCGTACCGTCAAAACACCCCCATACAGTCCTTCTACTCTGGCTTCTGGCAGGGAGGAAGAGAACTAACACAACTGGTTTTGCATCTGTTACAAAGGACCTCTTGTACTAGGTTCATGGACTTGTTATGGAACGGGACCACAGAACAATTATGAATTGGCCCCCACAAAGAATACTTTTGAAATATAGGTGAACCTGGATAGGGGCAAATTTAACAATTTAAACATTCTGT
Source organism: Crocodylus siamensis (assembly GCF_052110815.1). Lineage (NCBI taxonomy): Eukaryota > Metazoa > Chordata > Crocodylia > Crocodylidae > Crocodylus > Crocodylus siamensis. The sequence continues at coordinate 43,757,401 of NC_143397.1, read as the reverse complement.
TAACTTTTCTCTGAAAAGGATAATGATATTTTTTAGTTCATCTCTAATAGAGTCACAATTACAGGTGTGTATGTGAATCTTTCAGAACAAAACCACCCAAAAGGCAAAACTCACCAATTGTCATATTCATTAGAACAAAACTTTGTCTCAGGGTCCTGATGACAGCACAGAGAGCTTGAAATGTTCAAGCTAAGAATGCAATCCAACAAAAAGGATTTATAAAACTATGTTTAATGGCTCATGCAGCACAGTTACAGTGAAGCACTATATAATTCAGGCCCCTGAAACACATCCATTTATTATACAATGAACTGGTTAACTACACAAAATTTAGACATGCTGCACATGCAAAGTAATTATCACTTGATAAAAATATCCAAGCAGGCACAAAAATGGCCAGCCAGCCACAGAGACGTTGCTTGGAAAATGCTGGACATTTTTGTTGCTGATTTCAATCAAGCTTTAATTTGAATGCTTGTCACAAATCAAGTGATGGTTGTTTGCTAGGTCCTCCAGCATCCCAAGATACACTGTTCCATCCCCTACCTCACTGGCCACCTATCTGCCAATGCAGACAATCAGATGGTTGTCAGTATTGCCATGGGGGCAGGGGTTGGCATCAGGACTGTAACAGCCCTGGTGCTGAAAACTGACTGCAAGGGGTATGGGTTCCCTGGTGTGGGGAACTGAGGAGTTCCCTTGCTGGGAACCTGGCAACCCTCAAACCAGCAGCTTTTCCTACCTTGACCTGAAGCCCCCACAGAGGCTGCAGGTCAAAGAACTGTAAATGCTGGGTTGTGGGGAGCTGTACTGAATATACGACTTTTATAAGTCCTGGGGAACCAGGACATCTAAAAACCACTCATGCAGATGGACAACCAACTGGTCCTGGGGCTGTCTAGGGTCTAGAACCTGCTTGGGTATGGGGACAACCATGGTTCCAGGACAGAGCTGTCCCCCTACAGGGTCAGGTTGGGGCAGCCCTGAAGTGGTACAGTTAGGATTCCCAGCTGGAATCTGTTTTCAAAGGCATTTGAAAATCTTTCTTACCAGCTACATGGACCAGAGGGACAGATCTACATGGAAAGGAGATCTTTCACATGTGGATTTCCTTCCTTTGTGTACAGACATGGCTCAGCTGCCTTCAGTACCCTCTCATTTTTTTTTCTGATTTTACAGATACTTCTTTACATAAGACTGGGCAGCACAAGAGTAGGTAGGATAGGACCAGTGCTGAGGGATATTCACTATTGTTCCCCTTCAACTAAATCTCTTTGCATACATAGTCAAAATTGGTTAATGTAACAAGATGAGCTGGCCCCTTATGGGCAGACTCAGGCTCTGCTTTATTCTGCTACTATCTGGGTTGAGGCCCAAGACTTCCTGTGGGTTGTTGTTTGCAGAGGGACAGATGAGCACCGTAGGCTGAGAGCATAGTTTGCTCAGAAGATGGAAGAAGGCTATAGTAAGCTCCCTCCCGCTCAAAGGAGGTGGACCTTTTTCTATTGTCATAAGGAGAGTTAGGGTCTTGGTACTTACAGTGAAGAGACTCCAGAAGAACTCCCCCAAAAGATTTTTCAGGTCAGTGGCTGAAGAAACAAATTCAGACCCAAAACATTCAGTTGGGTTGAGGTGAAGCATATTTTTTTCAGATTTTTCAATAATTATGATAAAATAAATAAAACACCTAAAATTAAAGAAAACCCCCAAACACAAATAAACAAACCAACAGACAAACTTGTTTTGGGTCAAGTTAAAATGTTTTATTCAACTGGAAACACTGTTTTTGTATCATCATTTTCATTTGATTTAACCTTTTTAAAAATAATATTTTAAAATGAAAGCAATTTTTAAAGAAAAAGTGCCACTTAAAATGAGAAGCTGAAATGGGTGTCAGTTAGAAGATTCAAAGCAAAATGTTTCAGTATTTCTGAAATAAAATGTTTAATTTTGTAAATGCAAATATGAAAAGTTTTAACATTAGGAAATACTTTTCACATTTTGTCTAAGCAATTCACAGTTTTTTAACTCAAATTTAGAAGTAATTTTGGTTGTCTTTTAATATCCCATTTTGCACCAGATTTATTTTTAGTATTTGAAAAAAATGTCCAATTGTAGTTGGGGGAACCAGATGTGAGGAAAAATACCCAGGAAATTCTGTGTACAGAGGCCTTTGGTAGAGAGATTACATAAACTTCCCATGGAGTTAGTTGACACACACAAAATCTGTAACGGGGAAAATGAAGTTATAGGTTGTTTTGTTCTAGACCTTTTTAATCCAGAAGTGTGTGACATTTCTATATAGCTGAAGGAGGTATCTGATAAAGAAAAGGAAAACTACTGCCCTGCTTAGAAAAGATACTTTAGCCTAGATTGCACAGGTGTTTTCCTGTTTATTCCACATTGTCTATTCCAGGGGTCTATATGTGGGTCTCTGCTAAAAGTAAGCAGTGGCAGAGAGGAGGAGTTGGGTAGTATCATGTTTAGCCTTGGCCCCTTTTGATCTCTGAGTTTTACTGGTAGAAGGGAGGGACAATTCTTCAAGGAGACTTTATTTTACAGAACTACTTCCAGTGAGATCTTTCCAAGAATGCAGTGATCTGAGGCTGGAGGAAATGTACTTTACCATTTTTATAAAACAATCCATTTCCTCTCCTCTAATTACCATCAAGATTTCATGAGTATCTATTTCACTGTGGTCCATCGATAGATTGTGTTAATAAGCAACGTCATTTAAGAGGGAAGGAAAAGATAGATTTGCAGTGAAAGAGCAAATATCCAAAGAGGGCAAACTATCACTTTTAACATTTCTTTGTAATTTTCAGAAGTTACTAATTCATTAATCTCAGTGATGCCTGACCCACATTGCAGGGACATGCGGAGAGTGGATTACAGCTCTGCCCTGGGGCCGGGCTCCATGCTATCACTACTCCTCAATCCCAGCCCTAGTCCTGGCCACCCACCCGCTCCCAGGCATCACTCTCTGCCTGCCTGCAGCCCCATCCTTTGCACCCAGCTGAGTACACCCTGCCCACAGAGGTCTGGGGTGGTCTCCATGGAGACCCCCTTACCCTCCCATTCTACCCTGCACTCCTGGCAGTGGCTGCGGAGTGGATGAGCCCGGGTGCCGAGGCAGTGGGAAACTAAGTCTGGCTGTTACACCCCCCGCCCACTGCCTAGCCTCATGAACTACAGCTCCTGGTGTGCCTGAGAGCCACACATGGGAATAGGGCAGACTGTGCTCCATGCCAGGTGGCACCTTTGTGCCCAGGGTCTGTGGACCACATGTGTCACGGTCCCCATGCCTGGGCTGGGAAGGATCGAGGAACCTGTCGTGGACCAAATACAATCACTTAGCAGGCCAGATGTGGCCCTTGGGCCAAATTTTGCCCACCCCTGGACTGAAGGCTTTGAGCGCATCCAAATGAGCCCTTCGAGATGGGGCAAGAGGCACGTGCGGGAACAAAAAAACATTCCCCACGCTACTATTTTTCAGTGCAAGAAGAAAATTAGACCCCTAGATATCCAGGGGTCTGGAAAAAAAGAAGGTAAAAAAAGTAGGGCAGGGCACAGTCCCAGACCATGCCCTGAGGCAACTGGAGGCTCAGGGCTCCATGGAGTCATCTCTATGGTTGGCCCCTTGCCTTGGGCTCCAGTGCCATGAGTAAAGGGTCAGGGGGGCTGGAGGAGGGGGAAGCGAACTATGGGGGGACCCCTGCTGGCCCCATCACTGTCTCAGATCCCCAAAACCCTGCTCTGTCTGGCCCCATCTCCTGCCTGCCCCCCCAAAGCCCCCAATTCCAAGCCTGGCCCCATGCCCTGCCTGCCCCCTGAGTGCCCCCAATCCCTGCCATGCCAGGCCCCATGCCCCCATCCCCTGAGGCCCCAGTCCCTGTCCCCCTGGCATCGGCAAAGTAAAAGACAAAGAAACCCTCCTGCTGGCACTTACCAGCAGTTGGAGCTGCCGCCTGGCTCAATGGGGCCCTGTGCTCACAGTGCAGGGCAGGGGGACAGCCCCATGGCCCCAGCCTGGGCCCTTCTGCTCCCCACTGCCCTGTGCTGCCCAAGGGGGCTCTTCCAGGAGGCCCCAGAGCCTGCTCTCCCCTGCTTCTAGGGTAAGTAGAAGCTTTCCCCCCCCCATTTTTAACTGTTTTTTTTCTGTGGTTTTTTTTTGTGGTTTTTTTTAAGTGATGGTGCCTGGGGTTGGAGGGCCAGCCATGGGGACCTGGGGTTGCAAGTGGGGGTGGGACCAGGCAGGGAAGCCATTGGTGGGTCTGGGGGAGTGGGGGTGGGGCTGGGTGGGGCAGCCATCAGGGGGCTGCAGCAGCTGGCGGGGGATGGGGCTAGGTGGGGCAGCAATTGGGGGCTGGGGTGGGGCATGTGGGCCTTGCAGGGGGTTGGTAGCTCCTGTGGAGGCCGTTTGGCCCTTGTTGGAGGGCTGTAGCCCCTGTGGGGGCCGTTTGGCCCTTGTTGGGGGTCCATAGCCCCGGTTTTCATAGATTTCATAGATTTCATAGACATTAGGGCTGGAAGGGACTTTGGGAGATCATTGAGTCCAGCCCCCTGCCCAAAGGGCAGGAAGTAAGCTGGGGTCATAGGATCCCAGCAAGATAAGCATCAATTTACTCTTGAAGGTGTTCAGTGTAGGTGCTTGAACCACCTCTGCTGGCAGACTGTTCCAGACCTTGAGGACTCGGACAGTAAAGAAATTCTTCCTTATGTCCAGCCTGAAACAGTCTTGCAGGAGTTTGTGACCGTTCGACCTCATCATCCCTTGGGGTGCTCTGGTGAACAAACGTTCCCCCAGATCCTGGTGGTCACCCTTGATAAACTTATAGGTGGCCATCAGATCACCCCTGAGCCTACGCTTTTCCAGGCTAAAGAGTCCCATGGCTCTCAGCCTGTCATCGTAAGATCTGTTTTCCTGACCTCTGATCATGCGTGTGGCTGTCCTTTGGACTCTCTCAAGCTTCTCCACATCCTTTTTGAATTGTGGAGCCCAAAACTGGATGCAGTACTCCAGCTGTGGCCTCACCAAGGCCGAGTACAAGGGGAAAATGACATCCCGGGATTTGCTCTAGAAGTATCTATGGATGCAAGGTAGCATTTTGGTGGCTTTACTAGATGCAGCATCACATTGCAGGATCATGTTCATCTTGTGGTCAATGATGACCCCCAAGTCTCTTTCTTCTGTAGTGCTATCCAACGTAGCACTGCCGAGCCTATAAGGATGCTGCAGGTTTTTCCTCCCAAGGTGGAGAACCTTGCATTTTTCGGTGTTAAACACCATCAGGTTCTCGTCTGCCCATTTGCTGAGCTTGTCCAGGTCAGCCTGGACCACCCGCCTATCTTCTGGCATGGATGCTTTGCCCCAAAGTTTGGTGTCATCGGCGAACTTGGCCAGCCCACTTCTGACTCCAATGTCCACATCATTAATGAAGATGTTGAACAGTATGGGTCCAAGGACAGAGCCTTGAGGGACCTCACTGGTCACAGGGCACCACGATGAGTGACTGCCATCAATTACAACCCTCTGGGTCCGACCACGGAGCCAGTTTCCCAGCCAGCGGATCATGGTGGAGCCAAGGCCACAACTGGCCAGTTTGGCCAAGAGGTGATCATGGGATACCAGATCAAAAGCTTTTTTGAAGTCAAGATATATGACATCAATCTCTTCTCCCTTGTCCAGGTGATAGGTCACCTGGTCATAGAAGAAAATGAGATTGGTCAAGCAAGACCTACCCACAACAAACCCGTGCTGGCTATCCTTTAGAATGTTAGCCTGGGCCAGTCCATCAAGGATGGCCTCCTTAATAAACTTTTCTAAGATCTTCCCCAGGATAGAAGTCAGGCTAATGGGCCTGTAGTTAGCCGGATCCACTCTCCTCCCTTTCTTGAAGATCGGCACCACACTGGCCTTCTTCCAGTCTTCGGGCACTACACCAGAGCGCCAGGAGTTTTCACAGATCCATGCCAGAGGCTGGGCTATGGCACTCACCAGCTCCTTGAGTACCCTGGGGTGCAGATTGTCAGGGCCGGCTGACTTGAAGGTATCCAGCTTCTCAAGGTGTTCCTTCACGAGGTCAGCATTTATGGAGGGTAGGGGATCCCCATCACCCGGATCTCCCTGTCCCATAGCAGGCATGGGCGTCCCATGGGACTGATGAAAGACTGACCCAAAGTACCTATTTAATAGGTTGGCTTTTTCCTGGGCGTCAGTTGTCAGTTGCCCCATCTGGTTCAGCAGGGGTCCAACATTGCCCTTGCTTTTCCTCTGGCTCCCCACATACCTGAAAAAGGACTTTTTGTTGTCCTTGATGCTTGAAGCTAGTTGGAGTTCAGTTGCAGCCTTGGCTTTCCTGGTTTGTTCCCTGCAGGACCGGACCAGCACAGAATAATCCTCCTTGGAGGTGAATCCCATCCTCCATCCTTTGTAGGCTTTCCTTTTTAGCCGCAGGAGGTCCGCTAGGTCCCTAGAGAGCCAGGAGGGCTGCTGTGCCTTCTTGCTGCCTTTCCTCCGTGTTGGAATAGATTTAGCTTGTGCATTGAGGATCGCTTCCTTGAGAAGCAACCACTCTTCTTGAACTCTCATCTCCCTGGGGTCATGGTCCCTGAGGGCCTGACCGACAAGCCTCTTGAGCTTGTCAAAGTCGGCTTTTCTGAAGTCAAGGACTTCTGTGTTGCTGACTGACTTGCCAGCTTTACAGCCGATGGTGAAGGTGATCAGCTCATGGTTGCTGTCACCCAGCTTCCCATCGATCACTAGGTCACCGATTAGGTCGTCCCCCATAGCTAGTACCAGGTCGAGCAGCGCTTTGCCTCTCGTTGGCCCATAGACTTCTTGAGTCAGGTAGAGGTCATCCACGCACGAGAGAAAGCTTTGCGACTGCTCGGATTTTACTGAGTGATCTTCCCACGAGATGTCCGGGTAATTGAAGTCCCCCATGACAACCAAGGTTCTGGAGCAAGCGGCCTCAGTCAGTTCCTGGGCGAACTCCTGGTCAAGCTCAGGACTTTGAGTAGGAGATCTGTAGTAGACTCCCACCATTGTGTCCCCTGTGCCGTATTCCCCATGAATTTTTACCCAGAGGGTCTCTAGCTGTCCATGCCAGTCGCCAACATCAGCTTGCAGGGACATGTAGCTTTCCTTCACGTAGAGAGCTACACCCCCGCCCCTTTTGTGAACATGATCCCTCCTGTACAGGGTATAGCCCTCTATACCTGTGCTCTATAGCCCTTGTGTAAGGGCCATAGCCCCTGTTGAGGGGCCATAACCCTTGTTTGGGGGCCATAACCCCTGTGTGGCCATAGCCCCCCAACAGCCAGTGCTTTAACACTGTAGATATATCAATAAAACATTGCCCAATGTATTGCTGTCTCTCTGTCTCACTCTCTCGCCCTCTCTCTCTTTATAGTGGTCTTTTGTTTTAATTGTGGAGGTACATGGATTTGTGGGTATTTTACAGAATGACTTAGGGATTTTTTTTTATCAGGGATTTTTCAGTTTTCCAATAGGGAACACCAGAATTCCTGCTAGGGAGGCCAGTGGCAGGATCCTGCCTGCTCAGAACTGGCATCTTGGACTCAGCTGGCTGTGGCCAAATGGGGCCAGGAGAACATGCTTTGACAGTTCAAAGCAGGCCACCACACCTGGAACATGTTCCGGGTGATAGCTGCCCAGGTGGCCAGGTATGGGGCACATATGGCAGTAGTGCCACACAGAGGCCAACACTGCAGCCACAGCCCACTGACTGCTGGTCCAGAGGGACAGATGCCTCTACTGGCTGTGCAGTCCCCATCTGGCAGGTGTGCAGCAGGTCACAGCTGGGCAGCAGCCCCCACTGCCAGACTTCAGCAGTGTGTAAAGGGTGAGTGGGCTCTCAGAGCTGCTTCAGCAGTCCAGCTGGCACAACAGATAGTGTCCCCAGGTACCAATTGTCTGGGCCCCAGAAGCTCCTGGGAGTGAGTAACCCTGAGCTACTTGCCAGGGCAGCTTTTTGTACTGCTGGGGCCAGGACAGGGCAGCTTTTTATACTGCCAGAAACAGCACAGGTGCTGGGCCTGGGCTAGCTCCCCCTGGCTGCAGATCCAGGAGAAGCCAGGCAGGGTTATTTTGCCCCAAGTGGCACAATTTGCTTCACAACAAAGTGCATATCTGAGCGCGTGCACTGAGGCAAAAAGCCCCAGCTCAAATTTGCACTGCTTCTATTTGAGCTGCTGCAAGCACACGTGCTTGCATGTGTGGACGCGCCCTTTGACTCAATCAATAGAGAGACTATACAGAAGATCCTGATGAGATTTGGATGGTACCAAAATTTGGTACCATTATCAGACTTCCTGATGAGATGACAGCAACCATTCTAAGTAATGGCTTAGAAATGAACTTTTTCAGTATTAGAACCAGAGTCAAGCAAGGTTGTATGATTGCACCAACACTCTTTTCCATCTGTATCACTACAATTCCACATCATCTTTCTGATAGACTTCCATCTGAAGTCAGCATCCAGTATCATGTGGATGGGAATTTATTTAACATCAGCTGGTTATGTTTCAAATCCAAGAAACTGAACACCTCCATGTCTGATCTTCAGTACATTGATTATTGTATCATGTGTGCCCACTTAATTGAAGAGGTCCAGGTCACTCCCAATTGTGTATGAAATGCTTGGATTACTGTCAACTTCATGAAAACCAACCCACCCCAAACCAACCAGCTTCTCCTCCACATATTACAGTTAGAGGGCATTCTTTGGAGAATCTTGAGCATTTCCTGTAGCTAGGTAGTTACCTGTCCCAAAAAGTAAACATAGACAATGGTGTTCAACACGGGATACAGGCTGATAGTTTTGTCTTTGCACATCTCAGGAATCATGTCTTTGATGATGATAACATCTGGACTCAAAACAAACTTCTAATCTGTCAAGCTGTAATTATCCCTACCCTATTGCATGGATGTATAGATGACTTTTTGGAAACACCTGACATTTTTGGGATTTTACTATTAGTGATATGTTCTGAAACTCCATATCAATTGGAAGGACAAAAGAGTGAACACCAGTGTTCTGGCTCAAGCAAACACCATCAGCATTATACCCATGTTTATATGACAGCAAGTCCATTGGACAGGATGTGTCTTAAGAATGCCTAACAACTGGCTCCCAAACCAGGTCCTATACTCTAAACTCACTGATGGTTGCTGCTCTAGAGGTAAGCAAAATAAGAGATTCTAGGATACCTTGAAGGCCAATCTGAAGAAACTGATATTAACATCAATATCTGGGAGCAGCAAATTGTCCCCAGTGGTGCCATGATGTGCAACATGGCATCGCGCATTTTAAGCAAACTCATCCCACTATGGAGGTGGGTAGATAGGAAAGAGCTGTGAACCAGTATCAATAGGATCTACTTCTTCCTCCCAAAACTATTTGCAATTCTGCAGTTAAGCATGCAGATCTGAGTTCAGACTCCTCAGTTATCTACAGACTCACCAGTGACTTCCATATTTATTAGAAGACTGTCATCCTCGTATTGAAGGACTGCTGATGACAGTACAGTTATGGTGCCTACTGATGGTGAAGCCACCTGTTTTCCAGTTTAGTGAAATATAGGAACAAATACTGAGCAGAATCAGAGGGCATAAACCCAATTCAGTGTCAATATGTGCATGTCTCTGAGTTTATGTAGGCTCTGGATTATATCCATTTTCTGTGCAATTATTCTTTGTATGATCCATTTTGTTCTATATGGTATTTCTATGTATTGTTGCAGGGAAATTATTACACATGCCCATGGGAAATATTCTCATAAATGGTATACACGTCAAATAGTAGCCTTTCCCAGGAGAAGTGCTGTACATATTTTATTGTTAATTTTGGAATCAAATTTTCTATAACATAACTTTTAAAATTATTATTTTGTTTTTCTGTCCTCTGTTTTCCTTTCTAGCTCTCCTTCACTTCCACAGTGTATTGGCAGATCCCTTTAGCATCCCTTTAGTCACCTTTTCTGCTACCTGATTCTTCTTAGTCTTATTATTCTATAAGCGTTTTAATTATGCAAACTATTTTTTGTTTTTTCTTCTTCATTACAATCTTTTGCTATGAATGCATATTACCTCTCTTTCTTTTGAAGTTTTAACTCTTATATGCAAATTCTTTCTTCCTCCTGTATTTCTCCTTCTATCATCCACTTTGTTGTTCTCCCTTTCCTGGGAATTTTTCTTCCTTCCCATGATTTCTTCTAAACTTTCCCTCTATATGTCTGGTCTCTACTTCTTCATCCTCTTATGAGCTGTTGTAAAAGCTCCTCCTGTGCCTCATTTTCACTTATCTTTTCTTGCTGTAATTTATCTTTGATTGTTTTTCTATTCTTTTGTCGCTTCATCCCTTTCTTCCTGTTCTTCATTCCTGCCTTCCTCATTTTCTCCCTTTTCCTTTTTTATATTCCTTCCCTTCTACTCAACCATTTGAGACATAAGCTCATTACTATTTCTAGAGTGACCTGGAATACAATTTTTTCCTATCTGCTGAAAATAACCAACTCCTTAACACCATGATTGCACCATGTGTAAGGAGACAGCTTGTTCAAAATGTTTGTTTTAGATATGTTCCCAATGTTTGCGTGTGGCTCTTTAGAACACTTTAGCCTCTTGCTTCACAAGTGTAGTTCTTCTTTTTGGACTTTCTTAAGAGACACTAATATTTTGCAAGTGGCAGTTATTCAAACAAATGATGGGTGTTTGAGAACCTTTACACCCACTCAGTCTCTGGAGAGCTTTGTGTACACTCTGCAGTGTTGTGTGTGTGTGCGCGTGTGTGTAACTTTGCAAACATTGACTAAGCCTGTGAGGAGATGGAGACAGTTAAAACAAACCAAACAAACTTGTACAGTTGGGTCTCGATTTATATGGTGGATATGCTCTTGAAAAAACACTGTACAAATAGAAATCATGTAAAAAGATACCAAAGGTCTATGGGAAATAAGGGTTTAGGTTCCAGATGTGGCTAATAATTGGCTGATAAATCCCCTTGCATGTGCACAGCTGCAGTGCAACATGCAGGCAGTGAGGAGCAGGGCCTGGTAGCTTGGAGAGCTGTGTGCACCTGGTAAATTTGATGTGGTAGAAGGGGAGGGGGGAGGGAAAGGGTGTAGGGAGGCAGATCCCCTGTGGTGAGGGAGGAGTAGGACAGGGGCAGACGCTTCCTAGCTGGGGTGGAGTGGGCACAGGATGGAGCCGCGGCTCGTCCAGAGGGTGTGTGGGGGGGAGGCTCCTGCCATTATGTGTGCCCTGGGAGAGTATGGAGGGGTGCCCTCAGGTCTGTATAGGGTGAGGCAGGTGGGCTGCAGCTGTAGGCAGAAGCCGGGGCTATGCTGGACTTTTCTCGGTGGCAGCTGGGCTAGGTGCAGGCAGTGGTGGTGGGCAGGGCTGCAGCCACCCTAAATTTCACCATAGCCCTCTCATAGCCCTCTTCCAGTTCCACTTCCGCCTGGCTCAAGCCCAGCTTGGCTCAGTACCTGCCGAGAAGAGCCTCGCGCAGCCTTGGCTCCAGCCCACGGCTGCAGCCCACCCTACCCTGTCCCACGCAAATCATGGGGCACAAGCCCCTGCCCCCCCATGCCTTCCTGGTGTCCATGTAGTGGCAGGAGCCACACCCCACTAGACAAGCCGTGCCTCTGTCGTGTGCCTGCCCTGCCCTGGTTGGGCTGTGCCTGCCCCAGCCCCTGCCTGGCTCCATCCCTTACTGTGGGGGGAGGTTGATCTGCCCCCCCACACTCCTCCCTCTCCCCTCCCCTTCCACCACAACACAACACATTTACTATCTACACTGAAAGCAGTGTGGTAGAGGGGGAAGGGAAGCAATCATCTGATTCTAGACACATCTGCGCATCATGGTGACAACACTTCATCGTGTTAAGGTGAATCCATGAAGTGTACAAAAATAAAGGGTCACAATTATTTGTGGGAGATGGGCAGTCTACTAACAGTCCTAGCCCAGGTCATGTCAGCTACACTACCAATAACTTGGGCAGCCCAAGGAAGACAGTACAAGGAAAGGTCCTGCTAAACCCCTCAGGGAAGCATTGGGCTTCTCATGGCAGACTTAACTGCCTGTACACAAATGCCAGGAGCTTGGGAAATAAGCATGAGGAACTGGCCCTTCTCCTGTGTGAAAATGATTATGACGTGGTAGGAATTATGGAGACCTGGTGGGACTCCACCTATGATTGGTTGGTAGCAGTAGAGGGCTACAACTTGTATAGGAGAGACTGTGTCGGGAAGAGGGGTGGGGGTATAGCTCTCTACATCAAAGATCAGCTCACCTCCCTGCAGATTGAGTTTCCAAACCAGGAAGGGTGTCTTGAGACCTTTTGGTTCAAAATATGAGGAGAACGAGGTGACTTACTTATAAGAGTCTACTATAGACCTCCGCACCAAAAGGAAGATCTAGATCAGAAATTCAATAGGGAACTGCTCAAGGCCGCATGGTCCCAATCCATGATCATCATGGGGGACTTCAAGTTCCCTGACATCTCTTGGGATGAATGCATGGCCAAATCTGACAGGTCGCGTAGCTTCCTCACATGCATTGATGACCTCTACCTATGGATCAGGTGAGGCAACACCTTGAGAAACTGGACATTAAAAATCTGTGGGCCCAGACAGAATGCACCCGAGGTTCTTGAAGGAGCTAGCTGACATGATTGCATTCCCCTTGGCAGAAATATTTGAAAAATCATGGCACTTGGGTGGGGTCCTGGATGACTGGAAAAGAACTAACGTGGTCCCTATCTACAAGAAAGGGAGGAGGGATGACCTGGAGAACTATAGACTAATCAATCTTATGTCTGTATTTGGAAAAATCCTCTAGAAAATTGTCAAGGGATCCACCAACACCAGGTTGATGGAAGGCAAACTTCTGTATGCCAGCCAACATGGCTTTGTGACTGGCAGGTCATGCCTGACCAACCCCATTGCCTTCTATGACCAGGAAACATGTGCCCTGGACAAGGCAGACATCATATACCTGGACTTCAAGAAGGCCTTTGAGCTAGTTCCCCAGGATGTCCTCAAGGTTAAGCTGGGGAACTGTGGCCTTGATCTTCATATGATCCGATGGCTATGATGGCTAGGATTAGATGAGGGAACACCTAGAGTAACTGGACATTCATAAGTCCATGGACTCAGACAGAATGCAACCAAGAGTCTTGAAGGAGCTGGCAGATATCATTGCATCCCCCTTGGCAGAGATATTTTAAAAATTGTGGTGCTTGGATGAGGTTCCAGATGACTGGAAAAGAGCCATTGTGGTCCCTATCTACAAGAAAGGAAGGAGGGATGACCTGTGGAACTATAGATCAATCAGTCGTACGTCTGTCCTTGGAAAAATCCTTGAGAAAATTGTCAAGGGATCCATCAATACCAGACTGATGGAAAGCAAGCTCCTGAATGCCAGCCAGCATGGCTTTGTGACTGGCAGGTCATGCCTGACCAACCTCATCGCCTTCTATGACCAGGAAACATGTGCCCTGGACAGGGCAGATATCATATACCTGGACTTCAAGAAGGCCTTTGAGCTAGATCCCCATGATGTCATCATGGTGAAGCTGGGGAACTGTGGCCTTGATCATCATATGGTCCGATGGCCAGGCAACTGGCTACAGGGTCAGACCCAAAGACTACTAGTTGAAGGGAGCAAATCATCGTGGTGCAGGGTGACCAGTGGAGTCCCTCAGGGCTCAGTACTTTGGCCAGTATTCTTTAACATTTTCATCAATGATCTGGATTTTGGAGTCAGATGTGAACTTGCCAAGTTTGTGGATGATACCAAATTATGGGGGCGGGTAGTCACACCATAGGACAGGCTGTTGATACAGGCTGACTTAGACACACTCAGAAGGTGGGCTGATCAAAACCTGATAACCTTCAATACAGAGAAGTGTAAGGTGCTGCACCTCAGTAGGAAGAACCCCCAGCATACTTACAGGCTCTGCAGTGCTACCCTCGCTAGCACCATGACCGAAAGGGACTTGGGGGTCTTGACAAGATGAATATGAGCCACCAATGTGATGTTGTGGCTGGCAAAGCTAACCAAACTCTGGTGTGCATCTACTGATGCATCTCAAGCAAAACCAGAGAAGTCATCCTCCCACTTTACTTGGCCCTGGTGAAACCGCAGCTGGAGTACTGCATCCAGTATTGGGGCCCCCACTTCAGGAAGGACATGGAGAAGCTTGAGAGAGTCCAGAGGAGAGCCACTTGTATGATCCAGGGCCTGAAGGGAGGCCATATGAGGAGAGGCTGAGGGATTTGGGACTCTTCAGTCTGGAAAAGAGAAGGCTATGTGAGGACTTGGACCTACAATTACATAAGAAGGGTACATCAGGACCTGGGAGATCACCTGTTTACCAGAGCTCCACAAGGGATAACAAGGTATAATGGCCATAAACTTCAGGAAGGCTGAATTAGACTGGATATAAGAAAAAAGTTCTTTACAGTGCGTGTGTCCAGGGTCTGGAACAAACTCCTCCCAGAGGTGGTGCAAGCACCTACTTTGGACTCCTTTAAAAAACAGGTGGATATATTTCTTGCTGGGGTCACTTGATCCCAGCTGACTTCCCACCTATGGCAGGGGGGCTAGACCCAATGATCTCTTGAGGTCTCTTCCAGCCCCTAATGTCTATGAAATAAAAATAAATTAAAAAAATACTGTGTACATTGAGGCCCGACTATATACATTTTCTCCACAATTCACATTGTTGGTGTTCTCTCTCCATCTCCAATGAAATTTCAAAACGAGGATATTCATCATATCATCATACTTCTTAATCTTTCCTGTTTCCCCTTCAGATTTTGTGAATCAAGTTTCCTCTTATTTACACCCATGCAATCCCACTAAAATCACCTCTGTATGATTTTTAAGAACAACAGAATCTGGTGCACTGTTGTTATCTTAGGTTGTGTTTCTCTTCTGTTCATTCTTTGAATCTTCTTTTCTTATCCTGTTGACTCTCCATTTGTTCTGTTCTCCTCACAGTTCCATTTTATTATATTCTCTCCTAAATGAGTGCAATGAGTAGAGATGGGAAATCCAGAAAGTTTCATTTCCCTCAGGCTCAGAATAAAATAGACCATTAGGGGAATAAATCCTAGGAAACAATACCTGCTGCCAGGTTATATTAACCTAGTACATTCAAGGATTCTTCTTCAGCAATCCCTCACAGTTGAGGATGACTGTGGGTTCAAAGATGGCTGACAAGCCTGATCCGGGATTGACATTCAGAGACTATCAGTTAAATGCAATTAAATCATAGATTCATAGATCCACATTTGATTCCCCTCATAACCCATTAAAATAGCTCAGTGTGATCCTTAATAAAACCTTAAATTATTTTTTCCTAGGAAAAGAGCTAGTTAGATGCTCAAGTCCATATCCTATTTTACGTGAAGGTTTCTAAGTACAACTTGTGCATCTAAACGTATTGTTCTTTTCTTTTCTTCTTTTCCTAAATAATGATTGTTTTGTATGGAAATTTCAGGACGTATAGATTTGTGAATATCTGCAGTAGCATGCTACATTCCTGAAGCTCTCCAGTTTTGAGACTTGATTCCTAGCTTTTGTGTTACATAGATTTAACTGGAATGACACAGAAGTACAAGTGAGTAAAGAACAAGCCATTTTTTTATTAGAGGAATAAAGGGGCCTAAGTCTCAGACAAACTTTGCAGATCTCTCAGTTCTGTGGTTAGGCTCCCACAACCTGTGCAGGCTTGCAGATGTGTATAGTGAGCATTGTGAAGCAATAATGTAGAAATGCTGTCTTTATCTCTCCCATTATCCAAGCCCATACCCTTACTCAGCTCTACTTTGTCCAATCATTTATCCATTATGGCTTTTGGAAGGAATGCATATCACTGCTTACCTCTATCTTCATGAAGCCAGCATTCCTAATGGAGAATGCTGAACACTCTTTCCTGTTCCTTTTGACCCGCATCTGATGTTGGCAGTTGTGTAGCTACAGAGTTTAGATATTTAAGAAATGACTAAGTAACTACCGTGATTTAATTTCTTGCCAACTTGTCATCTTAAATCTTGTTATTCCACACACCTGAACTGTTTACATTATAATAAAGGCCATTCTCAGGAGGCACTGATATTCGTATATATTAGTAGAAGAGATACTATAACTATTAGAAATACAAGTAGACTGCAGAGGAGTTGAGGACCAGAGTAGAATAATCTTAGATCTGAGATTAAACTATAACAGGGAGTCATACTAAAAACACAGAGAACTGTGTCTAGAAACTAGAGTATAGGCATTAGCTTTGGGGGGGGGGTGGCGGGGAGGAGCTTTGGTAAGGAAGCAGGGAGGGTCATTTATATTCTTTTTCTCTCAACTATACCTGGTTGATGATTAGGGCTAGTAAAAAATACAAGCTTCACTTTACAAAACCTTTATGAGTTTTTTTACTTTCAAAACTGATGTATTTGGGGATATTTCTGCTGATTTCTCTAGTCTTTCCGCTCTAATTTATTTTTTGCCCACATCATCAAAATTAGGATATTAGCAAATAAACATGTCAGTAATCTTTTAGTAACTGCTTATTGTACCAGTGCACTTTACTTTCCAGGAGACAGACTTTCCAGGAGAATGAGACTCCTGCATGAATGGACTATTTAGAGATGGAAAGACTACTTACAGGTAATTCTGCTTTTCTAAAGATGTTGTCTTGCAAGATTCTCACTAGATACCCTTCTTCCTTCAGGAGATGGAGGTGCACATTGCTTTTTTTATAAGGCACACTTATTGATCTTATGTTGATCACCTTGAGTTGGCTCTTTCAACTCAATTAAAGGAACTGGCCAGAATGTTCAGGAATGCTATACTCAAAATCAAAACAGCCAACAGGGTGCCTGGCTCGGGTCATAAAGGAGGAGGTCTGTTCTGTTGGAATGGTAGTTTCAGAGGAGAACTGTGGCAAGCTTAGCCATTTTAACTTGTATCAATCAACCTGAATCTTTCAACAGGCTCCAATTTACTTAAAATCAGGGATTCCACTGAGATTCAGGATGGTTATTTTCCAGTTTTGTCATTTATAGTAATTTGTCACATTGTCACAACTAAATGTGGTTCTAATTTGATAATACAGCCTGTTTTTTTGGAATGCATAGGACTTCCTGGGTTGTAAGTCAGCTCTGATTACCATCCCAGTTCCTTTTTTAAAATCATAAAATGTTAAGATCTGTACAGGAATACAAAATACTAATAATGACTTCCTCAATAAACCTTCAGTGTAGCAGGCTCATGCAACCCTAACTACAGATACATCAATTTCATTCTTGCCTTGACTGTAGTCAGGAAAGCCTTCCAATGCTAAAGCAGGGAAGAGCTATAATTCAAAAAGAATAAGATTTTCAAACCTTGAAAAATCATTTTGGATTTATGTGTCAGCATCAGGCTTTCATTTCTTTCACCAGGTTGAGCACCAAGAACCATATTGGATGTTCCCTGACTGCCATTCCACTACTACTTCATGTCACACACTTTAATGGGACTATTCATGTATCTATCCCTCTTTTCATTCATGACTCAATCTAGTTTTAGATTCTTAAACTAAGGCAGAACCTAATAACTCAAATGTATAATTAGGTATTATTGCCAAGATTTCAAAGAGAGATGCCTAAAATCAGGAGTGTGAGGCCATATTTTGGCATGTAAGGGTGTGTCTACACCAACATTTATCAACCCATGGGTCATGACCCAAAACTGGGTTGCAAGAATATATGAAAGGATCGCAAACAAACTTTAAAAATGGATTGTCCTTTAAAGGAGAAAAGCATGGGAAACCTGGCTTATCCCTTGCAGGCTGTCAGTGTTTCAGCCTGCAAGGTGCACTTGGGCTGCTTTTGACGCCCTGTGCCCTTGCCCCCCGCTATGTACAAAGAATACAGTTACATGGCAGTGTTAAAATTAGAGCAGTTTTGCTACTTTTGAATTGTTCTCAGCTCGTTTACATGTAAACCTAACAGCTGCTTCCCTTTTGAAACCTTCCCCTTTAAAGTGCTCCATATATGGTCCGTCCATATCCTGCGTATCTTAATGAATACCAAATATTTTATGTTATACTGATTCATATCTTGCCAAGGATCACATTAATTGAGTACCGTTTGCTCTTGTGGTTTCTTACATGAATTAGTTTAACCTATTTTAGGTTCTTTAAAGGTCCCTAAGACTGAGTGTCTGAACACCTTTAATATATTTATCCTCACAACATCTCAGCAAGGAAAGGATGTGCTCATTTGTAAAAGTGAATGGCCTGGCTGATCCAGCTTATTTCTGCCTGGAAGCTAAGTCATCTTCAATCCTCTGTGATGAATTTTCCACCTGCTTTGCAAACAAAAATCATCTGTATCCTGCATGGCTTGAAGACCACTGCTTTTACTGCAGAGTCAGCATTTGGGGTTGAGGAAGCCCAGTCTTGTGGTATTGATATGGAATATTTTAAATTGCTATCACCCACTGCGAACTTGATCTGTGCCTGTCCCCGCTTGTAAAAGCCCACTGGGTAACAGGGAGCCTTCCCGGGGCTGATTAGGAGTTGGCCTGCTCACCTGTTTCTGGGCTAACTGCCCATCTCTCTCTCCTGCCACACTTCATTTAATAATTGGTGTCTTAATTAGGTGGGAGGCTGCCCTTTGGTGGCGCTGTTCTCCTGGGCCTATATATGTAACTCCAACTGCCCCTGTACTGCATCCCACTCCTCGCAGTTGCACACACAGCCACACACACACACACACACACCAACACACACATAACACATATCATGTTTCCTCACACCACAACTGGTGCTCCTGGGTCTCAGGGGAACTCTTGACTCCCTCCGTGGAGTAGCAGGTCATTGTGCATACCCTTTAGGTCTTTCTTTCAATCCACACTTGCCTTCTTGTGGAGGACTTACCGGGGTCAGGACTTGTCCCTAACACTCTGGCTGAGCCCCCACCCACCCAACCTTTGGCCCAAACTATGGCCTCAGGCATCCACGAACATATCTTGGCCTCTTCCCCACATGTGGGGTTCCTACTATGCCCATTCTAGGGCCTCTATACCACCGAGGGGTCTTCTCATCATCTCCACAATCAACTACTCATGGGGCTGGCCCTTGCACTGCCCTTCAAGCTTACTCCCAGTTCGGCCCTACTCGGCCCCTCTCACACAGCACGTTAAGCCTACTTGCATTCAACCCTACTCTGTGCTGGGCCACCTACATCCCTGCCCTCTTTTCTCCAGGGCCACACAACTGTTCCCAACCAGGGGCCTCTGGGGTCTTCCTTCCCTGTGGGCTCAGGTGGCCACAGCTGTGCCTGGCCCCACTCCTCTACTGGCGTCTTCCACCCCCTAGGGGTCAGGTGGCTGTAGCCATGCCTGGCCCTCATACCCATCGAATTGTGGGGGTTAGCCCCCGCATCTGCCTTTCACTGGGGGGTTACTGGCCTGGTGTTTCCTGAGGGCTCCCATGCCACCAGGAGCCCCACCAGACCACACTTCCATGGCAGGGTGCAGTTTTAGGTCATGCCCAGGACCAAGAGCCTCCTGCTCTTACTGTCTGATGGCCTGCAGTAGCTCTGTCAGGCAATGTCTCTGCCTGGCTGGCAGCAGCAAACTGCAGCCTTTATATCCCTTGTTCTCAAATGGCTGCTGCCCCAAGAGCCTCTTGCTCTTACCTTCTGATGTTTCTGCCTGGGCTGGCAGCAGCAAACTGCAGCCTTTATATACCTGGCTCTCAAAACAACTGCCGCCATCAGGCACCTGCTGGCTGCCTGGCTCTGCCCTTAAAGTCTGGTGCAGAATGTAGCAAGCTGAGGGTGTGGGGTCCTTGGAGCATATAACTCCAACCCTGTACAGGCTCCCCATAGCTTTTTGAGTGCAATTCAAGGTGCTAGTTTTGACCTATAAGGCTCTAACTGTTCTGCACCCTACATACCTAAAAGACTACCTTCTCCTTATGCCCTTTGGCAATACCTAAGGTCAGCTGAAGTAAACCTCCTGCAAGTACTATCAAACAGTACATCAAATCCATTTGGTGAAAATGCTTGGGAGGTCATTCTCAACAATTGCTCCCCCACTCTGGAACTCACTCCCTTCTGTGGACATCTTTCAGAAGTACTGTAAAACCTTCTTTTTTGGGCAGGCATTTAGCAAACAAAGCTAGGTCAAAATATTGCTTAGTGGGTCTCTGTTTTAAGTTAATATTCTAGTACCCCTTTTAAAATATTTTGGTCTCCTTTCACTCACTATTGTCCTGTCACTCTTGTTTTAGAAGTTGTTTTGTTCTCTTACCATAAGCCACCCTCAGCCTTTGTTGGGAAAGGTGGCATGTAAATCACATAAACAAATCAGAGAATCTAAGGGCTTTACAAAAGGATGTAGGAGCTTAAATTGTTGCCGAAGTGCCTGTATGTTCTAACCTAAATTCTCCAGGCATCTAAATTCCTGCTTGTGAGAAAGGGCCAGGAAGTTTTGCTATTGCATTTGAGGATGGGAAATTCTGTTGCACCATGGCTTCTGTTCTTTCTATGAATGAAGGCATATGCAAGCATACGACACTATTTAGACACGTTTATGATCTGAAGTTTTTCAAAGTTGAAGAGAACATTAATTTTAAAACAAAGTAGCTAGGAAGTTACCCATTTTAAAGTCCTGCCTATTATAAAGCAGAATGGCTCCATTTTTAATGTGCAAATGGGTGAATTCTATGCATTAAAAATATACAATATTTGCTTAATATGCAGAGTTTCTTCAGTCTGGTGGGTAGAGTAGACAATTCAGAGATACGATGCCTCATTTTTCTCTCGTCTTACTCACAATAGAATTGGTAAGGATGGAGTGCCAGCTTTAACTGTGAGCTTCCTAGCATTTATCCATTTGTGTCACAACCCTACCATTGAAACACTGTGCACATTGTATTTATGAGCTTAAAAATTCTGATCTTGCACTTTTACCATTCTTAGGAACCATTGGAGAAATAAAGGAGACAACCACACAACACTGTGTATAACAAATCTCATTGAAATGCAGGAAGTGTATTCTGAATCTTAATTCTATTAGAGCATGGACAATGAATGTATTTGTGTTAGTTAGTTTCCCACTTTGAGGTTAAACAAACCAGTGAATGGGAGTCTGGGTGGCAGCAGAATGAGATACTACAGATGATGACGCAGACAGACAAATGCCAGGCAAATGTTTCTAAGAAAAACACAAAACTCAATCCTTTTCCCTGTCTTCCCATGACTTTCCATCAATTTGGAGTCTGCAAATATATTTGAATAGTTACTACCCTTCACTAATGCATTCATTCAAGAGTCTAGTTATGAGGGTCACATGATACATTTGTCTCTGTGCCTGACTCCAGCAAAATGTGCCCCATTCAAGGAGTAGCTGAATTAACCACAGAACATTTGTTCTGTCTCATTTTGTATTAATATACCTTGCTGACTAAATTTCTAACTTGCAATGATTGCCAGATTGAATGACATGCTGTAACTCCCCCCACCAATGCCACCACAGGATTTTCCCCACTGATTTGATTAACCAATCCTGCAGCTATTAAATTAAAACAAAACAACCCCCCCACTCTAATAATAGTTCAGCTTCAGTCAAAGGCCTACTTCCATTGTATCACCCATCTGTTGTTTGTAAGAATCTCTTTCCCTGAAGGGAGATAGTGTGCAGAGGCAGACTGTACCACCTGCCACTTATTTCCTAAAAACTTTCACTTCATGCTATTAATCAATACAGTTGGGACACAGATTTCTAGATAAAACTAGAGGATTATGTGATTAGCTAACTTGTCTTTTTGAAGACTAATCTTTACAGGTAGGGGACCTGGTATCAGGATACACGGAGCAGCATAAAAGGAATACTAGTTTCTTTCTAGTGATCTCCACCAGTCAGCTACACTTACATCCTACTATTCTGAACATGGTGTTGCATTTTATTTATTAATCATCATCTCCATTTTCCTTGAACAAAGTATCAGCAGCCAATACAATGAAAACACAAGCACTGGAGTCAGTCTGGAGGCATGCTGACACTTTGTTACCACAAGGAGATATCAGCTTTATAATCTGAATTGACACCACCAAAAACTATGGCCGCATCAGTGTGTGTGTGGTTAAGGAACATATAATTCAATCTGTCAAGCATTCTATCTCAAGGCTGAGCTCATATAGGAGAAGCGCTTAAATGAGTACACTGGTTAGATATGCTGGTGTTACTGAGGGGATTTCGAAAGAGGATATTTAGGGGATATTAGACCATGTCAGGAGACCCAAACCAAATGCATATTTTATACATTTCAGGGAATATTACACATTGAATCTGATAGACTAACATGGTTTTAAGCTATTATAAAGGGATAGCTGTTAACTTTGGGGTAGAGCTGCTCTTGAGAAAACAACATAACTTGCCAAGATTTCAGCACAGATGGATTCTCATTTGGATGGAAAGCATATTTCAAGAGATCCTTCAGACAGGCGCAGGATCCCTCCTGACTGTTGGGTGTTTCATGCATATATTGTAGTAGACCTGAACCTGCTGGAGAAAAAGACTGCGATCTTCCCAGTCTCTCTCCTGAAACCATCACTGACTGAGTTTATGTAAGAACCCATGGCTTTATATCTTCTGCCTGGCATATTGGTAAAAGAACTGCCTGTAAACCTACCATCTTAGAGTTCCAGTCAGATGAGTAATAAATGCTATTACAATTTTTAAATTTACTAAGACGTCATAATTTATTGAATAATGGATGTTATTCCAGTGGTACTTTTGGGTCCATACGTCCTTTGGGATCTGTTCAGTGTCCCTATATAAGTTTGTGTCTTGGAAATATGGTAGATTGGGTAAAATGACTGAGTTAAAAGGTACCCTACTTCTTGTCATTGATCCCTTTACCCAGTACATAAAGGGGGCAAGAGGTAGGAAGAGAAGAGGTCATTACCTGCCCCAACTTCCCAGTTAAACCAGTCCGTTAGGATGGAACTTTCCGAAGAACCATTACAGGGGGTCATGTACCATCTGTAACAGCACCTCCTACTGGCTACCCTTTGACATAGCATACTGGGCCAGCTACACTACTAGGTTAATCTGGTATGGCAAATCCTACTTGATGTATTTATAAACTGCAAAGCCAGAAAGGACCAGTCTGATTGCCTGGCCTGACCTCCTAAATACACAGACTACAGAAATTTCCCAGAAACTAAGTTTTTATTTTGTTATGTTAATCTGTAAGAAGTCTTGGAATTTCAGTGCTGAAAGCAAGGGGCATCAAGAGAGTCTCATAACACAAGGAAGAACATGAGTATAACTTCGGTATTTTGGAGCCAAGCTCCTTATTTCCAAGAGTAAACATTTTCTTCTCGTTCAGTGCAAGTTATTTGATCACCATCATGTGGGGCCAAGGGAAGGTTCAAATGACACAACATTTTCCCATCTTCCCTCTTTTTGTTTTTTTGTTTCATTTGTCTAAACAAAAATGAATGCCTTTTCACGAGACAGTTAAAATACTGGTGTACTGAGGGTAAAACTGACCCTTAAGGCCCCATTCCCTGTTTCACTTCATTGATTGCCTATATCTCATGTGCAGAAACAGTAGCTGATTTTACAAACTGTGATGTGACAGATAGCAGTTTACGCAAAATCACTGTACACACTTCACTTGTGATTTTTTGCCTGTTTGGAGGTGAACTTTGGGTTTTGTTATGCGAGCATTTTGCATTTGCCTTTAAAAAACCATGCTGTGCAAATTGTTATAACTCTGGGTTTTCAACACTATAAATAAGCAACCTGTGAGGAATGTGTCAGAAATTGGTTCCTTACTAATGTATCTAGTTCTTCCCATAGAAAATGGAAACAAAAATCCTTTTTATTTTGTGTGGTGGATCTAGTTCCCCCATATGTGCAAACACATGGCAAATCTTTTAGTTGGTAGAGTGCTCCATAGTTTGAAGTTTGCTAAAAGTATATTATTTTCATCTCAACATTAAGAATGGAAGTAGTGTTCAATAGTGTAGTGATGGGTAGGCACATGAGCAATGCCTAAGGGGAGGTGCTGGAATGAAGCCTGTGGGCTAGCTCACCTTCCCATTCACCCTGTGCTCCTCACCTTCCCTGTGGTGGTTCCAGCCTCGGCTCTGGCAGCAGGGAGTACAGAGCAGCAGTGGCAGTGCATGGTGGCCTGGATGGTGGTGGCATATAGAGGTTCACTGTCACCTCTTTTTGCTGCTAAAATTCATTGTTTAAATGGCCACTCAACCACATCAGTGGCAAAAAGAAGGGAGGTGACATTTCTCCCTACAACAGTGAACCTTGGGCCATTGGGACATGGCATGGGCCAGTTATGCCAGTACTTGAGTTACTACAGGATAAATGGTACTTTATTCTCTGAGTGGTACCCTTGAACCATTTGAAGAGTAGGGTACTTGGCATGGGTGAAGCTATGTTAAATTGGAAGTAGCTGAGAGAATACATATATTTATTTATTTTATTCATATGAGAAAGTATAAAGCATCAAGAAGCACAGTAACCTAAGTCAAAGATCTGAAAAAATGAAATGGTATTAAATCATTTGTAAAAGTTGCTAGTAGTAGAGGGCAGAAATAATTTTCACTCAGATCTCTTTGGATTGTACTTCATTTAGCAGGCTAAGCAGTAAAATAGCCATAGTTTAGCTTAAATATGGAAGTCTTTCATTTAGGAGGTTGGTATTTGCACAGACTTGCTTTGACTTTCTCTGACAACATACAAACAAAACATGGTTTACAATGCACGCATAACATAATAAGGTGCAAACCATAGGATTTGCTGTCATTTCCCTATGGACATTGTGCACACTGTAACATATTTGTGTGTCACAAGGGAACCTCATTAGTTCACACCTATTGACCTCTTACAAATGATTGAATGTTACTTATTGGTGAGTAAACAAACTCATGCAGATAAAAAAGTGAGAACAAAGAATCAGAACATAAACTTCTTGCAATTGTATTTTAGCTTTAATGCTTTGTAGCCATGTTGCTCTGTAGGATGATAGGAAATGAACTCTAGAAAATCATGAACTCTACTAAAAATAACTGTGTTATTAGTATAAGACCTTATTGTAGTACCCACTATGACATCCTCTCTAAGAACATTCTTTTTTGTGGATTATAACTCTGTCACAGTAGAGTGTGGGTTATTAACAAGGTTCTACTGTATACAGGGAAATCTGTTTTAAATATGACTTACAAAAGAAGGAAATATGTTTGTCCATTTTGGGGGGCTTTGTTATGATGAAAAAAGGGGGTGGGTGGCAAGGAGCAGTTTTAAAAGAGATTTGGGAGTTTTTCTGTCCTTGGCTTAATTCACAATTCAGGTCAGAACTACCTTCTTTATCATGGAAGATTTTATACATGACTTGAAAATGAATTGACATAACAACAGGACTACAAGTGGAGTCTGATTATTGGGAAGACATTTTTTATTCTGGCTATTTAAACTTTTTGTTTTTATTAACTGCCATTTGATGCAAATGACTAAGAAACACTTTAAAAATAAAGGTGTTTTTCTGTACAGACACACAGAATGTTTACCATGGAAAAATCTGACTTTATTCCATAGCAACAATGGAGCGGACACACACCACTGAGGCTTTCTACAGGGGCTCTCCTATGTAACAACACTGTAATAACTTTACCCTGTTGTGGCTTCCTAAATAAATAAATGTTGTGTGCTCCTTCCCTTTGTTTAAGATTCAGCACACCTTATCCTTTAATTAATGGCTGAAATTGCTGACAAATTATATCTCTGGAGCCTCTGATGAGTCCTTCCATGAAGACCAGATTTGGATTTTCTCATATTTTTAATGGAAAACAAAGAAAAGGGGAAAAAAGGCCTTCATCACTACCACTTTTTTTCAAAGACTTTACAGGTCTTTTTTGAAAGAAAACAGAATGCAGTCCTGAGGACCAATTTAAGCAACCTCTTAAGGGCCCAAACTAATGAGATATTTTGGAGTTGTCATCAAAGATAGGAGATGGCTTGAAAAAAACAGTCTATTGTATATATTTCACAATAAAACAATGTATATTTGATCACTACTGAATGTCTTTCCATCCCAAATGGAGAATAAGGTAATCCTGTATTTCTTACTGCTACCCTGAATTTTGGGATACTAAAATATTCACAACTTACAGAATTATTCAGTGTGTTTTCAGCATCAGCTTTTGAGAGCTCTTCTTACATTAAAACTGTCAGGTTTGTTATAGAGCCATGATTTCAAAGGAAAGCAATATTATGGCTCAAATCAAACACAGATTACATATTTTATGTTCATATATATTCTCAACCCTTAGTTTGAAGTTGGCTATGGTCTTTTTAGGCTTTAAGCTAATATAACAAGAAAGGCAACCAACATGAAGATGTGAAAAATATCTGATACATTGGGAGAGGCTGCATTTGGTTTCTTTACATCAAATAGGATATCTCCTTAAGTTGTGTGCTCTAGTTTAACCACTAGATGAAGTTATCATGAACCATACAAGTATGTCCTCTTATACTTACTCTTATCCACACTTGTAGATGTATTAGTCATTATTTATACTGCCTCTAATTTTGGTTTAACAATTATTCTTATATAATGATTTTCTAGGGCTAGAAAATATCTTAATGTGCTCACTATTGACCTTTACTAGAGAACCTTCTCCTTTCCCCATATTGGACTTACTGTGCAAGCAATTTTGAATAATACATAGTTTTGAATTAACATCAGGAAAATGGTTATAATAAAGATATTTTTCTTTATTTAAGTTTTACAGTGTAACCCTAACAAATGATGAAACATAAGTCAGCCTGAAAATAATCTAATACATTTTAAAATTAATATGAAAACAAGTAGTATTGTGATCCCAAAATATTAGATACTACATTTACCTGAGGCAGTAACTATTCTGCTGGTAAGAAGCTTCAAGTACCTCCTCTAAGAAATGTTATTTGAAATAATATATTGATCTCATCTCTGATGACTGGAGGAAGCAAATGTAAAGTAACATAGCCAAGCCCAATTTCTAGACTGTGTCCAACCAGCACATCAGGCTGGTTTGGTTAAGGCATACAGCCAACAGCATACGATGGAGGGATGTGCCCAGCATCATGTCCAGCCAGTTTTGGGTCTCCCATCTGAGTGATGATGACCAAGAAGACACCCAGAGCTGGCTCAACTTGGAGTGATCTTTGGGATGAAACCTGAGCAACCTTGGACTCACATCTCGGATATATAAAAAAAATGCCTTAATCACTCTGCCACTATGCCCTTTTGAAGATGATAGCATTTAGGTATTGATGTAGTGTATTAACTACTATTAAAATTCCTTCACAATGATTTACAGCTCAATTCCTCATAATTTCTATACTTCTTAAAAACGTAATGAAGAACAAAGTAAAGGCCAGTTCCAAAGCCTGTTGAAATAAGTGGAAAGACCATAGGAGAAATCAGTGTAGGGATCAGCCCCTTTCTATACAGTAGGTTTTAAATCTTGAAATTTGGCAGCATGTTAGAGTTAGGTCCAAGAAAGTTCCCTATACTTAGATTTTTGCAGCTAGGCAATAGTGGTAGTAATTCAATGAGGTAACAGCACTATGCATCTGCAGTTTTACAGGCCTCTAAAGGACCAATATTTACAAGGGTATGACACCTCTAAGTAATCATACTTCTAAATTCTAGATCTTGAGTGCCAGCAAGTCAAAGTCCCAGTGCTAAAATAACAGGTTGCTTTTGTGCCTGCAGCTTAATAACTGATATTGTTCTTTTATGGGCTGGAAAAAAGGACATTCTAGATAAAAAAGTATGAGCAATCCTCTTCCTAATTACAGTACCTCCAAGTAGACACTGTGAAATCACCCCTCCCAGATTTCCTGGAAATGAGCAGTGCATAGACTTCTGCTGAAATCTATGTTAGGCAGACTGGAGATTTTCCTCATGTATTTTTAAACCTCAGACATGTTCGTACTTCTTACAGTCATTTGTCGTTTCATTAGCATATAAAAAGTATCTTCTGAAATTTAAAATAAACACCATTTGAAGCTTTTACACAGTATTATTGCTATCTAGTCACATCATTTTAGAAATTAAATTATGTTTTATCACTGGCCCAAACTCTAGTGCTGCATACCTAGTTGCTACATAAGCATGAGAAGAATTTATTTTTTAAAAGGTAGCTAGATTGGGAGGATTGTGGTAGGTCTTGCCTATGGTGGGATGTCAACCCCTGATGCAGCTACAACCACAAAATGTATAGTAGAGCAGGATGATTTGCAGGGGCATAGCTTGTCTCGATTTGAAATAAGGCTTACGGTTTTTAAGAGGGAAACTCCTCTCTAGCATATAAAAGATGATAGAAATATAGCAATGGCAAACTTACAATAAGATGGAGCTGAAAATGTGCCCTCCATAAACGGAGATGCTCACTAGCAAAGTACTGTAAGTCTTTAGAAACTCAAGGACTCTAGTGGAGATGCCCTTGTTACTAAGAATGCCAGCAAAAACTTCATAGCTCTAGTCAGACAGAATTTTGCTACTACACCAGAAGAATTTATAAAGAAGAGCAAGGGAAGTTCAGCTTTTATTAATGATGAAAAATCTCAAGGATCACTATATATTGACATGGATGTCATTTGAATGCTTCCCTGGCTAGGAGCAGTGAAGTGAAAATAAATGTTTTCAACAGTACTTTAAAGTTTTAGTATAGAAAGATTTGAAGAGTAGCCATGAAGAGAAAAGTAAAGGAATTTTTTAGAGAGGCATATTGTGAGAGGAGAAAGTACTGCCATTCAGTGAGCGCAGAAAACTGAACTGAATTGACCTTACAACTCAGGTATAAAGTTAATGGAGCAACTTCAAGAATGTGCTAGGGTTGGGTAAGACATTCATTGTGACATGGGATATGTACTATTTAAGAAGTACCTAGGCTCTCATGGAAATTCCTCACGGGTTGCTTATCTAAAGCAAAATGATTACGCTGATTCGTCATTACCCCTGAAAGCATATCCTAGGCACTGATCGTTGCTTCACACTCATTGACCTGATTGTTCATTTCTTGGGAAGCTAATGATTTAAAAGAAATTTTATTCTTTCAGTAGAAACATTAAGCTTCCCTTGCTCATTATTTGCTTACACATTTACTTAGGATATCAAATATAAACCAGAGTATTGATTTGAAGCTGTGCCTATTGATGTCCAAGATTTCTAAGAGTTTGACCACTGTCTTCATTGGAAAACTTCCCATATTTGGAATTTGGAAAAGGTGCAAAAACACCACAAATCCTGCATCACAGGTCCTGTGTAGGGATATGGATAGATATTATATTAGACATATTACACTGGTAGTAAAGAATATAATGCCACTATCAAACTTCAAATACAAAACCTCACCATCTAAACGGAATCCTACGGCTAAAAGGAGATCATGGCAATACAATAAAAGTTATGAAATTGCTATGAATGAATCATTGACAATTTCTGTTTTTGTGGGTGTGTCTACACATGCAATTAATGGGCGCGTTCAGAGGAGCACGTATGTGTCTCTTGTGGCGTCTCAGTTTGAGATGCTGCAAGAGGCATGCTGAGAACAAAAAAATGTTCCCCATATGGCATATTTACAGCACAAGCTTTAAATTTGATACCTGGATTTCCAGGTATCAAAAACAACAAACCCACCCTGGTAAAAAGTGGGGCAGAGCACAGTTCCCCAGCATGCCCTGAGGCAAGATGGGACTTGGACCTCCACAGATGCTCTGGCATCTGGCCAGAGCATCTCTATGGTTCCCCCTGCTGCCCCAGTATGCTTTGCTCATGCGTGGGGGGTGGGCAGCAAGCAACAGCAGTGGAAGACTGCAGTGTGACCTGGGTGCTGTCCCTGGTAAGTAGGGACTGCGGGTGGCGGGGGGGACCTGCTGGCAGAACCTGCGGCTGCAGGGTCAACTGCCACACTGCAGCTGTGCTCCATGCCCACACCATCACCCTAGGGGTGATCCTGGTCCCAGAAGCCACTTGGGGGGTGTGATGGGCTGGAGGAAGGAGTGGAGGTTGTAGGAGGGATATGTGAGATGGGGGTTGGGGGTGGGGGAGCACTCTGGGTAGAAAAGGCTGCCAGAGCTGGGCTTAGAGCCAGAGAAGCCTATGCAAGGGGAGGCTGGCCTGGGAAGAAAGGGTTCAGCTCAGTCCCTGATCCCCAGTTGAGGACTTCCCGGGATGGGGCAGGGAGCAGAACAGCAAGGGCTGGCGCTACTCAGAGCCACAAAGCAGTGGGTGGGACAGCAGCAGCTGGACTCGAGTCCTGGTGCTGGGACAGAGCTGCAGCTGGGAGGGAGCTAGTTGGGGCAGGCAGGGACTGTGGGTCAGGAGGGAGGGGACTAGGGCAGGGGGTAGGGGCAGGCTGTGGGTTGAGAGTGAAAGGCAAGGGCAGGGGCAGGGCACTGGCGTATTAGTGCTGTCAGTGCCACACATCCCGGTGAGCGAGGGGAGTAGGGGCAGCTCTGATTTTTCTATGAAAAAAAATCCAAAAGTAAATGCCAAAGTGTATAGATATTTAGAATTTATTTTACTATGATGATAGAGGCACTGGTAGGCTTCCAAATCGCTTTAAACTTGTAAATATATCAATAAAACATTGCCCAACTGATCTCTCTATATATAGTGGCATTTCTTTTTAATAGCAGAAGAACTTTATTTAGGGTATTTTAATGAGATAATTTGGGTTTCTTAGCAGAGAAATTGCAATTTTTAAACAGGGAACACCAGATTCTCTGCTTATGAAACAAGTGGCAAGACCTGGGCAGAGGAGCCTGTCCAGGGCCAGTACTGGGGACGCAGGTGGAGGGCAGAGGAGGTGGCTGAACTCTTTGGCATTTGAAGCCAAGAGGACACCCTTTAACAGTTCAAGGTGGGCTGCTGCAAAGAGTACATCTTCTGGGTGATAGCTGCCCAGATGGCAGAGAGGGACACCCCCATTCAGGTCTGGCAGGCATGCAGCCCTGGGACTGCAGGTTCAAGGGGTGGATGCTGTTGCAGGTGGCAGCAGGTCACAGCCAGGCAGCAGCCTCCACTGCCAGACTGCTGCAGTGGGTAGAAGGTGCAAGGGACACTCCAGATTAGGGCTGCTTCTGCAGTCCAGCTGGGACAATGGGTAGTGTCCCTAGATACTAACTGGTTGGACCTCAGAAACTCTTGAGGACAAGTAGGCCTGAGGTGCTCACTAGGGCAGTTTTTTATATTGCTGGGGCCAGCACAGGTGCTGGTCCCAGCCTCTAGCTCCTCCCTGGCTGCAGATCCAGCTGGGCAGGGTCATTTTGCCCCAAGTGGCATAACTTGTCTCACACCAAAGTGCATATCTAGGCACGTGCGCTGAGGCAAAAATCTCTGGCACAAATTTGTGCCACTCCTATTTGAGTTGCTGCAAGCGCACATGCTTGCATGTGTGGACGGGCCCAATGTGGAACAATAAATTCCAAAGCAGTTTGAGATGAAGTAAACTACTCCTGGGTGTCCACATGTGTATCCAGGACAGGAGCAATTTGAGCAGGGGTGGAGCAGACCTAGGCTGGCAGGGGACACTGGGGGTCAGCCCCAGGCTCCAGGTGGCAGCATTGGGCAGTGGAGGGGCTGGCTGGGGCATGAGAGTGCTGAAAGTGTCAAGCCGTGTGGGTAGGTGGCAGGAGTCTGGCCCCTAGTTGGCTAGGCTGATTGGGTGCAATTTATGCCTGTGGTCACTGTCTACATGTGTGTTTAATCAGTACAGGTTTCCCTTGCTTTATGCTGTACATGCATTCCTGGAAAAAGACGCATAACTCAGATTTGCATAAAAGGAACCCACTTTAGAATGTAACAAATAGGGATACGTTCCAAGGCCTTGACTGTATTCACCCCCAGGCCCATTTCTACTACTTTTAGAAGACAATTTTGGTACTCAGACAGAGAGTACCAACAGCAGAGAGGAGTAGGAGATAAGTTAGCAGGATGCTTAGAAGTCATAATGGGGATGGCAACTACAGAAAAATGTGTCACAGCCAACAAGTGAGGAGCACAGATCCACACAGGAGGCTATATTTTGGTGCATGTCACTTCCACAATACACCGTACAAAGCATCTGACTGCAGTAAGGGTTATAGTGACTCTAGGCAAACACAGCTGCCACATCTACCACTGGCATTTAAAGGGCTTGAGGTCTATAATGGCACTTGAAGTTTAAGATACGAAAGGGCCAGAAATGGCAGGATGTTTTCAATCAAGGATCTGTCTACACTGTACATGTCAGCATCCTATAGAGATACCCATGGTAGCTTCAAAAGAGCTAGCAGGGTAGATAACCCTGCCTGGACATTTGTGCTAACTTGGCTGTGTTACTTCTGGTATCTAAGGAAGACTGGATATTACTCCTTTAGTAGAGAGGGTAGACATGACCTAGGATTTTCTCAGTCCTCCCTGGTTTTGTCTACATATTAAAATCTGGATCTATTTTTCAGGAATACCAAGTCCTAATAGTCATGTAACTGATAGTGTGGATATGGCTTAGGAGTTTACCAAAAATATCTGACTGTGCCTATACAAATTGAATGTTCATAGGACCATTATAACTGCAACTTGCCTAAAAAATCAGAACACGATTTCCTGCTGTGGACGCAGCCTCTGAAGATTTAAAATCCCTTAAGAATTTTATCACAGTAGTGCCATAGTTTTAATTAGGTTCATTCTTCAAAATGTTTTTAATTGGGTTCATTCTTCAAACAAAACAAGCCTAGCTGATATATTAAGACCTGCAGTAAAGGATGAACTTAGTAGGCAGAGAATGGTGAATTTGTGAGCTAATGTTTGTGTGCTAAGATGTTTTCTTTTCTTTTCTTTCACCAGAATTCACACCTAGGAATGCTTTAAAAAAATCCCTCCTTATTTCCAACTAATACTGCGAGGGACAGAGTCTTGGTGCAATTTGAAAAGGCCTTTAAAAAACTGATGATGTTCCATACAAAACTGTGGTAAATGTCTATTTGTATGTTATAGGTATCCTGTACTTAGCCTTTAGTACTCAGGATATATATACAAAAATACCTTCTTTTAAGAGATCATCTGCTTCAACTGCATACTCCCCATCTGGAAGCATGGGGTCAGATCATTTAATGCTTTACTCTAGGAAGCTGAGTAAATTCTTACATGACGTGTTTATCCCAGTAGTGTAACTAAGGGGAAGTGACTAGGGCAGCAGCCAGGGTACTGACCTAGGTGGGGGTTGCCACTGCCCCATGCCACTGGCCTGGGCACAGCACTGTGCTCTTATGCCTTTGGTTTCTCCACCACCATGGTCTTTGTGATTTAAATCCTAATTGTAGCTTCTGACAGCCATTTTACATTCCATTTGAACAGGTATAAATGTCTACATAGTTCACATTATACTGACAGTCAGGCACAAAGATTAAAACAGTTCTTACCTTGTCTTTTGAATCAGTAGAATTGCAAATAAGATTATCTGAATAGTTTTTGCCTAAATAATCCTACTGGGATTTATTTGTGTGAATCTTGATTTGAATAGGTCAAACATTGCAGTTATTTTTCATGGGGAAAAAGTATTAAAAAATTCTATGAAAATTTTAATTGAAAAATAGAAATTGGAAACAAAAAACTTCACAGAATTGTTTTTGGTAAGCGTTTTGGTTTCTTGATAAATCTTGAGAAACCAAAAAACACCAAAGTTTTCAGGTGAAAAATAGTAACTTTTGATAAAAAAGAAAATTTCTTTTTGATTAAAACACCATTTTTATTTTTAAAAGTGTTACAATTACTTTTAGGGTGTAGCTGGATTTCCCTTTTCTGATATTGCATTTATTGTTACCTAAACCAGCTGCAATGCCATACTCTTTAATAAACAACGCACTGGTTTTCAAATTCCAGTTTTTAGCAAAGGTAAGTTGTGATGTGCATTATTTTTCTGGAAGAATCTTCCTGTATATTCATAGAATCATAGAAGTCGGGTTGGAAGGGACCTTGTAGATCTTCAAGTCCAACCCCCTGCCTGGGCAGGAGAAAAAACTGGGCTCAAATGACCCCAGCCAGGTAGGCATCAAGCCTCTTAAAGACCCCCAGGGTAGGAGCCAGCACCACCTCCCTTGGAAGTTGGTTCCAGACCCTAGCCGCCCTAACTGGGAAGTAGTTCTTGCCGATGTCTAATCTAAACCTACTCTCCAACAACTTGTGGCCATTATTCCTTGTTATGCCAGGGGGCGCTAGGGGAAATAAGGTCTCTCCCAAACCCTTCTGGTCCCCCCTAGTAAGTTTATAGACTGTCACCAGGTCCCCCCTCAGCCTGCACTTGTGAAGGCTGAACAGGTTCAGGTCCCGCAGTCTCTCAATGTAGGGTCTGCCCTGTTGTCCCCGGATCATGTGGGTGGCCCTCCTCTGGACCCTTTCCATGTTGTCCACATCCCTCCTGAAGTGGGGCGCACAGAACTGGACACAGTACTCCAGCTAAGTACTACTCTATATTGTTATAGAGTAGTTGCTGAACTCATCCTTGGCCTGTTATATCATGCATTGATTTGCTTGGCAGACCTGAACATTTTAGTAGAAACTGATTCAGCTTTTTGCTACCATATCCAAACAGCTCAAAATATAACAAACCCCACAAATTAACATTAAAATAAGGGAACACTTGATTCTGGTGACAGCTATGTTTCACATGAAACTTTATTTATGTAAGCAGTCTTATGAAAGTGTCATGGAGATTTTGCAGTCAGTCAAGGCACAATTCCTGTTTATCAGTCTTGGCATAATTATGATGAGGATGATGATGATACAGTGATGATAGAGAGAGAGAAAATAGTGAGAGTATCTGAGCTGACAGACGTATTCTTAAATTGAATGAACTCATAGTAGCATTCCTTATAGCTAAGGAATAATTGGTATAAGTGATATAAATTAGGTCAGTGAAGCGTTTGGTTTCTATAAAAACAAAGAAGCCCCAAATCTATACAAAACCCATGCCTTATATTTAATATGTCGACTGTAGACAATCGATGCTTTCCAAATACAGACTGCCAAGTGCACAAAGAGCAAAGTTTAGTCAAAGTTCATCGTAAGGTCATACACCCAGAGGGATCATCAATCTGGACAACCTCTGAGTAACCTCTACATACTTCCAGACAAGATCTGGGTTCCTTTGTGTCCTGATTAGAGCATGCAACATTTAATTTGTTTTAAATAGGAAATTAAACAGTCATGTAAAGTGTTATATGAGGGGTCATAAAGTGATTCTTGAGGTGCACTTATGAGGTCTGTTTGGGATTCCTACACAAAATGTTGCCAAAGGGAAAAGATAAAGAAACATAATTATTCTTGAGGAAGAACAGTTCAAAACCTTTTGTGACAAAAAATTACAAAAAAAGAATCTTGAGAGGCAAAACTTTTATTACAGTTTTAGACTTTATCCTAAATGACAGAATCTGAAAATGAATTGATTATATTCTACAGACACTGTTCCTCAATAGATAATCTCAAAGAACCTATATAGACTCTTAAGAATATAGACAATTATTTGCTATCTACTAGAATAGTTTTAAAAAACCTGATATTTATGTTGTAGATTTAAAAGAAAAAAAATTATTTTAAGACAAAATTAAATACATCTTTCAATGCAAGCTCTATTCATTATTTTTCTAATAGGTGCCATATGTTTTGAAAATGCAGTAATTAAGTAGACAGTTAATTGGGAATGCTTAATAAAATTATAGAAATGTAGACCTGGAAGGAGGCTTCAGATGTCACTTAACCCAGCCCCTGATGAAGGAATGATCATCATTGTCTAAAGCAGCACACACAAATGTTCATCTAACCTGCACTTAAGAATTTCCATTGACAAAGATTTTACAACCTCTGTTTGAGTGTATAACCACACTCCTAATTCAAAAGGTCTTTTTAATATGCAAATAAAATTTCCCTTGTTGCAGTTTAAGTCCATTACTGTTTTGTCCTGCTCCCATTGGACATAGAGGACAACTAATCACTATTCTCTTTACAATAAACTTTTTGTATTTGAAGATTTAAAAAAAATATTCCAAGTCTTCTCATGTCTAGACTAAATGTTCCCAGTTCATCCCATGTTTCTTCATAGGTTGCTAATCATTTTTTCTTTTGCTCATCCTTGTTAATGTGTGGACCCAAAATGAACACAATACTGTTGGTGAGACCTCCTCAGTATGGAATAGGGCGGAAGAATAATTTCCTCTGACTCTCATACTACACTCTTGTTAGAGTTTTTGAAGCAATATTACATTGGTGACTCATATTCAGTTTGTGAACCACCATTACACCCCTCATACTGCAGTCTAAGAAGTCATTTCCCATTTTGTATTTGTATATTTGGTTTTTCCTTCCTAAATGTAGTACTTTGCACTTGTCCTTATTGAATTTCATCCCATTTATTTCAGACCATTTTTCCAATTTATCAAAGTCAAGCCTGTCTTCTAAAATGCCTGTGACCCCAGCCAGCTTGGTGTCATCTGCATGTTTAATCAGCATATGCTCGTTTTTTTCCTTTAAGTCATTCATGAAGATACTGAACAGTGCTGGGCCCAGGGCAGACTACTAGGAAACTCTACTTACCATGTCGTCCCTGCTTGATATTGAACTACCCAATCAGTTGTACACTCACTAGTTTCATCTTTACTGTAGTTTCTTAGCTTGGTTATGAGAATTTTGTCGTGTTAGAAGACAATCTGCACTTTCAGCAGAGCCACCTGGTTTCAGTGTGGCACTAGGTGCAGGGTCAAGCTCACTGACTGAAGAGTATGCTAGGCTTAATATGTAAACCCAGGTCCTTCATTTGGACTTTGGCTGCTCAATGCTTGACAACCTGAAGCAGCTGTAGCTGTTGCCCTTTAAGTTTAACTTCTACCTAGTTTTCTGCTCCAGCTTACTCTGTTTCTGTTCTGAATTCCCTGACTCCTGACTTCTGGCACTTCCTGGCCTATGGATATGGATATTACTTAGTGGGCATATCTACATTTGTGCTGAACTGCACAGTTGTTACTGCACAGTCATTTAGTACTTGCTAAAGCTTAAGCAGGTACTAAATGACTGTGCAGTAACCTCTGGTACTGCGCGGTTCCAGTGCCACATAGGTCACTTCTGATCCAACTGTGCAGTAGCTCATTGCTCATTGCTACTGCACAGTAGTGGCAGCATCATGGTTCATGCCCACTGATGCTGTGTCGCCGTAGTAGATGTGCCCACTGAGCACATCTACATGAGACATTACTGCAGAGCTGACTAATTAGCTCATCAGTGGATGTCTCAGTGTCTACATGTGCGGGCCTATTAGGCTGCAGTAAAGTAATAAAATCTGCTGCAGGTTAGTACTTGTAAATACAAGTACTAACCTGCTGCGGAGTCTTTTAGTGCACAGAAACGGATGTGTAGATGCTGATGGGGCTGGCTGGGGCATGAAGGTGCTTCAGTGTGGGAGCTACTTGCTGGGTAGCCCTGAACTGGAACCCCAGCCAGTCCCTCTGCAGCTTGTTAAGCCAGGTCAGAGGAGCCTCAGGTTGGCAGGCTGACCTGCTGGATCTTCTGCTAGCTTAGCTGCTCTGACCTGGCTCAACATGCTGCAGTCCTGGGTCACATGTAAATGCCACAGCCAGGAGCAATAAACTTCAGCATAATAAACTCTGACATGAACTACACTGGAATTTATTGATGCATGCTAATACAGCATGTAGTTGTGCCCACTGACTAGGTCTTTAACTCAGGCCATAACATGGCATGTCTGAGTCACCTAGGCTGTGGTGATGCACGGGCAGGGCACTTGTCAATGACTACATTGCAGGCAGGATAGCTATGGCTGGTCTGGCAATAAAGCCACTTGAATATTTTTTGCCTTCCCAAGAGTTGGCATCTGGGGCGAGTGCACCAGTTGTCCCCTGTCTTCCCTCTCCTTGCCTTACACTAGTTTATCCCTCTTGTGCAGCCTCAGCCCCTGGTTTGGATCCTCCTCTAGTTCAGGTACTTGTTTACTCCTGTGCTCCT
The DNA here is from genome assembly GCF_052110815.1 of Crocodylus siamensis. Lineage (NCBI taxonomy): Eukaryota > Metazoa > Chordata > Crocodylia > Crocodylidae > Crocodylus > Crocodylus siamensis. The sequence continues at coordinate 43,719,304 of NC_143397.1, read as the reverse complement.
CGAGGCTGCCTAGAACCCAATTCTTACATACGGGATACTGTGCCAAAATCCTGACTAAACTGAGGGTCCAAAGTTCCCTGCTCCTCATCCACAAGGGACTGTATCCTCACAGAGAGGAAATTAGATTGGTTAGGGATGATGTGCTTTTTGCAAATCTTTGTTTGTTATTACTTATCACTTTGTTATTTCTGTTGTGCTTTCAAACTGACCGAATGGTAATATGTTCCAGTATTTCAGGGGTGGCCAACCTGAGGTATGTTTATCACAAGCAGCATGGGTAGCCTCTGTGTGTGGCATGTGATAGGTAAAGGGGACAGAAATCAGAGCAGCAGATCAGGCACAAACTTTATTGTGTGGTAGTAGGCAACATCTTCACGCCTTTGGTCTCTCTTTAACTAACAGCTACTGTCTAGTTGAGGGACCATTTCCCAATTTCTAATTCTTCTAAATTAGGGAGTATGTCTAAATTATAACTTTTAACACTACGGACCTATCTGTAACTCTCCAGATTCCTTTTTTCTTCCCTGGAGGGGAGTGGTACTGAAAGACATCTGTGACTTCATCTAGCCTTCATTAGTTCTCAGAAGTATTAGCTCTACAATTAACATATTTACTCTTTAAAGATCACGTAAAAAATCATGCAATTATGCTAATGCACAGTAAAATAGGCTATTGCACATTAAGCCAATGTTTCCCAACCTTTTTCACCCTACGGCACACTTACCTAGATAAAAAGCACCGCAGCACACTGGACGTGGAATTGGAGGGTGGCGTGCAGCCAGCTGGACACCAAGCTGGGGGGGTGTGGTTTGCGGCCAGCGGCTAGCCGGACAGCATTTTGGGCTGGAGCTGCACCTTCTGCCTGGCTGGAGCCATGCTTCCTGTCTGTCTGTGTCCACAACAGCAGCAGGAGGGGGATGTGGCTCCAGCTCAAGATGCCGTGGCATACCTGGATGTGCCTGATGGCACACCGGTGTGCTGTGGCACAATGGTTAGGAGATGCTGCATTGTCACTTAAAAACCATGTGCATTTATTACTGTGCATTAAGGCAGCTTAATGTACATTTCTTCAGTACCTCACATTGGATGTACTAAATTTAATGTGCATGAGAAAAAGCAACTTAATTCATGTGTAGATGTGGCCAGTGAGGCCACTGCTGGATGATCAGGGAGAAGTGGAAGGGGATAGAAACAGACAAGATCAATAAGGTAGTTGAGATATCAAGGCATTAAGAATAATGTGACACCTGAATAAAATAGAGTGAGGCCCGAGGAAGTTCATTTAGGTATTTAAGAACAAAGACAGGAATTATTAATGGAGAAGGATTTTCACAATTAGAGAAATAAAAATACTTGCATCTACTCCAGAGCAATGAACTTTTCTAATCTTGCTGACAAGATCAATATTGTCTCTCTGTCACCATCTGGTTTGATCATATTTTAATTATAACATAACTTTCTTTCTTTACTTGCAATGACAATAAAGTTATTTAAATAATTCCCATGAAGAACTTGCCAAAGAAGTGACTTGTTATTCCACTACTTATGGTTCAAAACGGCTTTAATGGGTTAAAACCTATTTTGAAAGAAAAGAACAGATTCAAATCCATACTGCTACATTTACAGATGTGATTTACAGCTGTTGAAATATTAACCCCTGAAAATCATGATTTATGAATGATAATGGAAAAACTGACAAGACCTTTCAGCATCTTATAAAATACTGATATATACAAATGCAGTAAGATGTAAAACCTCTAATAAAGAAGGAAAAAGCACTATTGTAAAAGATGTACATGAATCTGTTCTAGTATCAGCTAACACTAAAGCAGGTGTAGGCAATCTTTTTTCACTGTGGACCAGAATGACCCACCCCAAAACGGGAAGGTGAGCAGATAAAAAATGGGCAGGTGAGCAGAAGGTAGGACCTGGCTGCAGCTGCTTATCTCTGCTGTTGAATACAGCTGAATGCTTCCAATCCCCATATCTATTAGCCAGATTCAAAGGTTCTATGGATGAAATCTGCCCCCTGGACCATAGGTTACTGATTCCTGCACTAAAGGACTATTCATGTGCTTCTGTTTAAACCAAATGTCTGATCAAGTCAATGAGAATTTAGTTTGAATAAGGATTTTGGCTTTGGACTATTTATTTTAGATGCTACTAAAATAAAGAAAATGCTAATAATAAGGGACTGGTACATCTCTGAAAGTTTGGAGATGTGATTCAGATAGGGCATGTCTACACATGCATTAATGCGCCATAAGCAATGCACATAAATTCTGGTACCTGTAATAACAGGTACTAACTGCACAGTAACTGGTGCTACTGCACAGTAGTGCCAGTGCATGCCTTTTTAGTAACACTAATGCATACTAGACTAATTCTATTGTGCATTAGCACAATACCACAGCTTTTGCCATGATGCACTAATGTACAGTAAAATCAGTCTACTGCACATTTAGCATCTTATGTAGTGCACCCATAGACATCTAAATTTTTGCAAGCTTGCTCAATGCTTATTTGAATGTCCTTCACAAAGAAATTGGGCTTTTCTGCAGTTAGCAATACTCCAAGTGTAGCCTTTTGATATATTTTTCTGTAGAAACAGGAAGAAGAAAGGTCCCAATCTTATTTAACCTCTAAGGGACAACTTAAATGTGAATTTTAGATGCCTAAGTAACCAAACATGATCCTTGTCCACCCCTGAACAACAGACTGAATACTATTAAGACACCTAGATTTCTTATGTCCTGCTTTAGGACTCCATTTTAGCCTATAAACCTCTTCCTAGGGCAACTAGACCTGGCCTAGAGTTCATTCTGAGAATTGAACTAAAGTGACCTCTAGGCATGCTGACGTTCTCTTCTGCTTCTATTTAATCTAGGAAAGTGCATAAATTCTGCACAAGACCCATAAATGCTTGAATGATAAAAGACAAAGATATTAACTATTTGAGCTAGAAACTAAACATGGTATTGATGTATGATGTACTGTCCACCTTTTGTCCAGTAGTTTAGTGCAGGGGTTGTCAACCGGGGGTACTCATACCCCTGGGGATACTTGGATTAGTCCTAGGGGGTACACATGGGCGGGTGGGGACAGAGTGCCACTACCTCCCGGGAGCAGGGCTGGGGCAGGGAAGCTCGCATGAAGCAGCTGCCATCACCACACACCAGCCTGGTGAGCTTCCCCACACCACAGAGGGGTGCTGCTGCCCTTACCCCAGCCCAGTAAGCTTCCCCATCCTGCCCGAGCCCTGCTCCTGGGAGGCATTGGCGCTCTATCCCTGCCTGCTCGCGTGCTGTTCCCACCTCCTTGCTCCATGTCTGGCTGCAACCTCCCCTCCTCTGCCCTCCCCACCCCAGCTTGGTGTTTGTCTGCATGCTACCCCCCTCTCCACTCCTGCTCGATGTCTGGCCATCGGGGGTACTTCAACTAAAAAAGATAGAAAACCCCTGATCTAGTGGTTAGTGTATTTGTCCAGGAAGTGGGAGACCTCTGTTTACCATGAGGAAGTCTGAAGCAACATCATCTTCTTCATCATGCTCTACACATCAGCCCATGGAATCAGGAAGACTGAGAGCTTCCTCCTTCCTTTCTGTTGTTGGTTACTGGGCAGTCAAGAATAAAAGAGTCAGAGGGCCAGAAGGACAGCAAGCTGTGAAAGTGTCTCTCTGTGGCTTAGTCATATGCACTGTATTTGGATGAAGAGGACTCTGGATTCTGACTCCTGTTTTCAATACTATTAGTCCTTTTTATCCAGTGACTGTTTAGTGCAAAAATATACAAAGAGCCCTTGTAGGGATGTCACCAATAGTATTGAATTCCAGCAAGACACCTCCCTGCTTAGCAGAAATGGTTAATGCTAATCTGATAAAAGCATGCTAGGTTGTTCATAAATGTGTGTAATACTAGAATTGGAGGGCTAGACATGCATCCCCCTAAAGAGACATAGGTTTGGGTCATACAGAATAGGATTGCCCTCTGGAGACTCACAGGCTGCTGCAATATCCATGGAATACAAGAGCTGTTTGCTTTTCCACTGTGGAGTAAGACTGGCTTCTGGGGATACACCATAGAGGCATGGGATTGGAAAGTGCCTGAGAAGTGGAATTTTCTCTCCTGGGGCAAACGGCAAGCTAAATTGAAGATGCTGTAGAAGTTAAGTAGACTGGGGTGTGGCCAGTGGTCCTGGTATGACTTAAACCTGGAGGTTCCTGGCTAGAGGGTCTTGCCCCTCTGCTCAGGGTCTGACTGATCACTATTTTTGGAGTTGGGAAGGAATTTTACCCCATAGTCATATTGGTATGGACTATGGGAGTTTTTGCCTTTCTCTGTAGTGGGGGAGTATGACCCTCTTCCTGGGTCTTTTGTGCATAGCAGCAGGATGTTGGCTGCTATACCTATAGCAGATTAGGGTGTTATGTTTTGAGTTTTGTGTAAGGATTGACTGTGTAGTTTTGCTAAGAGGTTGGACAATGGATCTGTATGGGATGTTTTAGATAGAGATGATTCTGCCTTTGGCAGGGGGTTGGGCTATATGAACTACAGGAGTCTTTTCCAGCTCTTCTCCATGGTTCTATGATTTGACCTAAAGTTTACTGAAAACAAAAAAATAACTAAATGTTTTTCAAAGATAAATAAAAGTTTGACTTTTTTAGGGCTGTTGGTTGTAGCCGTATTGGTCTAAGGACATAGGCAGGCAAGGTTCTTTGGGTAGATATGATATCTTTTATTAGACCAACTAAATAGTTTATTAGACTAAATAGTTTGTCTAATAAAAGATATGACATCTACCCAAAGAATGTTGTCTGGCTTTTTTAGTGCATTTGGATGACTCCCTATGTTAGTGAAATCTGTTTTCTTATTACCATGAAGAAATAATATATATTTAGTGAAGATGCTTATAATTCAAAGATTAATAACAATAACAATAACAACAATAATATTGGATTGCAATAAAAAATGCAAAGTAAGAATGATCTTCAAATAGCTGAAGAAAACCTGAGGTTTCAAAATATAATAAGTATTAGTATTAGTATAATTAGTATTAGTATTAGCATAATTGACATTGCTATTGGGCCTCTTGTAAAAGGATCTCAAAGCACTTAAAAATACTAAATACCCTTTCTGATTCCCTTGCAAGACATTGCGTGGCAGAAAAAATGCCTATTACATACACATCAAGTGTTATACTCTACACATCTGTATGGTGGCTGTGGTGGTTTTATCATATTAGTGTGGTTGATTCCATCACTAATATAGAGTCCACTTATGGGATGAAATAGAGCAGTTAAAAAAATGCCCAGCAATACTTTCTAATATTTCAAGTCAGGACAGGACGAAGAATACATTAAGCAATTATAGCTGCAGGAGGAAATTACCTGAAGTGGAGTTTCTGCAGAAAAGTCTGGGTAACAGCTCCACTCTTATGAAAAATGCCAGACAATCTTCAATGAGCCCCTATACTCACATACAGAAACTACCCGGGTAGATATGAAATATGCATCCTGCTCCTACATTTGCCAAACCTGATTCATTAATATGTTTACAGCAGAATACTGAGGTTCTGTTACTGTATTTAGTGGTTGCTATTACACAGGTGTATTTTACAACAGTACAAGATGTATTTATAACAGTACATCCATGAAAATGAAGGGCAATCCTAAATATGTAATGATTTTTTTATATAAGATATGTATTCATTAGAACGTGTGCATTAGATGTTCATTACTGATTGTTAGTAATTATTCTCCTGCTTGTAATGTTTCAGTAATCCAGTTGTGGAGCAGAAGAAATATTATGTTACTGAAGTAACCAATCACGTGACAGTAATAATAGTAGTGTGGCAAATAAATTGTCAAAGGAAACTGTTTTCAAAGAACCTATATATTTAAAATTATGCTTTTGAATAACACATGTATTTATGGAAATGGGGATTGGTTCAAGAATGATTTGTGAATCACAGTTAAATTTACAGGGCAGGTGCGTGATTTGCTTTTGTAATTTTCCATACTCCCCTACCCAAGATATTTGCATTATAGTACTAGAAAAGTGGAATGAGAGAAGAGGGGAAGCAGCTTTTACAGGACAAATATTCCTTTTTCTTTGCAGGTGGGAGTAGATAGGCATTATGAACCAGGCAGAGAATGGATGGGGTTTTGACTCTGCCATATCCCATACCTAAATCAGTGAACAAGTATAAAGTCAAAAGTAATCTGGTTCATATAACAGGCTAGTGAAGATTAGTGCTCTACTGGCTCACAGTTTGGCCACAAATGCCCAATAGAGAATTTCCTCAGTGTAAAAGGATTTGTGGTGGTTTTAGCACATTGGCTCTGAACTCCCCTATCCAGGGTAATAGGGGGCAGCAGTTCTATTTTTCTTCCATTGGCATGGGGTCTATTAAGAATCCTAAGCCAGTGGCGGAGTTTACAGCTGCCCAGTAACAGCTTCAGGCACAGTTTAGGACTGTACAAAACTGGCAAATTGATAGTCCCTTGCTCCTTGTGCCAAGAACAACTTTGGCACAGCAGAGAATCAAGCCCTTTATTCACTGCCTGCTCTGCTTCTGTGCCTGCACCAACTGTGTGTTGTGGATTGATGATCTAGCCAATAAGAAAGATTACTCTAATGAAATAACTCAACGACCTATAAAATCAAACAAAAAAGGTAAAAGTTTATTCTTTTCATAACTGTTGATACTGACATAAATTATATAACCCAAAGCAGCAGATCTTGCATCTTAAATAAACATTATAATGTTTTATGGCTAACTGTTAACTTGATCTGCAGTAATATGGAAGTCATTCCAGAGTCTGTAAGTAGAAATAAAAGCATCTGCAGGGTATTCCCAAGGTTATAATTTCACCGAGGATTTCTCTGATGTCATATACCAAAAAGCTAAGTTGAGCTGTTCAGTCATAGGAACCCCAAGATGAAAATTATACCCTTGTAAGGCACAGCAGGCGATACTTTATACATTAACAGCTTTAAGTGGGCCATCTGTGACAATTATACCTTCTCTAAAGACTCAGGGTTCCAGTAAAATGGTTTTCATACCTATAAAATGAGTTTTTTCATCTATTTTTGCCATTTTCTCTTTGAAGAAGGAGATGTCACTCTTTATTCAGCCAACAAGAAGGCATAAGTGTTACCCAGTTTAAATTTGATCACAGAAGAGAAAGAAAGTTTGAATATTGTAGCTTTTAATCTGGTTCAGATAAAATTTCAAAGTGCTGTCACACTAGTCACATTATCCTTTGCTGACATCAGTGTTGTAAGACATATCCGAAAACAATCATATAATTCTGACAAAGAGAAGCCAACACTGAGCTTACATTTAACATATAGAGAGGTCGTCAAGCTGTCATATACTGTTCATATCATCTTTATCTTTTGGATCTCCAACCTAGCATGCCAAAAGTGGGCTACTGTAAATGTTGCAGTTGACAAAAAAAGCATCCTTTCAAAATCTTATTATAGAGCAAGTGCAGCCTCCTGTATGGATCATTTTCTGTTAATTTTAACACATTTCTATTGATTTATAGAGGTCATCTGGATAAGTGATTTTTTACCTGTTAACTTGAGAAAGAAAATGCAAAAAGAAAGGTAACTCCTTATTGGCTCTCCCTTTCCTTAGATTTCCTGTGTGATTTGTGCTACAGACTACACACAGTAGGCTATGCAGTGGCTGGGCAGGTATGCAACTATGTACATGCAAATTTTGGGTGTAGGCATAAAATTCTTCTGTGCAAAAACCACAGTTGAGGGGGGCCTAGAATCTGGCTGTCCTATTTTCTGGTTGAGTCCACCAACCATTCAGCAGTTGGGGCTAAAAGATTGTAGCCCGGGTACACCTGGGGGGTATGCCCTGTCCTCCGATGACAGTGGTGGTGGTCAGGCAAGGTGCTGAGGAAGGGGTCAGCTACTAGAGCAGCTTCCTTCCCTCTTTATAGAGCTAGGCCAAAACCAAATACTTAACTATTTACAATTTATTTCAAGAATAAATGCAGACGCTTAGAATAGAATATTTTCAAGGTTTAACATATAATACTATATATAATATTCCACAATGCACACATAATACCAAATATGAACCAAATAACTTACCACCTGTACAACACAATTAATACACAGGGATATTAACCTATATAACCCAAGTAACCTAACCATAATATTTCTTTAAACCTTCACAAATAACAATACCAATATACACACTGAGACATTAAAAAACATAACCTGTATAAACCCTCTTAAAGAATACCCCAAGCTATATAGCTCTTAACATGACAACCTCAAAATAGGGCGCGCACTTAGCACCTCCCCAAGGGGTTTCCCTGAATCCCCTCCCCTTTAGGGCCCTGGGATGTGGACACACCCCTCCTGCAATGGAAGGGGGAGGCAGCAGACCCACCTCACTGGTGTCAGCCTCCCCTGTGAGGCCCGCTTCCCCTCTGGAGAAGTCCAGGCTCATTCCCTGGTGGCTGATCCCACAAGAGCCTCTCCCCAGCAGCACCTTCATCTCTCCTCGATGGCTTGGCACCCTGCACTAGGCACCCAGGGCTCTCTCTCTCATGCGGGAGCCAAGCCCTTGCAGGCTCCGACTCCAGTCTCACACTGGGGGTTTTCCCCTTTCCCAGACTCTGCTCTGGGCACTGGGGGCTCTTTTAGTTAAAAGTGAAGCCACACTGTGGGGCTCTGGTCACTTGGCCTAGGGCCTGGGGCTAATGTGAGCGGCCACAAGCTGCTTCCAAGACAGTTCTCTGCGCCGACCTGAGCACCGGGTGAGGCCAGAGCAGCCTCAAGCTGCTGCCAGAGCCAGCTCTCCATGTGCTGATCTGCACACTATGCAGGGCCCGAGCAGCTACGAGCTGCTTCCAGGGCCAGGTCTCTGTGTGCCAATCTGCACACCGACTGCCCAGGTGCTTGCTGGTTCGCAGGCTCAAGCTACTTCGAGCAGCTGCTATAGCCTGATCCCCGTGTGCTGATTTGCGCACTGCTGAAGCTCAAACAAGGTCTGAGAATGGCCATCTCTGGAGCTCCTCTCTCCTTGCCGTCCCTCATTGTTTCTCTCCAGTCTGCTGAGCATGCTCCCTTTTATACTCTTCAGGGGGCTCCACCCCCAAAGTTCTCCAGACTTGGCTGGTGCAGTTCTGATTCAGGTCCAGCTGCTCCTTGCCCCCTCCCTTTGGAAAAGGATGGGGCATTGCTTCCCTTGTGCTGCCTCCAGATTGGTGGGCGGGCTCCACCAATCAAACAGCAGACCCTTGATTCTGGGACTCAACCCAAGCTCCAAAAATGTAAGCCTGCTACAAGATGAAAGATCTGTCCTCTTTCTCGCTTTCTGTGAGAGTTAAACTCTGTACATATGTGTGTGTACAATCTCTCTGTCTCTCATGTCTTCATCTGTAACATGGGAATAAGCATGATCCCATGAATCACCGAGTCCTTGATGAGAAACCTATTATATTCTGTGAAGTACTCAGATATTCTTGTGATAGGCTGCATGAGAAACTGTTTAGACTTCAGAGTTAATTTCTCTGATATAAAGAATTAGAAATATTCATCATCACTGAGGTTCTACATGGATAAATACAGGGATCTCCTCCCACTTATATTAGAAAAAGTAGCAGGAACATTTTCAGAAAAGGACAGGAAAAACTCATTTAAAATATTTACGTGAGATTTCTTAAGGTGATATCACCCTAAGAAATCATTGCCTCTTGTATAATTTCTGGACCATCAAGGCTATAATATTACTCTTACTCTGCCTTAAAATATTATTAACTTTTTCACCAAAATCTGTGTTTGAACCTGAATACCTTGATAGAAACTGGGCACATTTACACATTCATTAATGCACTTTAGGTAATGTGCATTAAATCTAGTACCTCCATTTGTGAAGTACTAGAACAAGGCATACTAGCTTATTTTAATGCACAATGGCAAAAGCATGTTTTTTGGTGATGTTTTAATGCTTATTAAAATAGCCTTATGCTCATTAAAGTGCATGTGTAGATGTGTCCACGTTGTTTTATTCTGTGAGCAGTGAAAATCATCTAAACATTTTTCAGGATGCTATTTTTAGGTCTATAAATACAGGATTTTAAAATTTTTATAGATCAGATAAACCCAATTGGGAAAATAATACTGATTTTTCTTTCAAAATAAAGTCAGGATAAGTCAAAAATGGTTTTGTGAAGCTGCAAAGTATTTTTTTTAAGTTTGTGAAATTCATAAGAAGTTGCACTGAAGCCTTCTGTATCCTGAAATCCAATAATTTAAACAGAAAAAACCCCATAAAGCATAATTCTCTTCTTATCTTGGTATTTCTCTAAGGAAATGAGCATTACAGGAAATAAATATGCAAGAGGGGTCAGAACAGAGTGTAAAAATATGCAATCTTTCATTTTTATTTGAAACCTTTATTTTCCTTTTTAAAAACCAGCAGTAAGCTCCAAACCTCTACCTTGTTAAATACAGAGCACCTGCTGGTGCCAGCAAGTATATGCAACATCTGTTTTCTTCAGTGGGAGGCTGAAGTAGCTTAGGCCCAGATCCAAATCAATATTGTAGGTGCCTATACAGAACAGAAATGGGAGGGTACTGCTCTGAGGTGGGAGAGACCTTGGTACCAGTCCTTGCTACCAAGACGGCTTATGCATGTTTCATTGTTTAAAAAGCATACACAACCCTAGCAGCAGGAACCAGAACTCAGGGAGTGCTATCCTTACTGGGCATTATAGACAAAAGTAACAACTGTAGCTATATCAAAGTATAGTGAGATATGCTGACAGGATGCAAAATTGTTAGAGCTACAGGATTCTGTAGTGATACAACGTAGCAAAAATGCTCCAGCTTTTCCCTTGTTTCATTCAAGGTTGTCTCTACCAGGAGAATAACAGCTCTCCCAATAGAAACAATAGAACAGAAATGGTGGTTCTGGGAAAATGAACAGCTGTACACTTTCTTACCAGGAGCAGTTGAGCAGCAGGGAAATTCTCTCTGCCCATTTTTGAGACTGGGGTTACCCTGATCTGTGAAGACAGAGGGCAGCAGCTGCTATTAGGGTTGGGATAAGAGGAAGGGGGCAGCTGCTTGTGCCCTCCTGTTGAGGGAAGGGGAGGAGCAGCTACTCCTTGCTCCCTGTATGCTCCTCAGACCACCAGGACTGGACTGCTCCCCACACTTTCCCTAGACTCAGCTCACCCAGTCTTGGGAAAGTGCAAGAAGCAGAGGGGGACTAGTAACAGGATGAATGGCTGTACTGCTCCTTCTCCTAGAAAATTTCTGCTACATTTATGCCCTTATGTAACCGGCTGATGAGCCCAGCCCCTGTTATATGCGGATCCCAGCAACAAGTAGGCTCACTGCCTCTTGGGCCAGAGATCCACACCAAGGTCCCATCCCCCCATGCCAGGAGACTTCCTGACATGCAGAGGAGAGCTGGTCCTTCTCCTAGGGACAAGCTGGGACCACCAGGATCAGCTGCGTTCACCTCAGATTTATAAGAGTCTGGGTCTTTTGTGTCTTGTGATCTTATTGGCTAGCTGTAAATGCCTCCCTTATGAGCACCTATGCAATCTGGTTTGCACATGGAAGGCACTCAGGTTTTTCCATTCATGGGGGGGGCATCTCAACATGTGCTCTACTATGGCTTTGACTAATTATCTCTGCAGTAAAGCATTACTGTCTACACATGTGGTACTATTAGGTTGGTGTAAATTAACTCACTTCGCCATAGGATAGTACTGCTCAACCCAAAATACTATCCTACAGAGGAGTTATTTACTCCACCACAATGCATAAACAGCGACCAGGGCTGGCTGGGGCATGAGAGTGCTTCAGTGCAGGAGCTACTTGCTGGTTAGCCCCACACTGTAGCAGCCTTGTGCCCTAGCCAGCCTCTCCACAGCATGTTGAGCTGGGGCAGAGCAGCCCCAGGCTGGAAGGCTGGTGCCCCAGGCTGGAAGGCTGGTCCCCCAGCCTTCTACCAGCTCAAAGTGCTGTGGTCCTGGGTGCATGTGTAAATCCTGCTCCTAGGAGCAATAAACTCCAGCACAAACTGCTCCTGACTGTATTGCATCATGTTAATAGCACATATATCTGCACCCAATGTATATGAAATCCTGTTGATTTGGATCACCCTTTTGAGGAAAAGTGACTATATTTTAGGGGTTATAGTCCTTAGTACATTCTACCAGACATGTGGCACTTTTCAAGATCCACCCCCAAATGTAGATAATGAACCACAGAGGCAATGAATATCTATGAAGGATCTCAAGGTTCTCCTGCTGATGAGAAGAAATTGTTATTAGTTAGCACAGGGAAGACCAGAAATCAAAAATCTACTCTGAAGCAAGAAATACCAATTTTGAGAAACAGAAAAAAATGGCAGCTGAGGAATTGGGCCAATTTCTAAAAAAAGGACAACCCAGAATTTCTTGGTAAACAATCATTCAAGTGAAATTAGATTATTTTTGAAAATGCAAAAGAAGCAGCAGCATGATTGGGTGACTTGCTCTGTACCCTTTTTATTCATTCTGTTTTAGGAATCTATAAACATCAAAGAGCTTCTCTCTTATGGTTACTATGCACCTGGTCTCACGGCTTGTCTCTTGACAATTTAATGCTTAGAATCACGGCTTAAGTAATCAAGGTGCTAATAGTAGAAAACAGTACTAATAGTAAAAATGATAGTAAAAAAATAAATGCCTCAAACCCTCCTTTGGAATTTCTAGGAAATGAAGACAGCTTCCTTTGTCAACTATGAATGACTATTGTTGTATAAGATCAAGAGCTATTAAGCAAATTACACTTTTGCATCGGTTTGATTAAACTGGATGTAGCTAAATTAATACCAGCCAGGTGTAAACCAATTTAAGTGTGTTCACACAGGGGTTTGTACCAGTTTAACTATACTGATTTAAAACCAATTTTATGTATAAACAAGGCTATGGAGCCTTTTTTTTTCCTTTACAGACTGGAACTTAAGCAATCATTTCCATTTGGAATTTGATAACTGTGGCCCATTGCCATAGGATCAAATTTACTTTTACAATGTTAATAATTCCTGTACTTTTTAATAGAGATCCAAAATACAAACTTTAAAAATCTATATTCCACAAATAATGAGGTAAAACTGAACACAGAGCCAAATAACTTCTAGAATCAAAACAGACTAGCTTTCATAGTCTGTTCTTCAGTATTACAGCATGACTTGCACATCAAACAAGTGCTATTTTTAAAATCTGAGCAAAAATAGAGATGTAATTTTGGTACTGTCAGATGTGTGGGGGTAGGGTGCCTGGGCTGTGTGAGGGGGTGTGGGGGTCTGTGTGTATGGCAGTGCAAGGAGGGTGTGGGTGCATATGTATGGAGGGGTGTGTGTGGGACTCAGCCTATGAACATACCCACACCCACACTGTGCCCCTGCCTGAGCACACACCCACACCCACACCCACACACTCTGCCCCTTCCTGCCCACACACACACACACACACACACACACACTGCCCTTGCCTGAGCACTCCCAGCTGCATTGCTGGACTGGGGAGCATGGGCCCCAGCTGGTATGTGTGCGTGCGTGTGTGCAGGTGGAGCAGAGTGGAGCCCCTGGCTCCTGTCAGCTTTGTGTGGGGCAGGAGGTGGGTGTGTGGGGCAGCGAGGTGTGTGTGGGCCATGGGGAGCCCCAAGCAGCCCCTTGTAGGCTGGAACCAGTTTCCCACATTTTTCTCCTTGAAAGGAGAATCCACTTTTAAAGTTTGTTGATTCATTTTTAAAGTTTGTCTGCAACCTTTTCGTATATTCTTGCAACCTACTTTTGGGTTGTGACCCACAGGTTGAAGAACAGTTTTCTAAGGCATAGACACCACTTATCATCTAGTAACATCAGGCTCTAGTCCACAGCTTTAGACTTTCTCACACAGTTTTAAAGTTATTCTTGCTATGGAAAGGCTCCCTGAAGAGTGGAAGCTGTTCACGTCTTAGATAACTTCTAAATTGCTCTAAGCCCGTCTGGATTCTCTACCAGTGCCAAAGCAACCATGCCAGCCAAAAAAAGTAAGTGTCCTAATGTGCGTGTGTATGTACACTCAATTGCCAAAATTATAAGGATTTTGGTGTTGGTGTTGTTTAGAAACATAGGAAAATAGGGCTGGAAGGGACCACACAAGGTGTAATCTAGCCCCTTGCTCAAGGCAGGATCATTCCTGAGTAAACCATCTCAGAGAAGTGTATATTTAACCTGCTCTTGAAAATTTCCAGGGATAGAGATTCCACAACTTCTCTAGGTAGCCTGCCCCAATGCTTGACCACCCCCATTGTCAGAAAGTTCCTCCTAATTTCCAATCTAAATTTCCTCTGCTGCAGCTTGAGTCCATTGCTCCTTGTCTTGTCTCTGACAGGGACAGGATTTTGTTTTGTCTTGAAATTAGAGTTTTGGGGAAACAGGAGTATTTTGTTAAGAAAGCAAGAGGGACTGCTAAAATATATGCTGGAAGTTCACAACTCTGCCTAAATGTAAAGAATACAGATGTTGACATCAAAGTTACTGACTGCAGCCAGGACCCCGACCTGTGATACAACATGAAACAAAAGCATAACTATGGTAGCTCCTGACTTTTAGTGAACACTAACAGCCTGTCAGGAGGAGGGGAAGGAAAAAATCTTCTATTAAGCCATATAAATATATACAGTGCCTACTAGCAGAGGGGACCTTATATGTGTGTGTATAAGGACATGTGTGCTAATAGGTACCATATATATTTGTGTTTTTAAAGTAGTTTTTTTCCTTTTCTTTTTTCTTTATACACACATGTATATACACATACATATACAAATACACAAGTTAGCATGTCAGCACAGAAGATATGCAATGAAGCAACATATCAAGACATATGTAAACTACTTTAATAATTTAATGTACTGATGCCTTATCATGTCATACACATGTGCACAAACTTATTCATATGTCCAGTCTTTACTTCTTATATACTTGATCCTTATACAAGTGAAGTGAAACTATGAAAATGAGTGATTCTGCTGATCCAGATGTTGGCACAGAGTTTGTCCAATGTAGGACAGGGGCGTAAATGTTTACAGGATTGTGCTAAAAAGTAATAACATAACTGCATGACATTTGAAGCAGTAGGAGTTTCCAGAGAAATGATGGGACCATGAAAACATAGCATAAAATATGTCCAGAGTCCTACAGAGCATGGTGTGAGCCAGGGGACCAATGTGAAGTGATCCCAGTGTTCTTTGCAGAGGTTCCCAGCTCCAGAGGTTCCCAAGGACAGCCAAGCACAGAGGAAAGTGGTGACTGGCTGGCCACTTGCTGAACCACACCCATTCAGAGAGGCTCTTGTACAGGCTGTTGTGTAGCACCAGGCATGGCCCTGTGGGAACTACCAAGGTCACGACCACATGCATCCTTGAGCTTTGCCTTTGCCCCCTGTTTGTGGCAGCTATCTGCTACATTGCTGTCAAGGATGATGCTATATGTGACTCCATGAAGGCTTAGGTGCTCTGGGACCACATACAAGTGATGTACAGCTGCTTTGGAGCCTGTGAAATGAGCACAGCCTGGTAGGAACTCATCACATTCAGGACCTGAGACAATGAGCAGTGGTAGAGAAATTTCCACATTCAGTGGACACCTTTATGGAGATATCCACTAAGTTGGCCTCCAGCCTTGAGCAGCAGCTCACTGGCATAAAATTGTCCCTGACTGTGGAGAAGTGCATCAGCATCACCATCTGGAAGCTCACAAACTCCTACAGAACTCTAGTTTGTCACTAATCAGTTTGGTTTGGGCATGTTCATGGTGGGAGAAGCAATGCAGGAGCTGTGCCTAGCTAATCCAGCAGGCGCTGGATTTTATGTTATGTTTTGTTTTTTTCTTTTTTATATATATATTTTTTATTTTTATATTTTATTTTGTTTATTTTATTTGCCTCACCAACCCATGTGACGTTGTCAACAGATTTCACTGGCTGTGCTTCTGGAACTGCATCAGGGCCATTGGCAGAACCCACGTCCCTATTATAGCTAAGGGCAGAAGTTACACATAAACTGGTTTCAACCAGTAACAGGACATAAGTTCAGTGCACAGAAACCAGTTTCAAAATGGACTAAACCAGTTTACAATAAACCTGATTGAATGTAGTCAAATCAGCTATGCAACTTCTGTTCCAGACCCCTTCCTGGTTTAAGTTAAATCAGAGGCCTCTAGCATCCTGTCATGTTCTCAGGACTGGACCATGTTTTGTGCTCCATAGATCAGGGCTGGCCCCTCCACTCTACTCTCTAGCGCAAGCCGCAAGCAGGGGCGGGGACGGACCTGGCGAGACACCGGCAAGCATGGCCGCATTAAGGCAAAGTGGGTGGGGAGGGATCTAATTCTTCCCTCCTTTCCCTTCCTCCCACTGAAGTCAGGGTCTGCCTGTTGCCTGCAAGCGGTGCAGGGGGCAGGGGTTTGGAAGGGCCTGGCTGTGGTTTCTGGGGGCACAAGGGACAGTGGGTGGATTTAACACCCTCCCTCACCCACTTCAACATAACGGGGCCATGCCAGGACGACAACTGGCCAGGTCCTGCCACTGGAGCAGTGAAGGAAGGGGGAGGGATTAGCAGTCTCTGTGTCAGGGTGCCCAGGAGGGGGATTAGTCCTCCCTTCCCTTCCCTGTCCCACTGGCAGGGACTGCAGCCTTTCAGGCATGGCCCCATTAAGGTTAAGAGGGCAGGGAGGAAGTTAATTCCCTCTTCCCACCAGGGTACAGCAGCTGGGGTGGAGCAGCCCCCTCCTCCCTGCTACCCCCCTGCCACAGGGTGGGGAGGGGGGCTCTGCGCACAGCTGCTCAGCCCCGGCGGGGAACTCTTCCCCCTTCTCCTCCCCTCCCACCACCGGGAGGCAGGATGGAGGGGCTCAGTGCAGGGCTGCCTGACCCAGCCCAGCCTGGGTGCAGGGAGCAGCTGTCACTGAGCCACAGCCTTGCTCAGACCCAGCCAAGGCAGCCACACAGCGGGGCTGGGCTGGGCAGGGCTATGGGGGTAAAGCCATCCCCAGTGGCTTCAGTTCAGTGATGGGGACGCTATGCCCTGTCAGGAGTGCAGCTTGTCTCGGAGTGCACGGATGGTGGCTGACGTGGGGCTGAGGAGAGGAGGAGGAGGGGGAAGAGTCCCCCTCTGGGGCTAGGCAGCCCTGCACAGAGCCCTACCTCCCTACCCTGTGTTGGTGAGGGTTGGTGGGGAGCAGGGAAGGGGGGGAGGAGGGGCGAAAAGTGTCCCCTTCTTGGGCCGGGCAGGGGTGTGCTCCTGGATTGCTCTTGGGCTGCCAGGGAGCTTCTGGGGCAGCAAAGCTCTCCCCTCCTCCTCCCCCTCCTCCACTGCCACTGGGGTCTGGCCACACTCACTCTTCCCCCACCCTTGGAACCCTGCAGGGCAAGGTGGGGGTTTAAACCGCTTCTCAGTCTTACTCAGGCCTGCCAGGGCCTGCCTCCCCCCAGCTCAGTTTCTCTGTGGAAGGGAAGGGAGGGCTGTTTTAGCACCCCTGGACTTCTGGCCCGAGCCATTGCAGATATATGCCTGCATTTCTGGAATGAAAAGAACATCTATCCATTTATAAACCGGTTCAATCTCTGCAGCTTAGACTAAATATTCTTAAATATGATTAAATATTATCCTATAAGTCAAAGTGTAATATTTTTCTCAGTAAAATCTTGTATGTGATGAAGTCCCTGTCATACTTTCTGGGTATGTCTACATGAGACATGAGAACAGTAGCAACAAGCTACGGTGCCATAGCTTATTGCTATGACGTAGCATTGCCGGGCATGAACCGCGATGGTGACACTACTGCGCAGTAGGAACAAGCACAGTAGCTCATTGCTACTGCACAGTAGCATCTAAAAATAACCATGCGGAAACAGGACTGTGCAGCAATGCTGGTTACTGTGCAGTCATTTAGTGCTTGGTTAAGCAAATACTAAATGACTAGCACAGTCCACTGCACATGTAGACATGGCCTCTGTGTAGTAGCCAAGATCAGAAGTTCTGAGGCACCTGTTTCTATAGTTCCATCTCATTGTTTCTTTTTCATTACACAAAACCTGTCAGAGTCTGTCACCTGGAAAAGAAGAATCACTCTCCATGTATTTTGCACCTTATTCTATAGATATATGAGAGAAGTAAAGTCTGGTCTTGGTACGGGAACTTTTGGGGAGTCTTAAGGATATGTGTATTATATCCTCTTATCCCTTAATTGAATGGCTGATGGCTCATGAACCTTAAACACAGACCTCTTTTCTTCAAAATGTCAATTTGGTCATTGAAGTTAATAGGTGTTAGCAAAACCAGAGAAAACAAGGAGTATTAAACAATCTAACTGGAAGTTCCTCCTGCTCTTAGTTGCTCAATATTCACTCCCCTGGCTCATTTTTTGAGATGTTATCATGTCATTAGTTCTCTAGGCATCACAGAGCCTTCATGCACACAAAAGACCTGAGCTTCTAAGGTGTTCTCAAAAACGAGCAACAAACAAAACCATTTCACCTCTTATTTTTTAATCTTCTTCCTTTATACATCACTAAGAAAGTAAAAGGATGTGAGGATCCAATTTGTTTCTCATTTGTAGATCACCTTAAAATGTCCATACAACAGATCAACAGGTTTTACCCCTTTCCCCTGCACTCTCATTTAAACAGAAATGTTTCTGTAATTAATGCAGAATGGAACAGTAATCAGTGCATTTGGAGATATGTTGGCACAGCCTGTTAAGACAGGAGGCTGACTATTAAGCATGGCTTCTAGTGCAATTTTCACTGTGTTTCCTTGTTTAGTTGCTGAACCTTGTAGTAGCAAAAAAATCAGTCTCAAATCACTACGTGTTAAGATATGAACAAGCAGTCAAACTCCTGTTTCTGGTCCTAAGAAAATAATAGAAAGTCATTCATATATATCTGCTGCACTGGATGTGTGGTGTTTAACAGTTCATGGCTGTGTATAAAATCTTTTTTTGCCATCCTGTGCAGGTGTACTGTCAATGCAGATTGAAATCTCTTTGGATCAGGGACAGTTGGGTACTTTGTACAGTGCCCTGCACAATGGGGTCCTTTCTTGATGGGTACTTGGGCACTTCCCTAATAGCTGTAATTATTAACAATATATCATGATTAAGCTTTAGTCTCGATGATTTCTGGGGTTTGTATGTGATTCTGGATGCAATTTAGGACCAAGAAGAAAAGCTGTACAAAGGGTTTAGAATTGGTCCCTTTGATATTTTTTTAATTCAACCTAAACTTCAAATTTTAAAACAAAATGTTGCTGTTATTTGCTTAAGTTTGGCTAACAAGTGCATTTTTAAAAATTTGGAATTTTTTATTTATCAATAAAGTCATACTTCCTGAAGTCAATTCTGTGATCTACACCTGCTTCAAAAATACACCTCAACAGTGCTGTTGTGTGTTAGATGCATGCAATAGCCACATTTCATGAAAAAGCTGGTATTACCTACTAGAGTGGTAAATGCTTCTTCCTTTATACATCACTAAGATAAAGGAACATTGGAAAAGGGGTGCTATGAAGTCCTGTATTGTCTCTGGATAATTGCATATAAATTAATTAAAACCAATGTATAATTTTAAGTACGCAGAGATTTTTATTGTTATTGCTATGATATTGTTATTTGATTTCTTTATGTATTTATATTATTCTGGCCCAAAAACTACCTATTCTAAAAGATAACAACACATGAAGGGACAGAAAAAAGGGATGCAGTCCAAAACAACATTTCTTTACAGTCCCCTAGAGTGGGTACATTTAAAAAGTCTACCCATGTTTTAATTTCAGAGACGTCTCTACTTAATTTAGAACTGAAATTTTAAAGTTTACCTAACTGTATATGCTTAATATAACAGTAAAGATGATTGCTACTAATTTGACGTTAATATCTCTGTCTAATTCACACAAATACTTTCACACATGGGTCTTGACCATGTACACTCGGCTTTGTATACACACAGGTGTATTTACAATTTCCCATATAGTCACAGAAAGACACACTAATTTTCCAATACTAAAACAAACAAACTTGTTTTAACCCATTTAATTTCCAGACACCAAAGCTAAATTAGTAATCAGTTTAGATATCTTTGGTTGTCTGTTTCTCTGAGGTAATGACTAGACGGAGGCAATAACAATACTTCTTTATGCTATTCAGAGTGTGTATTAGGATTCAGAAGGGGCTAGATTCAAAACACGGTCCCAGGGCTGAATACAGAGATAATGCGTCATTCTCTACCACAGCAATTATCTCCCGCCGTTCCTTAAGCCTTCGACACACCAGTAAGTGATACCATTTTTCTTCATGAAATTAGGTTGTTACTTGCTTCTAGCACATGACAACACTGTTTAGGTGCATTTTTAAAGCCGGGGTAGATTACAGGATTGAACTTGGGGAGTGTGAACCTGCTGGAAAATAAACAGTTAAGTTCAAGTTAAAAAAAAAAAAATCCTACCCCATCTGTCAAATTGTGTGTATGACATCATCAGATATTCTGCACTTGTTTGCAGCTATTCAGGCCAACCCGCCCTGCAGTCTAAGCTTTGTGTTCCAGCTCTCTTTACAGGGTCAGCGGGCTGGAAAATTACCACATGCTGTCACAGTTAGCTCAGCCAGGTCTTGTTATCATTGTTTCCAAGGAATCCATTCATTCCATTATTTTACATATTGGGCAGACGTCCTGCCACTGAGGCTTGGGCTGCACTAACTTGAAGGGCCAAACGTTAATGGGCCTCTATTGTTGCCAGAATAGCAGTGCAATACGTGGGAAAAAATACCCAGACAGCTCCCTGACACTGGTTTAGGACCTCTAGACTTAGGGGGTAGCCTGTGAAGAGCTTTTATGTAAACAAGACTTCAATAAACAAAGAATATCTTCTGTGTCAATATTCATAACCCATAAATTTTGTCTCTCTTTTTTTCAGGCAGTATAACTCTTCACATAGAAAGAGGCCAGAATGTAGTGTATGTGGTCAATGATTTTTGCAGAATTAATCTATCAGATTCGTGCAAGAAGCTCTGTTAGTGAGATTGATTTACAAAGTATATTATTGAGACCCTGTGCGGACAAAGCTGTTCAAATTTGAGTATGGCCATGTGAATGGTATGGCTGAAAATGCAGCCTGAGTTTGTAGAAATTTAAAGCATATGATTTTTGTATACCCAGGCCTATATGTTGGAATCCAGGCAGGGCATATTCAGCTCATCATCACTTTCCAGAGTGTAGGATTTTAAGTAAATTGGTAGACATCATTATACTTTATATTCTTTTTTAAAGAAATACAAGCCAAGTTTGGCATTTGCTGAAATATAAAACATTGTTGACAAATTCTGAAATAGTGTCTGAATGAAAGAAAGGAGATCTTAATCACAATGAAACCCTTAGGTAGGTAAAGAAAAATGTTTTTAGTTTTTTGGGTTTTTTTAAATATATATGGCCAAATTCTTCTCTTACATGCTCTGTAGTGCCTTAGCTTCAAAGATATCCCATAGCTCCTACTAGATGTAACTGCATTGACTTCATGGCAGTTTGTCTTTACATTAGTGTGTACGTGAGAGAGAAATCAGGCTCATTACGTTGGAGCAGGATTGGGCACAGTATTTCAAAACTGAATGGCTCTCGATAGTTGCATACACTGAAATTCCAGGGATCCCACTCAATTATGCAGAGACACTCAGATGCTATAATTTGAATGAAGGAGTAAAGATGAGTAAGATTAAAAATGTCTCATGGAAACGAGTTGCAAAATCCTTTATTCCAAGAGGGAGACACTTTAAAAACTGCTTAAAAATTAATCCAAAATGAGAGATTCTCTCCAAACGCCTGAGGCTTAATTGTCAGATCTGAATATACCCTTCTCTTTCTAATATCAGTTCAGCACTCAAGAGAGGCGAGGGCTGGGATTGGCATCTTCTGCCAGAATCTTTATTTCAGGTATTACATGTTTTCGTTGCATTATTTTCTTTGCTTTTAGACAACAAAGGTCTTGATAACATGACCTGGCTGCTCTGACTGTGACAGCATGTGGTAATTAGTGGAATCCATTGGCATTTTAAAAACCTAAACACAAGTCTCAGCTTTTTAAACTTGTAGACAATTAGCATAGATGTTATTTCAGTTAATTTGTTTTATTGATACTGTAAAGCACTCCAAAGGGCCCTACAAAAGCCAGCAATTTGCTATATCTTATTTTCTAAAAACATTTCCAGAATATTGGAAGGCATTATTGAATACATGAAAAGAATATGTAGATATCTCTGAAACCCAAGCTGAAATATTTCAGGTAATAATAAGATGCGTTAAAATACTTGCACTATCCAAAAGTCAGGTTAGCCAGTTCATGTCTTTATGAAATATATTCTAATTTCAACTAAGATTATTTCTGTGTCTGGCAGCTAATTTTAAATAGTTCCCTTCTTCAGATGACATTAAGAGCCAATTGAGATAAATTTATTTTTCCATAAAAGTAATGTGTGTCAGGGCTAGATTTCCTAAGCCAAGCCCTCCAAGCAATCATCATAATCATTTTGTAAACCGTAGATAATGTCATCTTGGAATAAAAAGATTTTCTTGGAGTATGAAATGTTACATTAGGATAAACATTAGAACTTAGCATTTCTAGTTTGAATATAATCTTTTAAAAATCAGTCTGGGTTTTAGAATACGCATCTTAAAAAGGGGAAAAAAGAGTAAATAACACTTTTTAAAATCAATTATTTTATGCATTCTAAAATATAATAGTGCATACTTTTTCAAGCCTCTTGCATACATGAGAATGTATATCTGCTTATGTTTTTGCCAACATAAGAGAGATATGGTCTGGGAGAAATAATGAACAAGGAACGAACTAACAAGAATGGATAATGGATTGTGTATATTATTTGTATTCTTTTATTATATACCAAGGTTATGTTCTTCACTGTATGTAGAACATTGTCATGGTTCTGCATGCAGGTTGTAAGGGTTTGACATTCTGAATATCTTTGAAAGTCTTCCCAGTACACACAACATACATACAATTCTTTTCCACTGGCCTGTCTCTATCCATTGCAACTTCTGGCCATCTAATGTAACTGCATGCACTCTAATGCGTAATGTTATAAGCACTATAGTTTTATACGTTGGTGGTCTTAGCTCAAATGCTGCAACCCTTTAAGTTGCTCAAGTTCAGATTTTGCTTAGAGAATAATGACACAAATGCTAACTTTTTGGTTATCACTACTACCTTTAAAATTATGATAAGCCAGCAGCTGCCAGGGCATCAAAATCCAGTAATGTTACTAGCGCATGGTAACAGGGGGTGCTGCCTTGGACACCAACTTGCAGGGCTGTGTAAAAATATTATTGGTCTCCATAGCCATATGGTCATGCTAGTGACATGGCAGTAGCCAGAAGTCACTGCTGCCCTAGTGTGTCCCACTGTCCTGGGCACCCAGCTGCTTTGTTATGTCTCTGTGAAAACCCTTCACACCAGTCTAGGAATCAGTGGGTGCTACATGCTTCCTGCCTTCTCCTTTCCTAATATTGTTACCAGCCAAATTTTATCACTTTACAGAAAGAACCTGTTTTCAGGATTTTTTTATCTTTGAGAATTTAATCTAATTGGCTTGTAAAGAGTAATCTGGTGATAGAGAATCCCATAATGTAGCTGCATACAGGAAGTAAAGGGTGCCCTTAGTGCTACTTGTCCATATTTATTCAGCCCCTATACACCCGATATGTTGCATTATTACTGGAAGACATTGCTGGAAGACATTGTGTGGTGGAAGACACCTCATTCTCCTGGAGGTTTCTTAATTGCCCTCTCTTTGCTCAGGAAAATGCTGCATTCTGTTATGAAAGTGTGTAGATTGTGCATACTTCCAGGGTACAGCTAATGGTTAGTACCCAGATCCCATGCCCCTGGGCTGTGCTGCCTGGAAGTGGTCTGTCTCACAAACTGGGTCAGTTTTAAGTCTTCTTCTAAGTAATTGATCAAAACACCTGCAATACTTAAAGGATAGTGTATCACTGGTGAGAGGTCATATTCAAAGAGGTGATTTATAAAAATTCCTTCACAAATCACTAAGCCTGAAAAAGTTGTAGTATGGTTATATATGAGAAAAGTTAGACAGAGTTAATGGATCTAAGTCAATTGTTAGGTTGGTAACCTCAAGGCTGAGTGATAAAGGCACCTAACAAGGGCTGGGAGCTTCTAAACAGCACAGCATTGGAAGCACAACAAGAAACTTTTCTGACATGCTGCAGTGCAAAAAGAATGGAAAGAGAGCAGTGTGGTAGCACAAGGAGCTTTTAGGTTGCCTCCAGTGCAAAAGGAAAGCATACTGGCAATAGAAAAATGGGCAGGCCACTAAGAAGGCTTACTAGGAAATGGCAAAGACCTACAGGGACAAAATCAGGAAGGCAAAGATAAAGAATAAGCTGTACCTGGAAGAGAGGTTAAAGGCAATAAGCAGCATATTGGCCAAATAAGAAAGACAAAGAAAGTTATGGGTTAACTGTTAACTAGCTGGGAAGAACTCTTGATAGATGATGCAAAGAAGGTGGAGCTACTCAACAGCTACTTTGTCTCCATCTTCACAAAAAAATTAAGCTGCAGCTGGACACCTAACAAAGATTATTTGGATAAGGAGGAGGGCAAGATGAGGGATGAAATAATAAGAGAGACAGAGAGCTCTTGACCCTTGTGCCCCATTCACTCCCTTTCCACTCCTCTGATACATACATATTGGACAGAGGGTGCTTGCTTGCTGTGGTAGAGGTCCCTTAAGCGGATCACCATTTTGGTTGATCTACTCTCTCTCGGTCTCCAAGATGATTGGTGCGGTCTTGCCCTGCAAAGCTCGTATGGCTAGGCAGGGGCAGCAAAGGGCTACTTCTGCTGTAGCAAAGACTACTGATGGGGGTGAGTCTGGCATCCTGTCCTACTCTGTACCCAGGGCTGGTACACCAGGGTGTGTCTACATGTGTATTTATGCTGGCTTAAATTTTCTGTGCAGTAAGCAGGAACAGGCTGATGTCTACACGTGCATGGAAATTTTAGCACATTAACTCTGTGTGTAGACTAGGTTGGGACTAAAGTTAGTCCCAAGTCAGTCCACATATACAGCGTTACTATTCAGTAAGGCACCTACATGTGTGTAACTGCAGTAACTAATCGGGTATAAATTTGATATATAAAATTTATGCTCAAGTTGGCATAAATCACCATATGTACTGTGCAGTATAGGCGCGCACATGTAAATGTGTGAGTGTGCTGCACAGTAATTTTGGTTACTGTGCAGTAAATGTGCACATGTAGATGCACCCCAAGTCACCCTGCCCTAGTTATGCTAGGGCAACATATCTTGTAGCGCTAGAGAGGTGGCTCCTTAACTGACGAATATCTTAGGCCTATGTTGATCTGATAGTTCATTCTAAATTAGCTTTCCTGAAAGTAAGTAAACCGAAACTAAGAAAAATTATCCAACTCTGCCCCACTCTGAATTCCTAAAAACAAAATAATGTTTATGTTGTTTGCAATCTACAATGTAGATGTGCTGTAATTGAGTAGCACAGAAAATTTGTTTAAAAAGATGTTGCTAAATCAAATAAAGCTTGTAATACTGTGCTCAATCCAATACATTTGAATATAGCAGTAATTTTTATGTATTGTACAAGATGTAGTTCAGGGGAAAATATGTAAATGAAAATTCAGACAAGTTAAGATCTGATGCTCTTCCCACTGAAGTCAATGGAAAAACTAAGAAAGATTCCTGTTGAATTTAACAGGGTTATGAGTAAGCTCTGCCTTTCCGTCTCCACATCACGCTATCCTTACATCCTATGTGAGGACTGAAAATAATTCAACAAAAGTACGCAAAAGCAATAAAAACTTCTACTAGATAACATTGTAACATATTAACAACCTCCTTTACTATTAGCAATTTTCTATCGTCTTATATTAATATCATACAACTTTAGCATTTGATTACCTTAACTGGATATGACCATGCAATCATTTCAGCAATTTTCATATCAGATTAGTGAAAACAAAGGCTAACACACTCCGATGCCAACATGAAAATCACTAACAAAACATGGCAAACTTTTTATATTTTATTTTCACATTAATATTCTTCTCACCCCTTTCAAAATTTTCAGCTTACTTTTCAGCATTGTATATACTAAAGTCTCATATTGTAGTTTGGTTGCACATATCAATTGAAAAAAATAAGGACCAAACGGAGTAGCCTTTTATCATTTCACTAAATGAGTGATAAAGGTAAAAATAATGATAACTGAAGTAGAGAGCTACTGAGTTAGTAGACAAAACCAGAAGTGATTGGATGAAACTTTAAAAGGTTAAATATAAGGTGAATGGCAAGAAAAACTTCTAATGGAGATTTCTCTGACTGCATAATAGTTTTCTCAGGGAAGCTGTGAATTCCCCATCACTTTCTACATTCAAAGTTATTTGGAAAATGCATTATAAGCTATAGTCAGGGGAAAATGGTTCATTTAGGAGGGATGCCTAGATATTTTATACCTAACTTCCTAGATTCTGTGATTCAAAACTAGTTGGAAAGACTGAGGGCCTGCCAAGTCCTTATCAGGTAGATAGATTTTTTTTAATTGTTTTCAGAAATGTAATAATTTAAGAATAAAAGAAAAATACATATTTAAAGGGTTTGGTTTCTTTCTTCTTTTGCCTTCAGCCATAATGGTACAAAAAAGATCAAAACAAAGCTTTTTCCAAATATGTGGGTCCACACAAGAAAACTGACCCTGGCATGGAGAAGTCCAGGAACAGAGAAGTCTGGGAACTGACCCTGGCATGGAGAAAACTGGCATGGAGAAGTCTGGGCCGGGTCATGTGTGACTACAGGGCTCTGGGAGTGAGGCTTAAAGGTCTGGGGGCACAGACAGTTTCTCTTCAATCCTCCCTGTTGCAGGACATGGCTCTGGAAGGATAGGTGCATTGACAGGGTGAATAGAAGACATGGCAATGGTACCATTGCATGGGGCTTGGCTTCCTCGACTATGGTCCACACTTCAGGGAGAGCAGACTGTTGGGTAGGAATGGCCTCCACCTCACCTGGAAAGGGAAGGAGCTCTTCTTGGCCAGAATGGCTGACCTTTTTGACAGGGCTTTAAACTGAGACCACTGGGGGATGGGTGGTCTACCTAACAGTTCTAGCCCAGGTTATGTCAGCTGCACTACCAATAACTCGGGCAGCCCAAGAGAGACAACCCAAGGAAAGGTCCCACTTCACCCTTCAGGGAAGCATTGGGATTCTCATGGCAGACTTAACTGCCTGTACAGAAACACCAGGAACTTGGGAAATAAGCATGAGGAACTGGCCCATCTCCTATGTGAAAATGATTATGACCTGGTAGGAATTATGGAGACCTGGTGGGACTTCACCTATGATTAGTCAGTGGCAATAGAGGTCAATAACCTGTATAGGGGAGACCATATCAGGAAGAAGGGTGGGGGTGGAGCACTCTACGTCAAGGGTTAGCTCACCTCCTTGCAGATTGAGTTTCCAAACCATGAAGGGACCCTTGAGGCCCTCTGGGTCAAGATACAAGGAGAACATGGGGAGGGTGACTTACTTGTAGGAATCTACTAAAGACCTCCCCACCAAGAGGAAGACCTAGATAGGGAATTCAATAGGGAACTGCTGGAGGCCGCATGCTCCTGATACATGATTGTCATGGGGGACTTCAACTTCCCTGACTTCTCTTGGGATGAGTGCACGGCCAAATCTGACAGCTCACATGGATCGATGGGCTCTACCTAACCCAGGAGGTCTATGGGCTGACTATCTGGTCCTGGCCAATGAAGAGCTCACTAGCGGACCTAGTGAGCAATCTGCAGATCGAGGGGAAGCTTGGTGACAGTGACCACAAATTGGTCAACTTCTTAGGTTCACCGAAGAGCAGGCAAACCCCTCAGTAAAGCAGAAGTCCTTAACTTTGGGAAGGCTGGCTTTTGCAAACTGAGAGAATTGGTCAGTCAGGCAATTAGAGGCCATACCACTCCAGAAAAGGGAATACACAAGGATTGGTTATTTCTTAAAAACATAATCCTTGAAGCACAGGGCAAAACCATACCATCTCACAAGAAATGCAGTCAATGGGCAAGAAAGCCTCCATGGCTGAATAAGTAACTCTTAGACCTTATTAAGCTCAAAAGAGCAGCCTAAATCAGCTGGAAAACAGGAAGCAGGATTACTCTGCACTCGCCCACACCTCTAGAGAGCGGTTGAGGAAAGACAAAGCACAAACAAAACTTAAGCTAGCTGCGGGAATCAAGAACAACAAAAAGTCCTTCTTCAGGTACGTGGGAAGCTGGAAAAAGAACAAGGCTAGAATTGGGCCCCTGAGAGAACAAATCGGGCAACTGACTTCCGATGCCCAAGAAAGGGCCAATCTCCTAAATGACTTTTTAGCATTGGTTTTTGGCCCCCCCCCCCCCCCCCCCCCCGGAGGATCACACTGTCAGGAATGGCACAAACCAATCTGGGAGCAGGCGATAGGTCTAAAATTGATGTGGATCAGGTTCAGGAACACCTAGAGGAATTGGACATTCATAGTACATGGGCCCAGACAGAATGCACCCAAGAGTCTTGAGGGAGCTGGCAGACTTCATTGCATCCCCCTTGGCAGAGATATTTGAAAACATGTGGTGCTTGGGTGAGGTCCTGGATGACTGGAAAAGAGCCAGCATGGCCCCTATCTACAAGAAAGGGAGGAGAGATGACTTAGGGAACTATAGACCAATCAGTTTTACATCTGTCTCTGGAAAAATTCTGGAGAAAATTGTCAGTGGATACATTAACTCCAGACTGATGGAAGGCAAGTTTCTGAATGCCAGCCAACATGGCTTTGTGACTGGCAGGTCATGCCTCACCAACTTTACTGGCTTCTATGATCAGGTAACATGTGCCCTGGACAAGGCAGACATTATATACCTGGACTTCAAGAAGGTCTTTGAGCTAGTTTCCCATGATGTCCTCATTGTTAAGTTGGGGAACTGTGACCTTGATCATCATACAGTCCAATGGCTAGGCAACTGGCTACGGGGTCGAACCCAAAGAGTACCAGTTGAAGGGACCAAATCATCGTGGTGCAAGTAACCAGTGGAGTCCCTCAGGGCTTGGTACTTGGGCCAGTACTCTTTAACCTCTTCATTAATGATTTGGATATGGGAGTCAGATGTGAACTCTCCAAGTTTGCAGACGATACCAAATTATGGGGGAGGGCAGTCACACTGCAGGACAGGCTTGGGATGCAGGCCAATTTGGACACGCTCTCAAGGTGGGCCGATCAAAACCTGATGGCTTTCAATGCAGAGAAGTGTAAGGTGCTGCACCTCGGTACGAAAGTCTCCCAGGACAATTACAGGTGCAGCAGTGCTACTCTCACTAGCACCACAACTGAAAGGGACTTGTGGGTCTTCATAGTTTCATAGTTTGTAGGGTTGGAAGAGACCTGAGCAGATCATCAAGTCCGACCTGCTGCCTTGGCAGGAAAAAGTACTGGGGTCAAATGACCCAGCAAGGTGTTCATCTAGCTTTGTCTTAAAGACCTCCAGGGTAGGAACCAGCACCACTTCACTTGGAAGTTGGTTCCAGATCCTAGCCGCCTTGCCAGTGAAGTAGCACCTCCTGATGTCTACTCTGAATCTACCCTCTGCCAGCTTGTGACCATTATTCCTAGTCACTCCTGGTAGTGCTCGGGGGAACAGGGATTCCCCCAGTGCCTGCTGGTCCCCTCTGACTAGTTTGTAACAGGCCACTAGATCCCACCTCAGCCTACTCTTGTGGAGGCTAAGTAGGTTCAGGTCCCTTAGCCTCTCCTCGTAGGGCCTGCCCTACTGACTCTGATCATGCAAGTGGCCTTCCTCCGGACTCTCTCCATGTTGTCCACATCCCTCTTGAAGTGTGGCACCCAGAACTGGATACAGTACTCCAACTGCAGCCTGACCAGTGTCACATAGAGGGAGAGGATCACCTTCTTGGACCTGCTTGAGATGCATTTGTGGATGCATGACAAGGTATGGTTGGCCTTCCTGACTGCATCCCCACACTGCCGGCCCATGTTCATCTTGGCATCAATGATGACTCCAAGATCCTTTTCTGCCTCTGCACTGACAAGAAGGGAGTTCCCCAGCCTGTAGGTATGCTGCTGGTTCTTCCTCCCCAGGTACATCACCTTGCACTTGTCAGTGTTGAAACCCATCCTGGTCTCATCCACCCACCCCTGTAACCTGTCTAGGTCTGACTGCAGCCTATTCCTCCCTTCTAGTGTGCCCACATCCTCCCACATCTTCGTGTCATCAGAAAATTTGAACAGGGTGCTTTTTACCCCCTTGTCCAACTCACTGATGAAGATGTTGAACAGTGCGGGCCCGAGGACTGAGTCTTGTGGAACCCCACTGCCCATATCCCTCCAGGTCGAATAAGAACTGTCCACCACCACTCTCTGGGTGCGGCCCTCCAGTCAGTTAGCAACCCAT
Source organism: Crocodylus siamensis (assembly GCF_052110815.1). Classification (NCBI taxonomy): domain Eukaryota; kingdom Metazoa; phylum Chordata; order Crocodylia; family Crocodylidae; genus Crocodylus; species Crocodylus siamensis. The sequence goes on along the minus strand of NC_143397.1, from coordinate 43,688,734 downwards.
TTGACTGTGTGGGTGTTGACACCACAGTCCCCCCAGTTTTTTAATGAGAATGGGGTGAGAGACAATGTCAAAGACCTTCCTAAAGTTCAGAAAGACTATGTCCACTGCTACCCCTGCATCTAAGGATTTTGTGACCTGGTCATAGAAGGCCACCAGGTTGGTCTGACAGGACCTGCCTCTAATGAACCCGTTTTGGTTGCCCCTAAGCATAACCTCCTCACTGGCCCCTCATGGACATGTGTCAGGATAATTCTTTCAAAAAGCTTACCCAGGATTGAGATAAGACTAACGGGCCTATAGTTTCCTGGGGTCTCCTTCATCCCTTTTTTGAAGATGGGACCCATGTTGGCCCTTTACCAGTCCTCTGGCACCACACCACAGCACCACAAGTACTTGTAAAGCCATGCCAGGCGTCCCACAATGACCTCAGCTAATTCCCTCAGCACTCTTGTGATTGACCACAAGATGAATATGAGCCACTGATGTGATGCTGTGGCTGGCAAAGCTAAACAAACTCTGGCATGCAGCCACTGATGCATCTCAAGCAAAACCAGGAAAGTCATCCTTCTGTTTTACTCAGCTCTGGTGAGACTGCAGATGGAGTACTGCATCCAGTATTGGGCTCCCCACTTCAGGAAGGATGTTGTGAAGCTTGAGAGAGTCCAGAGGAGAGCCACTCATATGATCCATGGCCTGGGGGGAAGGCCATATAAGGAGAGGCTGAGGGACTTGGGATTCTTCACTCTGGAGAAGAGAAGGCTCAGGGTGGACTTGTGTTAGCCTACAATTACATAAGAGGGGTACATCACGACCTGGGAGAACACCTGTTCACCAGAGCTCCACAAGGGATAGCAAGGTCTAATGGCCATAAACTCATGAAGGCTCATTTAGACTGGATATAAGAAAACATTTTTTACTGGTGTGTGTCAAAGATCTGGGACAAACTGCTCCCAGAGGTGGTGCAAGTACCTACTCTGGATTCCTTCAAAAACAGGTGGATATATTTCTTGCTGGGGTGCTTGATCTCAGCTGACTTCCTGCGTACGGTGGGGGTGGGGAGGGCGGTGGAGGCTGGACCAAATAATCTCTCAAGGTTCCTTGCAGTCCCTAATGTCTATGAAATCTATGAAATCTATGACCCATCAGAAAATTAACTGTTGGAAAAGCACTAGTCCAGTAAGCCTACATTAGCCATGTTGCTGCACATGTGAAGCTGGTCTGGATCCATATATATATTTTAATACATTATTATACTGTCTTTGGAACACCTCACCTGCAGCTCTCAGCACAACTACTTGAAGTGGGGCTTCTGCAGATTTTTTAAAGGCATTTAGATGTGTCTAGATGCTAGAGGCTTTGTGAGAGGAAACCAAGTTCCTAACTCCCTGGGACACTCAGGTCACAGCCAGATGAGTGTGGACATTTGGTTCCCTAGGGACAAGAAGCAGTGGCACTGCTGGAAACATCCATGCCATGCACTCTTTGGCATGCAGCAGGTTACCCTGGGTGGGGTAGGGGAGGCTGGGGCCAGCAACTGTAGTGAACCCAGCAGCCATACCTGAGGTCCTGGAAAAGCTGCAGCTGTGGTGCTCTAGAAGCTGGGAGCTTGGATCTGGCGGATCAGGTTCTGGTTTTGGGCGGCATGTACTGTGCCATGTGTGCCGCCCTCTTTTATCCTGTGTGGGTTTTGTTGACCCCAGGATCAAGGCAGCAAGATAGCAGCACAGGAAACACCTGAATGTGTGGTGTGCGGCATTGCAGAGAGGTCTGCAGTGCCACATAATACACAGCCACGCTTATCTGGATGCAGTGTCAGTGGGCAATGGTGGTATTTCCTAGTCCTTATCTCATAAAGGAGACCAGGACAAAAGTTCAACTCTTAGTCCTTCCTCAACAAGCAAGCCATTTTTCTAGAGCTTTGACAAATAGTTACAAGGCATCTGGTGTGATATGGAGGGAGTTATGGAGTATATCCAACAGACAAACATTTGGACTAACTAGTCTGTTAGACTTTTTAAAAACCTTTTTTAAATACATAGTGGGTAAAAAGAAGGTACCAAGTAATGTGGGGCCTCTGCAGGACATGCTTGGTAATCTGGTGGTAGCACCAGATGCCAAAGCTAATCTCTTTAACAGATTCTTTTCTTCCATTTTTCTGAGCAGGGACAGGGACATCCCCTCCACTGGGAATCTGGATGTACCCAGGGGAGGCACAGCCAGGCCCAGGGTCAGTGAGGATCTAGTCAGGGAACTTCTGGAGGGACTAGACATGTTCAAATCATCAGGTCCTGATGATCTCCACCCCAGAGTGCTGAGGGAATTGGCAGAGGTCTTTGTGGGACCCCTGGCACAGCTTTATGAGCACTCATGTGACAGCAGTTTTAGACAGGCTGCCTGACCCAAGATGGGTGTATCAAATGGAAGAAGGATATCCATGTTTAAACATTAATTTAAATATTAAACCATAAAGTCTTCAAAACCCATCCCATCTGGTTTTCTGCTGCTCAGAGCAAGCTATAGGCATATGCACAGGACACTACAATATAGGATCCAGAACACACCATCTATCGCATTTTAGAAACACAGACTCTCAGATACAAAGCACCCATTTGTTTGATGCACTCTCACCAGTACACTGATCTGTCTCAAAACTCCGATCTTTTCCGGTTTCCTTCCTTGCTCTGAGAACAAGGGCATCAAGCTTCCAAATCCTCCCTAACAGTTGTATTATATGAATTGTGACAATTTCTCTGATAATCACAGAGAAGCACTGGTGAGACTGCAGCTGGAGTAATGCATCCAGTTCTGGGCACCACACTTTAACAAGGACATGGATAAGCTTGAGAGAGTCAAAAGAAGAGCCACCCATATGATCTGACCTTTTTGCGGGCAAGCCATATGAGGAAAGGCTGAGAGATCTGGGACTCTTCAGTCTGAAGAAAAGAAAGAGGGGACCTGGTAGCAGCTTACCACTGCACTAGGGGAGTACATCAAGGGCTTGGTGAGCAACTGTTCACCAGGGCACCTGAGGGGAAAACCAGGAGTAATGGCCACGAACTCCTGGAAGGCCGATTCAGGCTCAGAGTTAGGAAAAACTTCTTCACAGTCAGGGTGTCCAGATTGTGGAATAAGCTCCCTCCAGAGGTGCTACAATCACGTACCCTGGACATTTTCAAGGAGACACTAGACAGTCACCTCGCTGGGGTCACCTGACCTCTAGTTATCTTTCTTGTTTGGTGCAGGGGGCTGGACCCAATGATCTTCCGAGGTCCCTTCTGGCTTTACAATCTATGAATCTCTTTCATATCCTGAAGTTTCTGCTGCCAGAAAAGTAAAAAAAAGGAAAAAATCTGGTTTTAATAGAGGTACTTGAAATCTAGAAGAGCCATATTAAGCATATGTTTCTCAAGAACCCATTCAGTGCTTTTATATCTGGCTTTGAGGAAGAGATGTAGTCACAAAAGGCTGTGGTTTCTGGGGGACTTGGCCTAACTGGGTAGCCTCATACTGGAGGTGTGCTTGTGCAAATATTTTCTCATAACAAGAACACAAAGAAGAAGCTTTCACTGTAGAGTGAGGGTAAGTACCTGGCTGTAGGTTGTTTAATTGCTCTGTGCTAATTAGCTGACTCAGGCCTATTTGTCCACCTTTTCAGGAATCATAGGCCTAGCCCACAAATTATGTATCAGCCTCCTCTATATGGAGAGAGTACTGGAAAAGGGACAACTGAGCTCATGGGACAACAAATGGAAAAACAGGATAGGACTTCAGGTCAAAGGGCTAAAATGAGTGTGCCAAATGGGGACACTGAGCAGAGTATGCTGGACAGCACCCACTGGCCCTCAAATGCATCTAAGGAGCCAGAAGGCATTGTCTAGTAGTACTGTACTCGGAGACAAGAATGGATTAGGGAGAGGAAAATGGCCCTGCAGTCCTTGGGAACCTTCCTGATCAGAGCCTCCTTCCTGGTCAAGTGTACAACCAGCTTGGTCTGGGACAGGAGAAGGCTGACCAGGAGGTCCTGGGACTTGGTTGGGCCCCAGACTGAGTGTTCATAAACAAAAAGGTGTGGGGAGAAATGCAGCCAGAACCCCAATAAGAGGTTCCAGAGGAGGAGGTGCAGGGGCTGCAACCTGGTGCACTCTAAGTAAACGTATGCCAGGATCTCCCTCTGCCCACAAATGAGGCTCAGGTGATGCAGGAGTGCAGGTGAAAATTGATATGCATTCTTAAGATGAAGTGCATATTTCTGCAAGAAGGAAAAATTTGAAACAGCCTGGATCTGGAACTAGGTCATCAGGCCAAGGAGCAGGCAAGGCAGGCAGAAGGAACAGCCTCAAATGAACACAGGATCTGTGATGAACAGGATGGCCACTGTGATGGATACTAGCTCTATGGGCAGAAGGTACCTTGTTTGGGACTGAGAATTTAGGGTTAGAGAGTCACTAGGCATTTGGGCTTGATAAAGATTATGACAGGAATGATCTTTCTGCTCTGTGTAAGGAAAGCATTTAGCTCAAAGGGGTCTTGGTTCATTGCTAAGGCTGCTCGATGCCATGATAATACAAATTACTGCTGTTCTAATCAGGTGGCTACTGCCAATGGAGGTAATCACATGCTAGTGAAAAAAGTGTTGGAGAAATATTCTGGGTAAACTTTTGCCTCTTCTAAGACTGTATGATATTTTTTTCCCTATTGAAGCCATGCTGCAGTAATAATATTAGTAGTGAGGCAATTGCATTTGCAGTTTCTCTGCCATGTTGCACTGCATCTGGTGGAGGCAAATGCTACTATGGCAGTGCAAGTGCAAGGAAGGCCCAGCAATGAAACAGTTAAAGCAGGATGAAAGAGGATTTATAATTTCTGATATTGGACTCAGACTGTTACCGTCACAAATTATGTGAATTGTCAGCAAGATGGTAGCTGATAACAGAAAAGGCTCAGAAGTGCCAGTTTTAAATTAAAAATGTATTTTCAACTACAATTCACAGCTTCTCCAAGATGACAAATGCTTCTTACCATGTGAACTTTCAGAACACTGCAGTGGCCAAAGTAGATATTAGAATTTTTTTTATTGTGTAACTGCTTAATATCCTGCAGACTTTACATTATGGAATAATAGTTACAAATTAATTTTATTGAGGTCACCAGGCCAGATCTTCAGCTGACGTAATTCAGTACAGTTATACTGATTTCAGTGGAGCCATGCTGATCAATACCACCTGGGCTAGGTACAGACAGTGAAAAAGCTTGAGGCTGAATCAATTTAGTCTTTGCAGGTTAGTCTAAAATGCACAGATTAAATTGAAACAGAAGTGGACAGACATCTACCTTTGAGTCAGGAAATGCAGCCACATGCCTGCAGTGGCTCAGCCCAGAAACTGGGGGAGCAGAGCGCTAAAGCATGCCTCTATGGCTGTATGTTAACGTCCTCTTCCTGCTGCTCCCAAGGTCTCTGGAATTTGCAGTCCACAATTACAGCAGCAGGACTCTGCAAGGTTGTTCATCACTTCCTCTTATGGCTTCCAGATGCCTCTGGGATTTGTAGTCCACATTTGCATTGAGCAGTAAGTTTGAATGGGGGAAGCGGTGTTTACCCCCCTTCCCTGGCGCAAGACCCTAGCTGGAGTTTGCCTGGTAGAGGGGCAGTCCCCAACCTGTACACTGGGTTGTATTCTCAGCCGGGATTGGCCCACACCCCCACCCCCTTGTTAGTCATCCCTCACTACTCTAGCTAGGAAGAGGAGGGGCAGGGCCAGCCCTGCTCTCTGGAGCAGACACCCCAGCCCCGGGCTGCAAAATGCGGGGGACTGTGATTTAACTTGCACCAGGAAGGGTTCTGGGACAGAAGTTTCATAAACCAGTTTGACCCAAATCAGTCAAGTCTGATACTACATTCAACCAGATTTATCTTAAACCAGTCTTAGCCATTCTGAAACTGGTTTATATGCACTGAACTTCTGTCCTGCCACAGGTTTAAACCAGTTTCTGATTACTTAAACTGGCTGATGTGTAACTTCTGTCCCTAGCCCAAGTGTGAGAAGGTTAGCAGATAAGGGCAGGTTCAGGCTGTCCCTACCTGTTTGCTTCCTTTCTCCCACTGCTTGGCCCCTCTGCAAGAAGTCAAGCACTGTAATAAATGTTTTTAAAAATGGTTTGCTTCTCAATTCACAACAGTTATGGAGGTGGGCCTTGAGGGTGCCTGATGCGGGTGCTTTGAGACTAAAAAGGTTGAGAACCACTGGCTTACACCATGGCCTCAGTGCTCTTGGTAAAGAATACTCTCCAACACATTCTGTCCCCTCCACTACTAAAAGTGGTCCACTCTTAGGCTAGGGACAGACATTACACTTAAACTGGTTTAAGAGATCAGAAACTGGTTTAAACCTGTGACAAAACAGATGTTCAATGCACATAAACTAGTTTGAAAATGGCTGAAACTGGTTTAAGATAAACTTGGTTGAATGTAGTATCAGACTTAACCGATTTGGCTCAAACCAGTTTATGCAATGCCTGTCCCAGACCTCTTGCTGGTTTAAGTTAAATCAGAGTCCCTCAACATCCCAGCATGCTCTCTGGGTTGGACAGTGTTCTCTGCTCTACAACAAGGCTGGCCCCTCCCCTCTTCTCCCTGGTTGGAGCTCAGCACAGACTTGCAGGCACAGTAGGGTCTGCTGGCTTCCCTGTGCCCCCCTATCCCTCCCTCTCACCATTCACTCCTTAAGCAGAGACCCCTTCCTCCTCTCTGCCACAGCAGGGACAGTAGCCAAAAGAAGGTCCCGGGTAACGTGGGGCCCTTGCAGGACGCGTTAGGAAATTTGGTCATCACACCAGACGGCAAAGCTAACATGTTTAACGATTTCTTTGCCTCCGTCTTCCTAAGTAGGGACCAGAACAGCCACCTCCCTGCTGGGCCCCGGGGGAGGCACACCTGGGCCACGGGTTAGTGAGGATTTAGTTAGGGAGCTTCTGGAGGGGTTGGACGTATTCAAGTCAGCCGGTCCGGATGATCTCCACCCTAGAGTTCTAAAGGAACTGGCCGTGGTCATTGCAAGTCCCCTGGCATGGCTTTACAAGCACTCGTGGTGCTCTGGTGCGGTACCAGTGGATTGGAAGAGGGCCAACGTGGTTCCCATCTTCAAAAAAGGTAGGAAGGAGGACCTGGTTAGTCTTATCTCGATCCTAGGCAAGCTGTTTGAGAAAATTATTCTGGCACACATCCAGGAGGGGCCAGCAGGGGCTGCATGCTTAGGGGCAACCAACATGGGTTCATCAGTGGCAGGTCCTGTCAGACCAACCTGGTGGCCTTTTACGATCAGATTACCAGATCATTAGATGCAGGGGTAGCAGTGGACATAGTCTTCCTAGACTCCAGAAGGCTTTTGACACTGTCTCTCACCCCGTTCTCATTAAGAAACTGGGGGGCTGTGGTGTCGACACCCACACAGTCAAATGGGTCACCAACTGGCTGGAGGGCTGCACCCAGAGAGTGGTGGTGGATGGGTCATTTTCAGCCTGGAGGGATGTGGGCAGTGCGGTTCTGCAGGGCTCGGTCCTCGGGCCCGCACTGTTCAACATTTCATCAGTGATTTGGATGAGGGGGTAAAAAGCACCCTGTTCAAATTTGCTGATGACACTAAGATGTGGGGGGACGTGGGCACACTAGAAGGATGCAACAGGCTACAATCAGACCTAGACAGGTTACAAGGGTGGGCGGATGTGAATAGGATGGGATTCAACACAGACAAGTGCAAGGTGATGCACCTGGGGAGGAACAACCGGCACCATACCTATAGGCTGGGGAACTCCCCTCTTGTCAGCATGGAGGCGGAAAAGGATCTTGGAGTCATCATTGACTCCAAGATGAACACGGGCCAGCAGTGTGGGGAAGTCAGGAAGGCTAACCGTACCTTGTCATGCATCCACAGATGCATCTCGAGCAGGTCCAGGGAGGTGATCCTCCCCCTCTATGCAGCACTGGTCAGGATGCAGTTGGAGTACTGAGTCCAGTTCTGGGCGCCACACTTCAAGAGGGATGTGGACAGCATGGGGAGGGTCCAGAGGAAGGCCACTCGCATGATCAGGGGACAACAGGGCAGGCCCAATTAGGAGAGGCTGCGGGACCTGAACCTGTTCAGCCTTCAGAAGAGAAGGCTGAGAGAGGATCTAGCGGCATGTTATAAACTAGTCAGGGGGGATCAGCAGGCATTGGGGGAGTCACTGTTCCCCCGAGCACCACCAGGAGTGACCAGGAATAGTGGTCACAAGCTGGCAGAGGGTAGGTTTAGGTTAGATATCAGGAGGCGCTACTTCACGGTCAGGGCGGCTAGGGTCTGGAACCAACTTCCAAGAGAAGTGGTGCAGGCTCCATACCCTGGGGGTTTTTAAGAGGAGGTTAGATGAACACCTTGCTGGGGTCGTTTGACCCCAGTATTTTTTCCTGCCATGGCAGGGGGTCGAACTAGATGATCTGCTCAGGTCCCTTCTGACCCTAGAAACTATGAAACTATGTGGTATGCTAGCTAATGCCAAGAGATGTCTCTGTGTGTGTCTCTTTCCAATTTCACTGGGATAGGCAGACAGAACAGTGACTACTTAGGGCTGTTGGAGCTAATTAACAGGTTAGCCAGTAAGCTGTTTAGAAGTTTGAAGGAATGTGGAGAGAGGCTATTGTTTTACTAATCAGATGATAAAGACTGTTATGAGCCCCCCGGCTGGCTTGCTGTCAGTTTGCTGCAGACAGTATGACAAACCAGGGACAGAGATTTTAAAGCTCCATATCATCAATAGATGGATGCACTGCACGCCCTCTTGCCTCAGAGTGCTAGCCTGGGGCTGGGGGGTGGGGGCTGGCAGCACTCCTGCCCCTTGAGCATCCACTGGGGAAAATCCTGGGACTGTGCAGGCAGACATCTTTTATGAGAGAGTCCTGCTGGGGCCTGGCCATGCCCCCCTTAGCTCATCTCTCTGCAGAACGGAAGGGAGGGCTGTTCTAGCACACCCTGGCATCTAGCCTGAGCCACTGCAGGCATGTTCCTGAATTTCCTCAGTCCAGAGAGAATGTCTGTCCAGTTTCAAATCAGTTCAGCGTAGTCAGGTTAGACTAACCTGCAAAGATTGAATCAATTCAGGTTCAGGCTTTTTGAATGTCTGTCCCTAGCCTTATAGTTTGGACAGTATGGGCTGAGCAGAACTATTTCTGTAGTTGCTTCTCTAGGTTAGCAGAAACTGATGGCTTTTTTCACATGCAAAAAGTCACCAGTTTCTATTAACATTATTAATAGAAGTTGGAGGATTACTAGGGGTGTGCGAAATGGGCCATATTCAATTCAGATTCAGATTTGGCCTGAGACGGGGACAGTGGTTTGATTAGTTGATTCGGATCACTGTGCCTGATTTGATTTGGCCAAATCTGAATCTGAAGATTAGATGCTGATTCATAGAATCAGCAATTTAGACACAGCTTTAAATGTTTTTTCTACATACTTTGTGGTACTAGGCATGGCTTGTGAATGATGCAATGCTGGGGTGGATGGGGTGTCCCACAGGAGTGTAGGGACACGCTCAGTGGCTCAGTGGCGAATCTGGAAGCGGACCACAAGTACTTCCGGTCCACTTCTGGGTCTGCCAGGACCACCTCCAGCTTGGAGATCAGCTGTAGGGGATCCTGGGTGCCCCCCCAGACCCAGGAGCCACCAGTTGCCAAGGTGGGGGAGTGTGGGGAGCCCCCCTATGAGCTCCCCAGCAGACCTGGAAGTGGACTGGAAGTGCTTCTGGTCCACTTCCTGGGTCTGCTGCTGAGCATGCTGGGGAGTCCCCCGTGCTCCTGTGGAATGCTCCATCTGCCCAAGCGTTGCAGCATTCATGAGCCGCCTGGTATCTAGAGGTATGTAGAAAAAACATTTAAAGCTGTGTCTATGTCTGAATCACTGAATCTTTCTGAATATCTCTGAATTGATTTGAAGGGTTCTGATTTGATATGCAGAAATTAAAGGGTCTCTTGATTCGATTCGGATTTGGAGATTTGGCCACTGAATTGGGCTGAATCTCCACTGAATCAAATCAAGGACCAAAGCTTCACACAGCCCTACTGTCTGTTTTAGACATGTATGATCTTCTGAAGAAAATGTCAACATTTTCAAGGAACCATTTTAAAAAAATGGTGGGGCCTAGATGCCTTTTCCTACCAGTTATAACCTTTTCCAATCCTTATTCTGGACCCTACTTACAAATTGGCTTTTAGATTAAAACAATTGTTGCAGTGTTTTTTGCTTTTATTATATTTAAGTTATTACTCACAGACTTTATGCTGTCAAGTGTGAGCTGATCTCAGTCCAATAGAGAGAATATATAACAATTTATGGTGTTTCTTTTAATTTTTTTTAATTAACACAGGAAATTCATAGCCTAGAGTCTATTTCTATGGTGAGATGTTTTCTGGTGTAGATACTTTTAAAATAATTTTACTTTGGTAAGTTTTCTTGGTACCTCTCTTGTTCATATGTGGTAGAGAATCACTAAAATTGGTGAAGTGTACCTTCTAGTTCAAATCTTCAGAAAATAATCACCATGTATCTTCCAGCATCTTGGCCAATGAATAAAATGTATTAAGATAAATATATTTTATTTGAGGAAAATGATCATTGCAATGAATATGAATTTTTGGGTCTCTTATGTTAAAACACACTACAGTATTACATATCAGATCTGAATTTAGTTATCATCTGACTTTCATATATGTTTTAAGGGGAAATCTAGTTGTCCTGTTTACATCCAAAATTTTTCCACAAAATAAATAAATGCAGACTCAGTGGAGATCCATGTGTCTTTTATTCACTTCAATGTAAGGCTTATATAAGGGAATAAGGGAAACAAAAAAGATATATAATGGTATAATTCTCTAATATGAAAGTGGAGAAAGTGATTGAATAAAAGTTATATATTTTAGTTTTTGCATCTATGTACATTGGATCAAATGTCCTTTCTTCATTTATAGACAATAATTATTACTTCTGACCTGACTACTCCTGCTTCCTGAGCAAGTTCACAGATTATGTGAATCTGGGAAGGATTATGAACATATCGGAGGATGGGAGCACAATTCAGAAAGCTCTCAGATTGGAAAGCTGGAATGAATCTAACAGGTTGAGGTTCAATGCTGGCAAATGCAAGGTGTTACATCTTGGAAAGAAGAATCAAAAATACAAATTGGGTGGCACCTGGCTGGATGGCAGCCCTACAGAGAAGGAACTGGGAGTTTTGGTAGATCAGACTCAATATGACTTTGCAGAATAAGCAGCTGCTCAAAAGCAAACGTGGTTTTGGGAAGCATCAATGGAAGCATTAGGCACAAGACATAGACGGTGATAGTGCCTTTCTACTGGGTACTGCTTAGGCCTCATCTAAAGTATTGTGTGCAGTTTTGGGCTCTGCATTTTAAACAGGACATGAAGAAGTTAGAAAGGGTCCAGAGGTGCATGACAAAGACAATAAAGTTCTTGGAAGGCAAGTCATATGAGGAGAGACTGAAGGAACTAGGTTGGTTCAGTTTGCAGAAAGGGCCCTTAAGTGGGGATGTGATAGCAGTCTTCAAATACTTGAAAGGCTACCATCAAGAAGAGGGAGAACACCTTCTCTCTCTTGCTTCAAAAAACAGTACACAGACCAACGGCTTGAAGTTATGGTGAAGTAGGTTTAGACTGGATATCAGAAAGCACTTTTTCACTGTTAGAACAGTGAAGTAGTGCATATACTGCCTAGGAAAGCTGTGGTTTCAGTATCAATGCACCTACAGATGCATTACAAGCAGGTCCAGGGAGGTCCTTCCCCTCTATGTGACATTGGTCAGGCTGCAGTTGGAGTACTGCATCCAGTTTTGGGTGCTGCACTTCAGGAGGGATGTGGACAGTATGGAGAGGGTCCAGAGAAGGGCCACTCGCATGGTTAAGGGAAAGAGGGTCAGGCCCTATGAAGAGAGGCTAAAGGGCCTGAACCTATTCAGCCTCCACAAGAGATGGCTTAGAGGGGATCTGATGGCCGTTTACAAATTCACCACAGGGGACCAGCAGGAATTGGGTGAGGCTCTGTTCCCCTGGGCACCACTCAGGGTTACTAGGAATAATGGCCACAAATCGTTAGAGAGAAGGTTCAGGCTGGACATCAGGAGGCATTACTTTACAGTTAGGGCTGCCAGGCTCTGGAATGGGCCCCCAAGGGAGGTAGTGCTCTCTCCTACCTTGGGGGGTCTTCAAGAGGAGGCTGGACAGATATTTGGCTGGGGTGTTATGACCCTGCACTTGGTCCTGCCCGGGGAGGAGGTTGGACCTGATGATCTGTTTAGGTTCCTTCCAACCCTAAGCACTATGAACCTAAGATTGGACAGCTGCTGGTTGGGGATGATCCAGGTGTAGCTATGCCTATATTTTGCTATGGGCATTTTTCATGTTTCTGGGCTTTATTGATGTGGCTAGGAGGGAATGCCTTCCCTCTGTCTTTCCCACTCTCATCCTGTTTTTCTGCTACATGTATCAGGGTTTATTTATTTATTTTAAGCTTTCTTCAGAGGTATAGGGTGTTGGCAGCCAAGACTGGGGATTGTGATTGGGGTTTGTCAATGCTCCTGGCTGACTACAGGGTCTTGCCCCTCCACTTAGGGACAGACAAATGGCCATATTTGGGGGCAGGAAGGAATGTTACTACATTGTTAGATTACTTTGGCCTGTGGTTTTCTGGGGGTTCTTTTTGTCTTCTTCTGTAGCAGGGGGCATTGGTCATGGATCTCTTGAGCGTATATTAATAAACTTCACAGTAGTAGGATGTTGGCTTTCATGGCCCCCCTGCTTTACCTCAGGTGCGTTAAGGTGTTATGTCTTGTGTTTGTGTCAGGGTTGATAGCTGTTTTACTAACAGCTCAGACAATGGATTTGTATAGGATGGTTTGGATAGTGATGGCTCTGCCTCAGACAGGGGATTGGATTAGATGATCTATGCAGGTCCCTTCCAGCACTATTTCTCTCTGATTTTTCCCCTCACCGGAGATGCCCTAAACAATTACCTGGTTATGTTCCTAGCTTATCATCCATCTGCTGTTCCCAACAAGGGAAAACCTGTAATTTTAATTGAAATATCTTGGTCACAGCTGCTCCTTTACTTGAAAGAATTTTTGACTTGGAAATTAGCTGCTTTTTTGGTGCTTCCTTTATGGAAGAGGCTCATGAAAATATCTTGCAGCATGTAAGATTTACCAAATTTGGATGCCTATGCACTATCTAAAGGTGATGGCAAATATTAATATATACTAGATGTCGTGACGGCAAGGTCAAAGAAGGAGGAAGATCTTTAGATGAGAACATAGGAAGGTGAGAAATGGAAAAGCAAAGGCAGCCATTGTGAAGCATGGGACAGCCATGAAAAAATTAGTTAGCCCTCAGAGTTACGAAACTAACTCAGGCTAATGGATACACTGGTAGTAGTTTGTTCTGGTAGTATAATGCACTTCAATTGTTTTGTTGGGGAGTTTTGCAATAAAGTAGGATATGAAATTCTCAGATTTTCTCCACCCAGCACAACAAAACTAGCTGTGGTTGATGAGTAAAGATTAGTGAGCAGGAAGATACTCCTTGTTTTCTCCCTTCCTCTTCCATGCTGCTATATTTTCTGTACAAAATAAATACCACGTCATGTGCTGTGAGCAATGCTGATACTGGTGCAGACATAGGGGAAAGAGGGAGGTGGAGGATAGAAAAATAAGTTGCTTTGGGGCAGCAGTGCAAGGGCAGCGGTGGGAAGAAATAGGAACAGACTTTTTCTTGTACTACTGGATTAATAATCACCTCAGAGAGAATATAAGGGGTAAGCAGAATACTGAAAATGAAAAGAAAAAGAGATGGATCAGCAAAGTAAGCTAGTTCTTGGAAATTGGGAGATACAGTGAGAGTTACCAAAAGTCAAGCTGAGTAAGACCTTGTAAAGGTAATTAAAGCAAATAGTGGAAAGTTCTTTAGCCATATAAATAAATAGAGAACAAGGAAAGAGTAAGTGAGGCTGCTATATGGTGAAATAGGCTTAAAATTAAAGATATGCTCAGTACAGACCGAAATCTATATTGGTACTTTGCCTCAGTTTTCAGTAAGGATGACAGTGATAATGAACGTAAGCAAAAAAGTAGGATGGTTAATGGGATTGAGAGCATGGAAATTCTTAAATGGTATATGGAAACAAAACAGAGTTTAGTATGCTCAAATCAGGGAACTGTAATCTCCATCCATAATAGTGTAAGAATTGACCACAACATTCAAAATACCTTCTACCAGATTTTCAATAACTCCGGGTGGGGAGTAGCATAGTAAGGAGAGCAGCAATTATAGTACATATATTTAAGGAATCATAGGTAAAGTGATCCATGAGAGAAAGTGTGTCCTCTCAGAAGAGAGCATCAGCATTCTGGTGGCTTTTTTATTAAGAAAACTAAGAATATGAGCTCAGAAGCTGATGCTGACACAGTTTTCTCTTTAGACCTGACTCAGCAGCATCTAATTCTTTCTTGGATCCTTCAGTCTGTCTTTCACCTTTTAAAACTCTCATAGCAGTCATTTTGGTTTTTGTTGTGGTGCCTGGGATTTCTTTGACTGGGTCTGTTTCTTCATTGGTATAAACCCATGGTTTCTGGATGAGTGTTAGTGATGTTAGGGACTTGAAAATAATGTTTCAGTGGAGTATAGGGGCAAAGCAGAGCAAGATACTTCAACAGTGACACTTCCTAACATGTATAAAAGGGATGTTGTTTTTTGACAGAACTTAGGTAGTATGTAGTGCAGGTGACCAAGATATGGTCCGTGGGCTGGATTTAGCCTATGGAGTTCCCCATGGGCAATTTGGCAGCATTAATTGTTGAGGCTCTGGGAGGTGTGACAATTGGGGCTGTTACCACTCATCCTGCCATTGTATTTTCAGAACCATGGAAAACTCTGCAGAACAGACCTGGAGCTGAAAGCTACATCCTCTGTCTTCTGGGAATGCCTGCAGGCCTGGCAATTTGTTAGTGGGAAGAGTTGGTGGCTGCCCTGGCTCTGAAGGCCACAGCAACTAATGCTGTTGTCGCCAAATTCCAGCCCCACAAGCCAGATGACATAGGCTGGATCCAGAGCGATAGACTGTGGACCGACCCTAAGCCATTCATCCAGCCCACAGGGCTAAGTGATTTAGACATCACTGTAGTAGTGGATTTTACTGTGCATCTGGAACAACAGCAGGAAAGGATTTCCAGAGCTGCTTCCTTGAGAAAGATGCACCTTGGCTCTCTAGCTGCGAGACACTGGAAGTGTATAAAACTTTCACTTCTCCTACGTAAATCCAGAAAGTGTGGCAAATGGCCCTGCCACCCTTGTTTTGCATCAGCTCTTATATCAGTTTTTGGACAGAATTATTATCCCTTATATCAGCTCTTATATCAGCCAGAATCAAGCCCCCTCCTCCCTTGCCCCCCTCAAAACTTCTATATTATCTATATTTAAGCAACAGTCCAGCTTTGTGAGATTACAGCATACATTTTTAAAGCATAACATTGTTTCCTCATGGTCAAGCACCAGCATGATCATGTACATAGAGTCGTTGTAATAAAATGCTCTGTAGATTTTTTAATGTGAATGCTCACTCCTGTGTGATCCATTCCTTGCTTCACCTTCTTTTAGTAAAGCTTGCTGTATTCATAAGTTTTTTCCCCAATAGTAGGGTATTTATTAAGAAAAATAATCAATTGCAACTTATCAGCCCTGTGTTTGGTATTTGCCCCACTTCACAATGGCCAAACACTCCTTGTCAAAGGCAGCATGGTATAGATTAACACTAGATTTTTCTGTACGGCACACCGGGGTATAAGATTTCTATCACATGGAAGTCAATGAAACCTCGATAACCAGCTACTGTGTGTGGTGTGCACTTGCTGATTGTTTGTTTGCCTGTTTAACCAGGATTATAGACCCTTGTGAAGCTGACTAACGGGGTTTAAAAATCTCAGTACAGAAACCTTATAAGCACAATTGGAACCAGTCTAGTGTCCTTTGAAATACATTACTATGCCTCAAAACTTTCCCTCAAGTCTGTTACCAGAGAAAACACTGACGCCACGTCCAGTAGATCCAAGAGAGATGGGACAAAAGATGTCTGGGTGGGAAATAAACAAAAATCCCTTGTTCATGAAGTACTTTTTAATGAAAGAAATTTGAGATGTAATGTAGTCAGGCTCGAGTTGTGCGGTTCACAAGTATGTGGGGAAGGTCACAGAGAAGAGGTCAAAACAGTCAGAAGATGACTACTAGGCTTAACTTGCCACCAGATGGCTTTCTTTTGGATGGTGCAGGTGCTACAGGGACAGAAACAGGTGCAGCAGGCAGAGGCACTCGAGCCCAGGGCAGCTTCTCAGCGTTTTTAAAAGTTTCAGTAGCTTCCCTTTAGATCAGTGGTTCCCAAGTTTTTTTTGCTGCGACCTGCTGCTGGGAGCGTAGAGTGATGGCGGCCCGGGGGCAGGGGCAGGGGAGCTCCCGGCACGTAGCACAGCGCGGCTTTTGTGTGCAGCGCCACTGGCATTGCCCTCTCAACCCTCATTTGGGTCACGACCCGAGGTTGGGAACCGCTGCTTTAGATCTACAAAGTCTCCACAATTTCCATCAGGGTTTTTTCTCTCTTGTGGGCCAGATGATTAACAGTTTTCTGACACCACTAGGCTTGACTCATGTTGAGCTAGCCTAAGAAGGTGGGTTCTCTCCAGGAAGCCCAAAGATACAGGATGCTATTTTGTTCCTTCACATGGGTTGCTCTTTTAGCTTGTCAAAACTGAAGATAAAGCTGGACCCACCGAAGCCAAATTAAGGCTTCATAGTGGCATGGATTTTCAAGTGTCAGCATTATTATAATCATCTGCATTTTAATAGTAATCGAGTATTTCTCTAATTTAATTTAACTAGTCATTTCTAGTCTAACAAATAGGTTTGTTTTCCTTTTTTAAATGATTATTCTTTAACAACTTTCACACTTATAAGAGCAGGATCAGACCCTTTCATTGCTAGACAAGTAAGATTTTTCAGTAAGAATTCGTTTGAGGCTACTGGAAATTTGAGATCCAGTATTATGAACAAGGAATGTCTGAACTTATTGTCTGTCTGCAACCACCTTGGCCATGGTTATAGCAGCATAAATACAGTTCTTATGCATTTTCATCTCCTCTCTCCCTCCCCAGTTTAAAAGTATTTTCATGCCATAGAGCATTAGATCAGGCCTCAAAACACCTTCAGTGTGGAAGCTAGGTATGACGACCTTCTGCTGCAAGGTGGATTACTTGTGTCATATCATCAGTTTTAATTTATCTTGATCCACATTGTAGCTTTATGATGCTATGGACTATGGTGTTCTTTTGAATCCTTTGAAGTGCATTGCAGACACTCTCCTGATACGACTGATGTCACATAGGTAAGCTGTAACTAAGAAAATGTTTTGGAACAACTAATTTTTAATGTATATTGTGGAATTTTTCAGCGTTCTGCTTCACACATGAATATCTAAATCTAGGTTTGTGCTTGATATACACATGTTTATCTTTGTGTTTTTTGTGTATTTCATTGCGTTTATTTCTGGGTTATTCTGTATTATCAACTTAAGATAACATTAAGCGCACTTTTGCAATATAGAGAGTTGAGACCAAATACTATGGCACAAACTGCTGCTCCTGGGTGCAGAGGTGAATGTGGGGTCCCTAACTCACTGGTGATGAAGCCTCAAGCAGTTATGATGCCCTCAAGCATCATAAGCGAACTGTGAAGATAAATATATTCCACACTGTCATTTTCCATATTAGTATATAACCTTTTTGCCAGGTATCATTAGTACTAGTAAGTCAAGGCTGTCTAGGGGCTTCTCTAAAATAAATACAGTAATTGTCTTGAGCCACCAGCTAATAGCATATCCATCCCCAGCTTTAGGAACTTAACCTGTTTTTACAGTACTCCTTCCACATTTGCAAGCACTTGAGAGTCCTTGGGAATATGAAACCACACAAGTACCTTATATCTGGAAGAAATGGTAAGCATATATTTATGTACAAATGCAGCTAGTAAAACCCAGGCAGTATATGAGAAGCATGTTGAACCCCACACCTGAAGTTACAAATTGTGAAACTTGGATATTAACATTACATTAGTGAAGTCCACAAAATCATGAGATTGGATTAAAAAAATCTTAAAATTAAAGATAAATAATCATATTTGTAATTGTTTTCTCATTTGTACCTACAAGGTGTTTTCTTGTCATGTTTTCAAGCTTTTATTTACAACAGTGAAAGCTAGAAAATAATGATGGTGATGATCTAAATTTTTGGTCTCTGCATGCTGAGGCTTTAAGTAAAATAACCAATACCATGAGACTCATGATGGAATTGGTAGAACTGATGACAGTCTAGCTTCTGGAGTCTTATTCATCAATCACTATGCATCTAAAACTTCACTCAGGAATCCAGTTTGACTTGCCAGTGGTTAGATAGATGTCTGGAAAACAGTTTACCATTGTTTGCTCTCATCCAGCAAAATCCCATTTCCATGCATTGTTCAGACAACTTAGCCACATCTCATTCTGCAAAGTCAGCTCCATTGCTGCTCAATCTATTTACGCAACCCAAAGTCACTAGGTCTGTCCCTATTGAACTGGTCCGTAAAGTCACATCTGCTGTTGCCCATGTCAGTCCCACAGAAAAAAGTCTATATTGGATTTAAAACTGCTAGACAAGAGACCCAGAACCAAGCAGGGCCCCTAGAAAGAAATCCACTTTTCTCATACAGAGCCCCTCCCAATAACCTTGTTGAATTAGGTCTCCTTACCCTATCAGAGTTATCTACTTGGCAGCTCAGTTTGACCTACTTTTAGTGGGCAATTCCTTTTACAGTTTCTTCCCCCTTTCATTCATACATATTTATGCAGTCTGTCTTATCAGTTCCAAATGTAGAACTAAAATAATAGTTGCATGCAGTCTGAGACCAGAAGGGACCATTAGATCATCTAGTCCGACCACCTGTATATCATTACATTTCACTTAGTTTTCTTTCCATAGGACCCAATAACTTGGGTTAGCTTAAACATGATAGTCCTTAGAAAACAACAGGAGAGACTGGGACACTACCAATGCACCACTACCTGAAAAAAATTAGGAACTGATTAGGAAAGAGGTATACAGGACAATTTTAGCAGACTTCTAGCTGAAGATGAAATTAAAAAAAAAATCCCCTAAGTCCTTGCCAGTCTGACTTGGGGAACATTCCTTCCTGAACCTGAAACTGAGAATCTGTATAGCCCTTGTTGATGCTCAGAGACATTCTGGAAACTAAAGAAGGATCAACGAGTCTGTCTCACTAAAATTAAATTCTCAAGGAAATATATTTAAGTAAATTTTAATAGCAAATTTAATAATGAAATACAAGTCAAATATACATGACCAAACAGTACAGATAAGGCATATTAAGCAAATATATAAAAATGATAAAATGTGCATTCACATAAAGAAATAACAATCTTAGTAATATTTTAAATTAATTAATATTACATTATTTAGTCCTAAAGTTTAAAAAAGCCTCTAATGGGTGACAAGGCTGATAGAGAAACTAAGTTTTGAAGAAGTGCTGACTTTGGTTCATTCACAGATGGGCTATTCAGCAAGAACCATAGTTCAAGACCGAAGAGAGAAAATGTTGAGGTAGACTTTGATTTTTATACTCTATTTCCTTGCCCAAATATAGACGCTCACTAAATAAGGCTAGTTAATGTAGAAATGTTCCTGGTGGATTGTAATCTAATATGAAAATAGCTATTTTTAACCTCCATTTAAACCATACCAGGTGACTAATCTAATGCACAGTAAAGAATCAGCGTTTACACATGCATGGGACTTACTGCTCAGTAAATCAGTCTAATGCATCATTTGCTAGTACCAACAAATGCAGGTACTTGATTCACAGTGCATTAGCTACTGCACAGTGACACATGTGTAGATGCTAACCAGGAGCAATTTGCTTCCAGTCAGCCTAGGCAGCAGGGGAGCCATGCAGGGTGGGTGGTGGGGAGCTGTTTGCATCTCTGGCACTGCTAAGCTCCAAGTTCCCCCTGGGCACAGGTGGGGAGTGGCAGCTGACTGGTGCATGCACTGCATGTGCAGCAGCAGGGCTGAGGGGACAGAGAACTCTCCTGTCCCCTCAGTTCTGCCACTGCTTGCGCAGTGCATGCCCCAGTTGGCTCCTGTTCCCTGCCTGTGCTTGGAGGGAGCTGGGAGCTGAGCCGTGCTGGGACCATGGGGAGATATATGAGGGGAAGCAATTCAGGGGACCAGGAGGGGTAGACACAGGGGGAGGGGAGAAAGCAGGACCGGGGGGGGAGAAGCAAGGGGAAAGCAGTGCTGGGGACCTCCTTGCATCTCCTCCCTGGTCCTAGCATTGCTTCCCTCTCACTGCTTCCCCCCTGGTCCCGGCACTGCTTACCCCCACACTCAGGCATGGGGCATCACCAGCGCTGCTAAGCCAGGTTGTGATCCCAAGTTCTGCATGGCCGGGAGCTGCTCCCCACTCTCAGAAACCCAGGTCTCATTCCCATGCCCCCTGCTAGCCCAGGACTGGCACCTCAGGGAGCCTGGAGCAACCCCTGGCTGCTGCAGAGGGGCAGGAGCAGCCCTGGACTGAACTTCTCCTGTTGAGAGCAAATTTGCTACCAACATGGGTGCATGTGTAGATGCATGCCTGGGAGTGCTTTAATAAGCCTGGTGTATTATTGCATGTATTTTTCACAATAAATTAAAAACTACCATGGTTATGTTGGAGGGCTCCTTCTCTAATTAATTTATTATTCATGATTGCCTTTTACCAGAGTCTGCAGTTTTGAAGATGGCTTATCTTAGCAGATGTTCTTTTACATTCACCAGTAATACAGTTGATAAACTTTTTGTCTTGCCCACAGTATTATCTACTTTCCTGCTTTGCTCCAAATACAGACTAGAGATATCTATTAAATATTCCTTCCTCTTCTACACAAGTATTTACCATCTTCATCTAGCAATGAAACTATATCTGACCTAGATTCTTGGACCTATCTAAATCCAAGACAACCCTAAGTTTAAGATGGCTTCCCAATAATTGGATTCTACATATGGACAAATTATAAATTTGTTATAGTTTTCCATGTGTAGATTCTAATTATTGGAAGGTCATCTTAAATTTGCTCCTTGCCCCTCCCCCCGCACTGCTGCAGCAGGCAAAGCAGTGGCAGGGGGCAGGCAGGGGAAAAAGTGGGGTGGAGGGACAGGTGGTGGGAGGCAATTGTGATGTGCACGTGCACCCCCTGAGAGTGCTGGTGCACCCCCTGACAGGTCACACTCTCTGCTTAGGTGGTGGGCTGGGGGGGCCGGCAGGAGTGCCCTGCTGCGAGTGGTGGCTGGGGAGTGGGAGCGCCCGATGAAGCATCGCAACCACTTCTGGGAGCACTGCGGCTGCTTTCTGGTTAGTGTGATTTGTCACAGGGGCTTCCCTCCCTCCCCTCTCCGGTCGCTGACTAGTTGTTGGGGGGGCATGAGCCCCCCCGACTCAGGTGGCACCAGTTGCCCATGGTGGGAGGGCAGGCGGTGGGGCAGGGAAGGGGGAGGGTCAAGCAGCTTGACCCCTGCCCATTGGCCCTCCCATCTTTTGACAATGTCCCTTACCAAAGACTTTTTAAAAGACTGAGTTGCCAAAGGATTGAAGGGAAGGTTTGTTTGTTGGGTGATCACTGGTTAAAAGATAGGAAGCAAAGGGTAGGACTAAATAGTCACTTTTCAGGATGAAGGGAGGTAAGAAGTATGGTCCTGCAGGGATTCATATTAGGCCCAGTTCTGTTTAACATTTTCATTAATGACATGAAAATGGGGGTGCACAGTGAAGTCTCCCACATTAGCAGATGATCCCAAATTCTTTCCAGGTGGTCAATTCCCAAATTGATGGAGAGGAGTTGCAGAAAGATCTTGCAAGCTAAGTGCAAAAAAATGGCAGATGAACTTCAGTGTCAACAAGTGCAAGATAATGTGCGTGGAAATGTCATCTCAGCTATATGTATAAAATGCTGGGGTCTGAACTAGCTTTTAAGACTCAGGAAAGAGAGCATAGATAGTTATCTAAAAATGTCAGCTCACTGTTCAGCAGTGACCAAACAGCCAATAAAATGCTGGACATCAGTAAGAAGAGAATTGAAAACAAAATGGAAAACTGCATCATACCATTATACAAATCTATGGTACAACAGCATCTTGAATAGTGCATGCATTTCCAGTCTCCACATCTCAAAAAGTCTGTACTAGAATTAGAAAAGCTGCAGGCAAGGGCAACCAAAATGATTTGGGAATGGAGCAGACACCATATGAGGAGAGACTAAAAAGGTTACAACTCTTCAGTTTGGAAGGAAGAAGGCTGAAGGGCATATGATAAGGGCATATGATAGAAGGAGACAGGTTTAAATCTAACAAGAGAAACTAATTTTATTTTTTTTTATGCAATGCATAGTTAACTTGTAGAATTCATTGCCACAGGAGATGATAGAGATACATAGCATAGTCAGGCTCAAAAAGGGACTCGTCAAGTTCATGAATGATAGATCTGTTAATAGCTGTTGAACAGAACTGTTGGAAATGTTTTTTTTGGCATCTGTAAACTAATGAAGATAGATACCGGGGAGGGTAATGAATAAGGGATAGATCACTATACGTGTATTCAGTTCCGTGTTCTCCCTCTGTACTATGCTATCTATTTCTGTCACTATCAGAGATGGGATAGTAGGCTAGATGGACCACAAGTCTGACCCAGTATAGCACTTCTCATGCTCTTATTAAGACTGAGCTCTGCAGACCAACCTGCAGTGGGTGGTGTGAAGATTCTTGTAAAGTACTAGCATACATAATAGCATTTTAAGATGAACACAGGCTATTTATGGGATAAATTTGGATTCAGGGTCATGGCTATATCTTCCAACACCCTGTCCCTTTAGAGATTAGATGCTTCTGAGTAGATAAAAGGAACATAGTTATAGTGACTAGGCTGGACAGAAGCATGTGGCAATCCTGGAATAATAATGTTTCATCCAAACATGAGTGTAATTGACTGCAACTGAGCTAATAAGTCCTATGTGTAAGAGACTAAAATCCAGTTTATTACTGTTTTAACTGCATTGGCTATGCAAGCCTAACAGAAATAAAGTAGCAGAAACTTATAAGCCATTAAGGTCAGAAAATAGTAAAATGGTTAAGTAAAATGCTGGCACATAGTAATTTTTGAGACTAGAACCAAACCTCAAAGTCTTCTTCACCAAACAAATCATATAAATATACACTGAGCATCAATATGGATATCTTTAGTGCCAAAATCAGAAAGGGCAGAGCATTACTTAGAACTTCAACCATTCCTTTGTTATTTGTATTGCATGCAAATCATGCTGAAGGTCATAATTGAAATTATACCTTTGAGCAATATGTTGTCACAAAATTATCTTTTTAATTGCCGTAATTACCATTATTAACCTGTTTGTGTAGCAGCAGACAATTTCTACAGCTTGTTACAGAGTCTGTAAATTTTGCGTAGTTGCACACAGAGTATGCACTTTGTAATAGCAAGGAAGATGAATATGAAACCTGGACTTCTGGAAACTTATTTTAAAGCTTTAAGATATCTACAATTTAGAATTTAAATCCTCAGTCTTGATCTACCTTAAAATAATTTGACTGTTGTTTTTATTAACTGCTAAAAATCAGCTGGGCACTCAGATGATGAGTATTTGAGAGGGCTATTGATAGATATGGTATATATGATGAACATCTCTATTTTGGAGGGAAATAAAAGTTTACCCTGAATTAGCCTGAGCCACATGAGTTGTCCCCTACATTGGCCTGTGGCCTACAAAGTGATTGTAACCAGCTTGGGCAGCCCGGACAACAGCAGAGATTTGGTGACATTTGGCAGCAGGGGAAGCCCATAGGCAGTCAGCAAATCAGAAGCGAACTGGTGGCACTCAGTGGCAGGGGATTCCACAATGTAGGGCAGCATTAAGTGGCAGGAGCCAGGCTGCAGCCTGCTATATCCCCCACTCGGTTAATGTGGCCTGTCACTGCTCTAAAGCTGCCAACCCCTTGCCTACATTATTTTGCTGTGGCAGCATTCAAGAAGCACAGAAGGAAAGGCAGATATTGAGCAGACTGATTCCTAGAAGAATAGGAATGAGAAACTCAGACAGAGCTTTTCTAGGAATCATGCCAATGATTTGTCTCTCCTTTTCTAGTCTGGGCAATAGAGATGCGGAGAGAGGTTCAGGGGGGCTGGTGGCGGACTTCCTATGCTTGCACCCATCAGCACTTGACTGAGTTTTGAATGTCTCCTTCAGGCTTGGGGGAAATTGATCCAAGTTGGGTGCTGTTGCTCAAGAGAAATTCCAGAAGTGGACTTCTACGAGGGGTGAGCTCAGAGGATTGTCATGTAACTGGTGTGTGGGTTTGGGTGGAGAAGTGGACCCAGGTGTGGGACTAAGTAGCACAGTAGATGTACCCTTAATGTCACAACTGTGTGCTGTAGCAAATGTTGCTTGATAACTCCCCTTTGAAGATGAAATCAGTGATGTAGAGCCAGTAAAACTTCTTTTATTTATATACACCAAAGAATGCAGGTGGTCATAAACAACATGCATACATTTGCTCTTTCAGTAAATTCAGTCCAGTCAGTTCTGGTTCCCAAGAAGCTATTGTGCCTCAAGAACTGACTCCAGTTACAGGATTCAATAAGAAAAGAAATTCCCTCATTCCTTGTCAGAGACTCCCCAAAGACACCATGTGAAAAGATCACGACCACAGCATTTCTCTTCACGTTACTTTCTCATTTGCTTATTTTTCATTTTTTAAAGTAATTTATATTGTAATACATCAAGAATTCTAAGCAACTTAAAAATATCATATATAATCATGAAATCACACAGTTCAGTACATTATATATTATCTTTATATACTCCATTCTTGTCTTCATTCTTCTTCCATGCTTCCTGTCTTCCTTGCGACAACGTCCAACTTCTTGTGTGTCAGTGAACATCCTCTTGTCAAATCTTGCCTTATAATCAGAGAAGTACTTCATCAGTGATCTACCAAAGAGAGACGTTTGAATTATTTTAGAAGTCAGAAACTGACTGAAAGTATGGTGAACCAAAACAATTTTATGAGCTTCACTCTGCATGAAAAAACTTGATATGTGGGAGTTAAGTTATAATATATGATTAGTATGACCTACAACAAGTCTGTGATCCAGCCTGGGAGAATCTTTCGCTTTCCAATAAGATAATTTTACATCATCAAAACAGATTTTTTTACTGTGAAAAAGGAGTCATTACAGGAGTCAGTGACTATGTAGTCATTGTATAAACTTGTAAGGGGGGCAAAATGTACTTCAGTTCTAAAAAGTATTAAATAGGATTTGAAACGTGCTTGCTGCCAACACTGAGTAAAAAATTACAAACCTCTACTATGATTTGGACCTAGAATCTGGAACCTGATGGACCTTATCATGTTCTGTAACAGATAGATGCCCAGAGGTACATATAGTGAAATCAAGTACAGAATTGCCAATATAGAATTTTACACATTTTTCTGTGCCATGCTTTATAGGTCAGTGACTTCCCACACAAAAAGGAGTGAACTAGCTAGGTCATCAGTGTTAAATGATTTTTTTTTACCCAGGTCTTTGACAGCATGCTTAATACTGCACGTAACATTTCCTCCCCATGCTGATGTTTATGAACTGAGCAGTATAAGATACAGGTGTTCTACTGGTCATGAAGACTGAACCAATGGCACATCTCAGAGATAAAGGGACCCTGCTGAAGCATTTGAGACTTTGGTTATGCAAATGAATGAAACTGGTTTTGGGAAAATGGTGCGTTTTTTTCCTTCTGTTTCAGGGAGACTACTCTCAAACCAGACATTCCTATCTACACTGAGACTGAACAACTTTTGAATCAGAAAATATTCTATTGCTAAGTATGGTAAAATTAATCTGGATCATTCATATGGCCTGCCATCTGGTACAGTTCTTGGGATTTGCAGGTATGCTACTTTGGAAAGGACAGACAGACTTGGTCTTCACCATGGCTTTGGCCTTGGTTTGGCAAATTCTCTCTAATGCAGTTGAAAAGTTTTAGCACTGCCTTTCTGCTACTAATATAGTCTATTAGCCAGGCTCAGCCACTGGTATGAGAGTTGAGTCTACTTACTTTAGGGTAAATATAGTCCTCTTTACATCATAGTTCATCTGTTGCACATAATTTGTGATCTGAGAAGAAAATGCAAGTGCAGGTTGCAGTCAGGGCCTTGTTATACCTTACAGTATGAGCCGTACAAAATGCTGATGGGTGTTAGTGTTAGCTCAAGTTTGGAGCAGTCACACTTCAGGCCAGGAAGGGCCTGGAGGCCTGAAAGGTAAGAGTCCGTCTCCCCACCCTCCCATTCTGAGTTCCCTTCTGCCTCTCTCCTATGTTGCAGCTCCCTCTCCCCTACTTGTTGCTTACTTGTGGCTGCCCATGCTGTCTGTCCCAGGGGAACAAGCAGGAAAGGGTTAGCCTGTTTGCCCAGCAACCGCAGCTGCTGCTCTTCTCTAGGTTGAACCCATCCAGCAAGCAGCAGTGGCAGCTGGGCAGGCAGGTTAACCGTTCTCTGCTTGCTTCCCTGGGACACGCGGTGCAGGCAGCCACAAGTAAGCAGAAGGGAGCAGGGGAAGGGGAGGGAGGTGACAGTGGGCCCAATCTAGGCCAACAGGGGAGGGGAAGCAGGTGGGGTGTTTACACTAAGGTGTAGCCTAGAGTGGCCACACCATAATGTAGTATGAGCTGGGTAACACGGGTCAGAGATAATCCTGCCCGAGAGTGGTGTAACTTTTTGCTGCCTAATGGGTGCTTAAAACCAGGTTAATGTCTGGGCAATCACTGAGCATTCCAGGAGCTTTCCAAAATTGCCTTGTGACAAGGCCCTCGGGGGCCTCCATGAACATGAACAACAAGTAGCTGTAATGTGCAACAGGATCATCATCCTGTAGTGAGAGCAAGGGGGTGGTTTGAACAGAGTAAGAAGGGAGAGGAGAATGCAAACCACTCAATTGATTTGAAATCACTTAATTTTGCTTTAAAAACCTTGGTATTGCAAAATAGGACAGTGTCAACAACTTTTCCTCTCACAGAGACACACCAAAGTGCTTACTTCATCCCTCTTTAACCTCTCATGAACATTCTGCATCATTGCTTCCGATGCTGTATGATATAATAAGGTTAATTTCCAGTTCGTATTGCAATGAGCTTCTTAAATAGGCAACTTCATGTACTTAAAAGGGAAAGATAGGGAAGTATATACATCTAACTTTGTTTTATATTGCAACTGTAACGCTTCACTAATTTAGAAATAAGTTATACCATAGAAAGCTGTACATCGGAAGGTAGTATATTTGGCTGTTTTGATGAGAAACGCAACACTAGTGCAAACCTGATTAAAATATAGTCATTCTAGCATTAGCTGTATCTAGAGAACACTGCATTTTTACCGTATTTCATTCTATATTTTCTCCCGTTATGGTAAGTTTAAGCACCTCTCTGCAGCTCTGTCAGACTGATGGAACTATTCCATTTTCTCAGTATTACTATGGACAACCTGATTTTTAGACTGTTATAAAGATGCTTATTGTGAGAGGAATTGTAATGTTGTTACACGAAATGCCCCCACTGTGTATGAAGAGATTTCAGTACAACATTCTTGAAGGTGGCAGAATCCAGCAATTAAAAGAAAGCAGGACCCTAAACTATGTGTGAACTCCCTAGGAACACTGAACAACATCGTTTCCTTGGAGGTCCATGTAGTTGTAAAGTTGCTTTAAGCCCATCTCTATTTTCTTTCTTTTTTTCTGGTGGTGGTGTTTCCCTTGATTCACTCAGCAGTTCATGCCATGTCAGAGGGCACTGACCTTTTCAATCTGAGGACAAAAAACCTGGAAACAGATTGTGCTCAGAGAATTGGTCACTAGGGTGACAAAAGTGATGAACTAGAAGGCTGGACTCAAAGTATTGTCTGGAGAATACTTTCTTAACCAACTTTACTCGGAAGTGTAATCAAGACACTCAGTCACATTTACTCCCAATTCCCCATCAACAGCATTGACTCTTTAAAGTAATTCCCGCCCCTCCTCTTCTTCCCCTCCCCACCAGTTGGTAAGCCTGTTCACCACTTTACAGAGTTTCTTTTAAGACAAGATGCACTACTAAAATAAAATACATTTTGGTTGTTTTTCAGGAAAAAATACTTTAAAAGACAGTATTAAATCCAAATCAGTTACAAAGTAAACATCTAAATCAGTGGTTCTCAACCTTTTTAGATTCAAGGCACCCTTCAGAAAATGTCAGCTTAATTTTTACTCCATTTTTGAGTGTAGGAAAGTTATACAGTAATTCTGCAATTATGGCAAGCCATATGAGGAAAGGCTGAGGGACTTTGATCTCTTCTGTCTACAAAAGAGAAGGCTGAGAGGGGACTTGGTAGAAGCTTACTGCTATATCAGGGAAATACATCAAGGGCTCAGCAAATGACTGTTCACCAGGGCACCCTTGGGGAAAACCAGGAATAATGGCCACAAACTCCTGGAAGACTGTTTCAGGCTTAACACTAGGAAAAACTTCTTCACAGTCAGGGTGTCCAGAAGTGGTGCAATCATCCACCTTGGAAATCTTCAAGAGGAGACTGGATGGTCACTGCGCTAGGGTCACCTGACCCCAGTTGTATTTCCTGCCTAATGCAGGAGGGCTGGACCCAATGATCTTGCAAGCTCCCTTCCAGGCCCTTACAATCTATGACTCTGTATTGCAAAGAAATACACACGGAAAGAATACATGAATCCTGTTTATGCACCTAGCAGTGCTAACCTTGCCTGGCACCTCGTGGCACCCTTGAAAAGCTCTCAAGGAAACCCAAGCTGCTGTTTCACCTTGGCTGAGAATCAATGAACTAAGCAGAAAAATAAAGGTTGTTTGAATAATATTTTCAACAACCCTTCAATAAATATTAAAGGTTGTTTGAATAATATTTTCAACCCC
The DNA here is from genome assembly GCF_052110815.1 of Crocodylus siamensis. Lineage (NCBI taxonomy): Eukaryota > Metazoa > Chordata > Crocodylia > Crocodylidae > Crocodylus > Crocodylus siamensis. Next base: position 43,659,589 of record NC_143397.1, on the reverse strand, counting down.
CTTCAATAAATTTAGGGTGATGTTAGATCACATGGCTTTCCTTTGCAACTTCAGCAACACCTACTGTTTTTCAGTTGGAACAAGAAGGTTCAGATGTTACAGCATATAGTTAGAGGTACACCAATACATCTTATCGGCAATTGGCTTTTTGTTGGCTGATGTGGCCAATAATGTTGCTGATAAACGTCCTGTGAATGCGCACAACCACAGTGCAGCACACAGGCAGCCAGGAGCACAGCCTGGCAATGTGAAGAGCAGCCAGGTCCAGCTGGTAAGTCTGTTGTGGGGGAAGGGGCATGGGGGGCAGATCGAGACCTCAGTGGTGAGGGAGGGAGTGGGGCTGGGGCTGGAGCAGGCACTGCACAGCCAGGGCAGAGTGTGGGACAGAGCCACAAGTGGGGTGTGAGTGGGGTGAGACCCTCCCAGGGTGCACACAGCAGCCGGAGCTGCTACATTCCCACATCCCTCAGATGAGCCACTCATGGCTTCATCTCATGCCCTGTCCCAGCTGTACAGCACCTGCCCCTGCCCCAGTCCCACTCCCTCCCTAACTGTGGGGGCCCTGATCTGCCCCCTTACACCGCTTGCCCCATCCCTTCCCCCACAACAGATTTACCAACTGGATGCTCCTCTCCAAGCTGCCCAGCTTCATATCGGCAATTGGATCATTATTGGCTGATATGGCTCGTTAAAAATAGCCCATTCGTATTGGCCCAAAAAATCTCTATCAGTGCACCCCTAGATATAGTAAACCAGAATTAGTTGCATGCAACTTCATTTTTGCTGGACCCCTTTTCCCCAGTACAAATACAATGTAAGCATAAACATTTGGTTCCTGATGTTAGTTGCAAAGGAGCTAAACAAGCAGAATACCTTGTACATCACTGTGGCAAGACCTATGCCCTAAAAGTGCTGTGACACTCCTTGTTGGACACACAGCTCCTGCTCATGACAACCTCTTGGGGTGCCCTTCCCTGTTATTTTACCTGCCATGCTTTGATGTTACCCAAGAAGTTTGGGAGGTTGCCCCAAGAGCCTGGATTGGGTCCAAACCATTGCAGACTTCCCACTTGAGCAATCAGTTGTGGCTCTTTTGGCTCTGTTGGTGTCTTCTCACACTGGCTTGTATAGGCTTTGGCCCTCTTGGCCTTTGCCCTCTGGTTGCTCTGGCTGTGGACACCTAAACCTAGGCCTTTTTGGTTCCTGAGTCCCAGCTTTATTATCAGTTACTGCCTGCCCTCCTCCTCCTCTTCCTCCTAATCCCACCCACCTTTTAGCTTCCACTTGTCTCTTCTCCCAGCTAGGGACAGACATTACACATTAAACTGGCTTAAGTGGTCAGAAACTGGTATAAACTTGTAAAAGACATTCAGTGTACATAAACCAGTTTGAAAATGGCTGAAACTGGTTTGAGATAAACCTGGTTGAATGTAGTATCAGACTTAACTGATTTGGGTCAAACAGGTTTATGCAATGTCTGTCCCAGACCCCTTCCTGGTTTAACTTAAACCAGAGTCCCCCAGCATCCCAGATGCTTTGCTGCCCTTGGCGGGGCCATCTGCCCCTCAACAGAGCTGGCCCCAGCCCTCTGCTCCCTGGCTGGAGCTCCGGCAGATATTTGTAGGCACAGCAGGGTCTGCCTGGCTTCCCCCTACCCCATCCCCCACCCCTCACCCCTCACCACATGCTGCTGAAGCAGGGATCCCTCCCTCCTTTCTCCCACAGCACAGAATGTAGCCAGCATGTGGTATGCTAGCTAATGCTGAGAGGTGTCTGTGTAAGGCAGACAGGACAGTGTCTGCTTAGGGCTTTTGGAGTTAATCAACAGGTAACTGGTAATGTTCCTCCATTCCTTCCTTGGAAGAAGTTGTTTAATAAGAGCTTGAACTAATGAGAGAGGCTTTTGTTTTGCTGATGGGCTAATAAATGTTATGCAACTCCCTGCTGTGTAAGTAAATGCTGTGTAACTTCCTGCTGGTTCCGACCTTGGTCAGAAGAGCGGGTGGGGAGGGGAACCCCTCCCTAATCATTGCATCCTAGTGGGACCTGGCTATACCCCCCTCAGCTCAGCGCTATGGAGGGGAAGGGGGGGCTGCTCTAGTGTCCCCCAGGTTCTAGCCTAAGCCACTGCTAGCATGTGCCTACATTGCCTCAGTTCAGAGGTGATGTCTGTGTGGTTACAACCCAGTTCAGCCTAGCTAGGTTAGACTAACCTCCAAAGATTGAATCAATTCAGGCTCAGGCTTTTTGAATGTCTGTATCTAGCCCCTATCTAGCCACTGCCCCTTGCAGGGTCCAACTCCTGGTATGCCACTCTGGCATCCCTGCATGACCTCCTAATCACCCCTAATAGCTACACCTGGTCCTCCAGTTGTAAACTTAATTGCAACAAAAGCATAAGCAACTGCTTTTGAACAAAGACCTCTGCCACTCTGGGTAAAAGGCATTTGGTCAGCCCTCCTTCCTTTGGAGCTCTCAGCATAGTTTGGTGCCTGGTAGGGCATCTCCTGGAGTCCCTCTCTCCCATTCTTTACAGTGCACCAGTCCAGCCTGCCTGCCTGCCTTCCCCCAGGTGCTAGGCTTACATGGTCTGGAGCCCTGCCCCTTTTGGGTATGTGACTCCCTAGTCATGGACGTGGGTTTCTCTTTTTACCTAATGGGCAGCCTGCACTTCCCTGCTGCAGCTTATCTCATGGTGCTGCTAGTTTTGGCCCAGCTGCCTTCCTACACAGCAAGGCTAGCTTGCTGTCCCTTCCCATTTAAGTAACAGGGGCCTTTGGCTCCCTGTTACAATCATGCAAATGCAGTTGTCTACTGTATCCATCCCAAGAAATGATGATTCTGGTGCTTGTGCCTCTGATATGATGCTCTTCTGCAGGATAGTGTGTGTGATATATTTGTTGGCTAGTTTCATCCTCTGCATCCTGGTAACAAGACACACAAGCATAAGGTATATTGTTACTTAATTTATCTATCTCTAGAATAATTTTTTTAAACAGCCTGATTTTTGTCTCCATTTTTAGCAGAAGTTGGCTCTATCTTCAGTGTACAAGACTCAAGCTAATTTGTATCCCTTTATACTTTAAGATTTCCTTGTGCAGGACTCTCGCCAAAGCACATATGGTATCTATTATACAGGTGCTTTGGGGTAGGAGGGGGCATTTTAATTAGAATGGCTCCCAGAAAGCCACTCTAATTAAAACACCACAACATCACATGTATTAAGCCCTCGCACATTTAAAAATAGCTGAGACATACTTTATATAAACTTCATTTGATGAGGTTTAGCTAAAACGCCCTGTGGCCATTTTAAAATGTGCACAGGCTTAATACACATGACACTGCAGCAATGCTGCAGCCTTCTAATTAGAATGCCAAGGAGCAGATGTATAGCCACGGAGGTCAGCAAAAGTCTTTCTATGGACTTCAGAGGACACTGGGGATCAAGTTCATATTGTTTCAGTACTGCATGTGCACTTTCCAGGCTATATCCAAATCTTGCTTCACTGAAGCACTGAATTATTTGCCACTTTGGCTTTTTTTTTTTTAATTCAAAGGTAAAAAAAGATGTAACACTGTGCTGATGAGAAAACTAGTAAGTATGGGTGGTGAGTATCCACATCCACATCTGCTTGCACTGAGGTTATTGGGAGTCATTCAGTTAGCTTCAATGGAATTGGAATTGGACACCAATACATGGAGCTTATGTGATAGTTATGTGTTTTAAGGGAAGGTCTGACCCCACTGAGGTCAATGGAAGTTTTCCCATTGACTTCAGTGGGACTAAGTTTTTACCCTTTGACTTGATTTTCAAAATCTTGCAAATATGTATATTGTTTCCATTTCCTTCTGAGAACTGAAATCTGCGTGTCCCTTCTATATACAGTCCAACAAAAGAATAGGAGAAGTAAATTAGTAGTAGTAATAGTAATAGTAGTAGTAGTAATAGTATAACTGTAACACCTGGGAGCCCTGATACTGGACTAGGACCTAAACACAAAACAAGAAGACGGTCCCTGCCCCAGAGAGCTTCCAATCCAAGTGTAAGACATGAGACAACTGATAAGTATGTAAATACCAATGGGAAAGCATAATGGTACAATACTACAAAGCACCAGTTGGCAAGATAGGCAGAGGTCTCAGCACCCCTACAGTTTAAGTTTTGTTAAGGTTTAGTAAAATAGCTTCTTTGGATTCTTAAATATATAAGCATACAGTTCTATAGCTTAGCTGATCCATGCAAAGAAATGTTATAGTACAGTTTCCTAGAAAACTGGAGAAACGATAATGAAATCATGATGCACGGTAAACCAGGACCGTTTCTTTCTACAGCAAAACCTTAATTACATGCATTTCTTTCCAGTATTGTACATTAATTTCCTCTTTAGACAACAGTTAATAACTAAGACCTGTACTCACACAGACAAAACGTATCTGAACAATTGTGATTATGAGTGTTGTGTTAACAACTCCTGCAGATCTATCAAAACTGTGAGCTGAGAAAAGGTATTAATTAATGGGAGATATTACCATATAGGAACAGTTGTGAGAGTATTCAGTGAGCTGTCAAAACAGTAGGTGAAATGCTATGAAAGTGGTGTTCACATTCCTGACAAAGCCATTTGAAAAAATTTGCTTTTTTATTTTTCCATAAATGCAACAAAACAACAGATTTTCATGCCACCTACTAATCTTTCAACAATGGAGGATAACTGTTTATGGCAAGCAAATTGAGTATATTTTTGTATTGAAGTCTATAGGACTGTGTGAAGCAGGCTCTTAAAAGAATTAAAAAATTAGTGAGAAATTCAGATGCTGATTAAATTAAATGCAGAAAGAGAATGTAACTATAGTATTGTTTAGCTAATGTTAACCCCAATGATCCAAACAGAGGATGGGTGGTAAGTGAAATGTTACATGCTAGATATTAATCATGGCCATACTGAATACAAACCAAACAAAACAGACTCATAAACCCATATATTTCATGTTTTATTTTAAAATAACACTACAAATTCTCTTTACATGTGCTCCATTTTCCATTAAACTCAATAGGCTTCATTCTTACTGCAAGGTAAACAAGGATTGGGGTTAATAGCATGTCAGGTATTCTTTGGCGACTGTCCATGTGCGTCCTCTGACCCTGTGGTAGAGAAAGGCCAACCTATGGCAGCTGGTCCTTTTTTCATCTATCATAAAGATGCTATGAATCCTGGTCCCCAGATACCAGGTAAAAAGTGGTCAGTGAGCCCATGCTCTTAGCCTGAAATCTTGTGTGATTTTTTGCTAGATCTAACTGACTTCTAACAAGATCTCAAACACTCTAGCACTTAGTTATTTAGTTACAGTGGATATATTTGGCGGATATATACCATCAGGTATTCTAACAGAATATCAAATGAAAAAGGAAAGAGAGCAGAAGGGACTTTGTTTTTTGTTGGGTTTTTTTTTTAAACCTGTAACCTCAAGTATGAAACCTATTATGTACAGTGTGAGAAAATATAATCAGACCCTTTATATGAGTGATATATGTTATTTAAGTTGTTATAGATGTGTGTATATGTGTACACATATACATAGACTGCATTTCTATTTCTCTCTAGTTTGTCTTCTGAAGTGGCCTGCTATGCACAGTGCAGTGCCTTCTCTGGGTTTAACAGCTGCTGTTTTAATCTAGATTATATGAAACAGCATCCATACTTTATTATATGCTATATTGAACAGAGGAATTCTGATTCCAATGGGCTAACTCAACATTTTTGTTCCCTGCTTGTAAGCTTTGATTGATAAACTTAAGCATATAAAATAAACAGCAAATGAGATCTGATATGTCATTCCAGTACATTCACAGTCAGTCAGCTGTGCATTTCTAATGGCTTTGCATGCTGGTAAACTGTCATTTAGTTGCAGCAGTTTACAAGTGACTCAGCCAAAGATGACTACACCCTGAAGGCTGTCGATTTCTACATCAGTGGTCCCTAACACACACATTTCAGTCTATAAAATAATTTTTCACAGAGCAACAGAGGGCCATGCTTGGGTTTTCACAATATGCACTCTATTCAGTAAAAAAGCTGCCCAGGGTCTGAGCTACACATGCTGCTGAAATACTTACATAAATGAAAAGATCACTTGTATTATGCCGATAGCCATCTAAAATGAAAATAGAACTCGCTTCAGAAATAGGAAGGAAACAAGATTAAAGCTCTCTTCAAATCCTCTATTTTGAAACAGTGGACATTACTGTCATTTATGCACAGATCTCTTTATACCACTAGGAAGGGCAAAGGGGCCTTAATTACATTTACGCAAACCATAAGGTCGCTTTATGTTGCCAGCATGGTGTAAAAAAGACCCTAGTGAGAATTAGACCCTTGGTGAATGTATTCAGAACTTGAATAGCTCATAGCAATGTGCACTTGTCCAAAGGGTTCAATGCTTTAACGTGTTGTATCAAGTTTTTAGTAAGTAGCTACATATGAGTTAAGTTGAATTCTACCTGCTCTGTACTGTGTGCAGTGATTCTTCCTGGAGGCAAAGTACATGGACTTGCTGGTACTGTGAACAGTTGTGCTAATTCTAAAAGGTACTGGTGTGCCAAAGTCTACACTAAATATCCTCTAGCTAATGTGCTAGGTAAAATTGGCTTTAGAATTCAGTCATCTTTGAGGCTTTCTTAAATTGAAGCTAGTGTACAGTGAACCCACTTGGTAATGACATGCTAGTTATTGTATCTATATTTTTATAATGAGTTTCCTTTCCTGTGTGCTATTTCCATGCAAAATTACTGTAGTATGTAGAGCATGAGAGTGGTTATCTTTGACCCTGTTATTTGGAAGGATCCTTCTCATGGATCTTTCTCATGTGCAAAAACAGTCCCTGGTGACTTGTGCAGGCAGAAGATGTGGAAAACATGGAAGAGTGCCAAAGCAGAAGAGCAAATTTTCAGCTGGAAAGATGGAGTCTGACTTCAAAACATTCAGCCAGTGATTCTCAAGAAAAAGGTAAAGTTATTACACAAGGTAGTGCATGAATATTGCACTACTTCAGAGATGTTGGAACATTACAGTGACGTGCATAAGAGTGAGAGCTTTATCTGGAGAAGAAATTTTTCTGCTGTAGATTTATTCAGCATTTGCCTTAGAAATTACTGAAGCTTATGCTTACTTAGAGCCACTTCAGATTCAGGCTACCCTTTGCGCTATCTTTGAATTCCTTGTGAATCAATAGCCTGATGAGCAATTTGGGCCTCACAAAAATTCTGTGAGTCACTGCTTTAGACAAAAAAGCCAAACGGCCATGTTTTAAAAAGAATTTTTGCTTAAGGCGTCAGGTTGCTTTTCCCCAGTATTTTTCCATGTTATTTAACAAAGAAAGTAAAACAGACTGCTCAACTGTTCTGCTGAAGTGAGATTGTTTTCTGAGTAGCTCCATAAGGGTTCTTTCAGCTGATGATTTCTCTGCCCACTTGGTTCCATAGGATTCAACGTTCTTATTTCCCCTGCTCAATGTGTACCCAAGGGATAATCAGGTGTGTGGTGTTTGGTGTTCCCATGTGCAGATAAAATTCAAGGCTATGATCCTGCTTCATTGTCTGGTGCCACTGAAACCAATAACCTAGATAAGAGTGAGCTACCTGTGGTTTAAGCCAGATGAAACTGAGTTTATAAAGGCAGACTGGGACAGAGAGCTGAAGAAATGGCATCAATCTCTCCCATTTTTGCCCCTACAGAGGTCAGCATGGACAAATCTAGGATTTTGAAAAGGGGGTGCAAATGATATAATGGATCAGAACGTGTCACACAATGCATACTTTTGCTGAGTTAAAAGGATACTAGAAGCTTTACTAATAAACCAGTGGCTGAGGGCTGTATTATTTAGTTTAAAAGTAGAACAAAAGCAAATAGAAATGTGCTATATCATATTATGTATAACCCCTCCATCCCCACAACACTCAAACAAAAAATAATCAAAATATATTGTTTCACTAGTCATCTAGTCATTAGAATTAAATTGACATCTATTTTTCAGATTCATAAAACAAAATTTAGCTGTTTTGAGCACATTGGCAGTGCATTCAATGCTTCTCTAAAAGTTATTTCTACACCCGAGTTAATGTTTTTTAGCTAGAGTTAAAAACCACCTGCAGGGGTGTGAAGTAGAGCTACATTCCCAGGAACAGCTAACACACAGCATAAGAAAGAATTAGCTCAATTAGTGGAACATTAATGCCATTTAATAAAGGAAAGAGGGTGCTTTACACCTGTGGAATAACAAGTTTAGAAGGAATCAGCTGGAGTACAATGAGCCCTGAAGTCAAGTGATTCTGTAGTTGCTGCCTGAATAGAAATGCTGCTGCCACTGCCAGGCAATTGGTTTTATACTTTGGGTGGACCAGGGATCTAAGGAGGATACAGCTACATGACTGCACCTCCCAACCCCTCCTGAAGTTTGCTATAGCAATCTGTACCTCTGTCACCCTGACCCACTGCACAGGATAAAACCTTAAAAACACTCAGAAAATAGCTAAACACATTATAAGCAGTGTTTCTCTAAACAGGCACTGGCTTCTAGCTCATTTCCATGAGAAACTTAAGGGAGTGGTTTTAACATAGAAAGCAGTAAATGGATTAATCTTTGGCTATCACAAAGATCTTGTTTATTATTTGTGTGATACTATCTCTTTTCACTTCCACTGAGTCAACTGGAGAAACTAGTACTCAGCTGTAGGCACGAAGAGAGAGAAGAGGTCCTTGAGCCTGTGTTCTCATTGGTTTGCCAGAGCCCAAATAGATTGACATTTAAGTCATTCTGTAAGGCCTACAAGTTCTCAAAAGCCGTTATGGAGCAAAAGGCTAAGTGGACAAGCGGGATGGTGCTGGCAATAGCTGTAGCTCACTTAATGGTTCACATGCTTAGAGGTTTGGCTGAAGGCATCTTTGGGCAAATTGAAAGACATAAATATCACTGTGGAGATGGGGACTCAGAATTTTAGTGTAGCGCATCCCTGCATAGTCATTAAACAACCTCAAATAAATGATCTAAAAGAAACACTGCAACCCTAGGCTACATTAGGCCATATTGAGGAATTCTCATAGCAAGCCTTCTGCCCCAGTTTTTTTTTCCTCAGATAGAGAAAAATTGTCTCATCTTGTCAGGTACCCTTTTAAGCATTTTTATATACATCACCTGGAAACAAGGACTGGGTCTTTTACAAAATTCACCCTGGAAGCTGAATATTCTGCATGTGTTAAATTATTTATATTGTTATTGTTGTTATTGTTAACACTGAAATGGGGTAGAATCCTGTCTGCATTGAAAGTAATGGCAAAATTCCCACTGACTTCAGTAGGACCAGGATTGTACCCTTAGGCTAAGTATAGACAGTTAAAAGTTGGAGGCTGAATCAATTTAATTTTAGTTTAAATTGTGTAGCTTGAACTGATAAGTAAGTGAACAGATATTCAGCCACATACCTGCAGTGGCTCAGGCCAGAAGCTGGGGGTACTAAAACATGGGGCAGAATGCCATCTCTGTCTCTCCCCAAACTCTGTTATCAGTCTGATAATTTGGTTACCATGGTCACTACAGAGGGCAGACACCTCTGGCCCCATCAGCTTCAGGTAACCCTGAGTTGTAACCTGAGCTGGATACATTCCTGAGGGAGGGGGAAACCTGCTCCCTTTGCCTATGTGACTGGCCTCACACACCTGAGTTGGGGGTCTTAAACTCCCTATTGCTCTAAGCAATGTCATCAGGACTGGGAGGGGCCTAGAGACCCTGCCAGTCTGCCCAGCAACCAGTGTTGCATTTCAAATCAGTTGGCTGGCAGCCAACAATTGCTGCCCTTCATTGGATCAGGTAAATGAGGTCATAAGGTCTATATAAGTTAAAGACTGCTCAGGAGGATAGGCAGCAGCCATAATGAGGGCTCTCAGAGAGGCTGGATCATCTGAAACTCGCTCTCTTTTTTTAAACTCATGTTCAATGAATTGCTTGCCTCCAGAGGGAATCCCCACCTTCCTCTGGATGATACTTGTGAGTAAGATACTTGAGATCTAACTAGATATACAGCTTGCAGTAACACAGATGCATAATCAAAGGTTGCCATGCCACTGTTTGCCCTAAGGGATTTCTCTGATATTGCTGTACCTTGTACCCTATTCCAAACCTACTCCTTGTAACCAATAAAGTTCTCCTCTGTACCTTGCATGAGAAACTCATTGGGAGAGGGTCTAGATTATAACTTGGGGTCTCCTTTGTTTGTCTGACTAAGGGAGACCACTATTTGTACTTCATACTGAGGGAAGCACCCCAAGTTCTTGTAGTGGGTCAAGTACCCTCAAGGACTACTAGGCCTGTGTTTCCCAGGGGGTACAGGGTTTCCCAGGGGGCACAATCCAGACCCTGGGTGGTGGTGGTATTACCCTCAGGCTTGTGAGTGTACACCAGGAAGGGAGTCAGCCGGATGTTAGGCACCCCCAGGGAGGCACTTGGAGCCTGGAAGGTGGTTGGGCACAGTGAGGTGGGTGGCTCAATTCAGGAGTACCCCCTACTTGTCTGACACATAGCATGCCTCTCTGCTCAGCTGGAGAAGACAGTTTGAGCTAAGCCTAGCCCACCCACCCTGTGAGGGAGAGTTTGCGGGGAAAGTGTAAAACATCCTTGAGATGCTGGGGGACTGTGAGTTAATTTGAATCTAGAGGGGATCTGGGACAGTTAGTTAAATAAACTGATTTAACTTAAATCAGTTAAGTCTGATACTACATCCATCCAGGTTTATCTTAAATCACTTTTGGCCATTTTGAAAGTAGCTAATTTGCATGAACTTCTGTTGTGTTACAGATTTGACCTGGTCTCTGATCACTTATACCGGTTTAAGTGTATTTTCTGTCTCTAGCCCTGGTGTCTCACTGAGAACCATAATTTAAAGTTTAGTTCCATTCTAAAGGTAGACTAGAAAGAGGTCATGCAGACAGGAATCGCTGACTTCTATGAAAGTTGTGCATTCCTCTCCTCTATCCTTTTTACTTATGTCATTGTTGAGGGAGGGTGTGGACAATCAGTTTTGAGATAAGAGACTCCTAGTTTGGTGCAACAATGATGATTTTGCCACTGCAGTTATAATTTTTGAGCCCCCTGACAGGCATTAAAGGCATGATGGGATCTGATGTGGGACCAACAATTACATTTCCTGCTATGCCACATGTGCATGACAGGAGGCATGATTGTGGGATCCTGCACCAGGTGTTATTGTACCATATTGCCACTGCAGGGGGAGCCTGCAAGCTTGGGAGCCATCAGCTGACTGGAGCTCCCAGCCAGGGAAGCAAACTATGGACTTCTACTCTGGGCACATGCTCCCCTACCTGAAACCCCTATCAGAAGCTGAGTATTGGCCACATGTTAAGCTGACTGGGGCTTCCAGCTATGGGAGCACATATTACACTTCTCTGGTTGGGAGCCCCAATCAGCTGAGGGGCCTCCCAACCTCTGGAGCACATGGGAGCCTTGAAAGGCTCCCATGTGCTCCAGAAACCAGGCACTGGCCACAAGTTCAGTTAAAGGTGTAATAGGAACCAGACAAAAAGTTATTACATGTATTTTGGGTAATAACTTTGTGGTTGATTCCTCATTTTATCGCCATTACTTGATTTAACATGTAACCAGGTCACTACTTAAGATGTGATTAACCAGCTTGTCAGGGGTCTCAGGTGATGACAGAGTTGACTCTTTGGGGTGATAACAGAGCTGCACAGGTTGTGTTGCTAAGAGGCACTTAGTAGCACATATTCTGTCACCTGGTTGTGATCTTGCACTTTCCTCTCAAGCCTGTTGGCTATGTTTGTTGTACTGTGGATGCTCATGTGGCTGGATGGTTTCTATAGAAATATTCATGTTGCATTTCAAGTATTTCATGGCAAAGCTTTGAAAATCCAACATCAGATGCAGTCTGCTTCAGGTTGTAACTCAAATTCTTTGCAAGTTCTAGCACAAAGAAACACCAACATGAGAAATGTAGATTCTGCTTCATGATAAAACCCTCACATCAATTTTTATTTTTTTCTTAAAAAAAAAAGTGTGTGTGTGTGGGGGGGGATGATTTGAGATGTTGGAGCCTGGCGTGCTCTAAAATCAAAATGAAGAAAACCCTAGACACCAGTTCAGATGCAACTGGACATGCAGAACCCTACACTCTGAGATACAACTCTGTTATGATACTGATTTCTGCGCAGATGACAAAGTTTTGAGCTGACTAATGCATCGCAACTGATATTAAAAATAAAAAGCTGATGCTGCAGTCAAGCCCAGTGCACTGCTGTAAGTTTAAATCTTTGAATGGACATATTTACTTGGAAAGGCATTTCTTGATGTTCCTGTAAGGGGGCAGAGATGGTCCTTTAGCAATGGCAAAAGCCAGCCTTTCACAAATATAATGACCCTATTTTAGTTAACATGTTGTCAGTCTTTAATGACTAGTGGTGTAACAGCTGGTTTTGATGTAATTTCTTTTGAGCCTACTAGATTACAAGCCGTTTATTGCATTCTTTTCTCCAGACTGCTCCCTGGATACAGCCTAAAGTCAAGAGGTCAGAGGTCTAAAGCCAGGAGCTAAAGGATTTGTCATCATTTAACAGGTCACTTGTTGCTATGTACTATGCAAACTGGATGGCTTCTGGGAATTTATCAGAATGGTACGATATATATTTGTATTTCGAAATCTCCAAAAGGGAAAAGTCAGAATGATCCAGTTGTAAAAGAATAATTTTAATAAGCAGTAATCTGTGTGTGTGTGTGTGTGTGTGTGTGTGTGTGTGAGAGAGAGAGAGAGAGAGAGAGAGAGAATTAAATTATCATAGATTAGTAGTGTAATTACCTAGGATCCAATCTGGTGCTACATATTAAGCCAAAAAATGAGTGACGGCAAAGTAGGTATTTATAGACTCTATATAAACATGTAGAGTCAGATTTTCAGCTGGTGTAAATCTCTATAGCTCCAGAATAAATTTGACTCTTGGCTGTAACAATAAAATAGAGGTAACTAAGAGAGAGAGTTAAAAGTATTTATACACCTAATTCCCTTTGATTTCAGTGGCTGCTAGGTGCCTAAATACATTTAAAAGTCTGAGCCTATGCTTTTGATCTGGGTGATTCCATTATTTTCAGTTACGTGGGAGTAACTCCATTGAAATTATTCAAATATTGCTTTGGCATAACTGAGTAATGCAAATGCTAAAGTCAGTGGTGTTTCAGTGGCTTTATAGTGGCATCAGCCAAAATCTGCCTTCACTTATATAATCTGCAATAAGCAACCTGTGAATTGTCTACAAATTCTGCTTTAAACTGGAAATACTTCTTCTGAAGATGTCCTATGAAACAGCTAAAAAAATGTGAAATTGAGAAATTGGATTAGACATTCCTCCGAGACACTAAAGATCATCTGCAGCTATTGTTTATGCAAACTACCTGGTTTATAGTACTTCAGTCAATCAGAGCTTGAAACTCCAGCAGATAACTGGTATCAATATCCAGGGAGCTTATTTTTACAAAGGAGGCCCTTTCTTTTTGAAAATTATGTTTGGCAAACAAAAAGGCAAAAAAAAGAGACTCATTTGCACATAGGTTTTACTTACAAATTATATCCTTCACATTTCAGAGGAAGTATTCTAGCTCCTAACAACTGGAGGGAGTAACCTTTTGGTTTAGAATGCATACCGATTCGACTTGCTAAGTACTGTATGCACAATAACTGGGAATTGACATTCAGGGGCCTTCCAAAGATAAAATAATGAATTGATCAGAGGCTGTTGCTCCTTATGCTGTTTCACAGTGTTACCATACTGGACTTTACAAGATAGCTACATGTAAAATAAGGTCAGACATTTCCTTTAAAGTCCTTGTCCTTTATGGAATTAGATAAGGGGGAGAAAATATTGTGATATTTAGAAAGGAAGATTAGCACATAGAATTTGCCATGAGAGATTAAGTGATTAACTTTTCCAGTTCAGACTTTCTGGGCTTGTCTGTGCCATTTCCACACTGCACCTTGAAATACTGCCATGAAACATGTCCCATCCACTCAATTCCAGATCCCAGAAGTAAGGTAGTATAAGTAACCCTGCCATAAGGAAATCCAGGACATACATCCAGGACATATGGGACACTACTGCCCCCGTCCCGGACACTGCTGCAACTCTTGGCCAGATTGTGCCCTGTGCTACACTGTGCCTTGCGGAGTTCTGGGACACTCCTTATAATTCTCAGCAGCCAGCCGGGACCAGTCTCTGAAATCTGGGATTGTCCCAGCTGAACTGGGACATATGGTCACCCTAGGTATAAGTCACCAGAAATGGGGACTAAGCATATGCCCAGGTACTACTCTTAGCCTCCCTGTCTTGGGGGTGCTAATTAGCACATGCCCTGTGCTGCTGAAAGGTAGCTACATTGCTTCATTTCTAAGATTTAGCACATACAGAGCAGAAACAGGTAAGTGGAACATGCATCCTGGCACTGCACCCAGGTGTGGCAAGGAGACAGACTTTAAATTGTCTACCAGAACATCTGGCCTACAGAAGACAACTCCTCTGCTGCCAGGAGGTACATAGGTGAGAGAAAGAAAGAGGGGATATTGGTGCTGCTATCCCTTCTCACTACTGGCAAAGCCTTTTCTGTCCAGGAGAGATCTTTGGAAATCACAACTCCTAGTTGTAAAGCTATTTTACATCAGTGATGCACAGTAACTGGAGCACATCTCAGAATCACTGCCTCCATTTTTTTTCCCTTTCATTATATCTCATATATTTTTTCAAAAGCACCAAACAATATACTGAACACCTTGGAATTATTTGAACCCAGGTCTTTGTCTCACTATATGTTTGTACAGCAGTAAGCACAATGGAGCACTGGCTATGCTTGAGGCCACAGGGTACTCCTTTAATGATTGTGTCATCAGCAAGGATCAAACCTGGAGCCTGTATCTCCAAAGTATTGACCTCTACTGCATAAACCAGAGGAATTAAACTTTTATCAAGGGGCAGCAGGGCTATGTACAGACACTGAAAAAGCCTGAGGCTGAATTGAGTCCATATTCACAGGTTAGCCCAAACTGCATAGATTGAACCGATAAGCAAGTGAACAGACATTCACTTTTGATTACAGAAATGCAGCCACATACCCGCAGTGGCCCAAGCTAGACACTGGGGGTGGGGGGGGTGGGGGGGGTGCTAGAATATGCCTCCCTACTGGGCTGAAGCAGACAGCTTGGGCCAAGCCTAGCCTGCCCACCCCGCAAAGGGGAGCTTGCAGGAGAGGTGCAGAGCATCCTGGGAGGCTGAGGGATTGTGAATTAACTTGAATCTGGAGGGGATTTGAGGCAAAAGTTCAAAGAACTGATTAACCTAAATCAGTTAAGTCTGATACTACATCCATCCATGTTTATCTTAAACCAGTGTCAGCCATTTTGAAAGTGGCTTATGTGCATTGAACTTCTGTTGTGTTACTGATTTGAACTGGTTTCCAATCACTTATACCAGTTTATGTGTAACTTCTGTCCCTAGCCCAGAGGGCTAACCTCTGTAGATTAGCCAAAGAAAGGGTGGACACAGATATCCTGGCTCTGTCTGTTACCCACATACATAATAATGATGGTGCCTTTTACATGGGCAAAAATATGCCATTGCTTTGATACTTTCTGTAGTATTTGGTATAGTTCAGTGAATTTTAAAAGAAAAAAGTTCTAGGATATGGAATCTTTCTGCTTTAGAATTTGTATCAGTTTTATCTATTCTGAAATAAATGATTTGCTGATGACTGTTAGCACCCAAAAATACTAAAGCTGCCATTTGAAGTATGTTCCTAAGTACGTTTGGAGTTTAGAAAGAACTTGCCCTATTACATATTGTCTGTTCAGGATAGTAAACCCAGGGACAATTTTATACATTTTCCCTAACCATTGGGAGTGCTATATTAAACACATTATCCCAAGAGTTTGTTACTGGCAATGTTACAGTGAGTGCTGATGGATTGAGAGTAATAGTGTGAAGCAGATTTCCCTTCCCCCGCTACACATTCTCTTCTAGCTGTATCTAGGTCAGGCAAGAGCTGTGCAAGTTGCTAGTCCGCACACCAGAAGCTGTAGTTCCCAAGCAACATTCTCCATACATTTTCAAACCATATATCCTTCAGAAGAAAAAAATCCCCCCATATTATTTTGTTACAGCAGTGATTTTCATGTGTGTGTGTCAGCATTTCCATTAAAAAGCCCACTTTTGAGAGTTTTGTGTAACTCAGCTAAAAAAATCTGCTTTGAGCTGAAACTTGACTCAAAGCAACAAATCCCTGTGTGCATGTGTACACACTGTATCTTCTGCAATAACAGTCTAGTCATTAACTTTTCTAGTAGTGCTACTACAATATTTTTGGCATAGAATATTGTATGCGTATGTTTAAATTGGAGATTGGGATGTTCATTTTTTTATTGTGGAGGTATAAAAAAAATCATGGCTGTTTATTAATTTAAGATGCTTTGGGGATTTGTGTTAATCAACGGTTTTTGATTTTTAAGGAAAGTCATTTGGCAAGTGAGGATGGTTCATACCGTCATCCAAATTTTTTGTCAATCTGAAAATGAATCCAGACCTAATATCAAAGCATAAATTCAAAATATTACTGCTTATGCCCCCAAATCTTTCCTGATTAAATAAAGCAGATCCTGCCTCAGCTGATATAAACTGACATTGTTCCACTGAAGTTGATGCTGGCTTAGTATCTGTCTAACAGGGTTTTTAAAATTATTTTTGTAAAACCATGTGGCTCACATAAGTCTTCTATAGCACAAATATCACTGGACTCAAAACCTTTCCTATCTTTTGAGTATATAAATAACTGACTCCCTTCTTTTAAGTAATGCTGCTTTTTTAGGGTTCCATCTCAGAACAAGTAATGAATACATTCATTTAAAGTTTTTCATAGAAGCACATCTGCTCTTAACAACTATAACAAGCCAAACAAAAAAGTAGCGTTTGGTACTTTAATACATACATAAAGCTTGGCAACAAGAACCACAAAGATTCATTCATGCCATACAGGCTGTAGCATTAATTTTTTGATCTGTCTTATGTTGAATTTCCTGGTTATTTTATTTTTGGTTTGCTTCACAGCCACATAAGGGAGCATTTCTTAAATCCACTCTTTTGTCATGAAGATGAAAACTATATTTTACCAGTTACTCTGTCATAGTTGACTCCATTGGATCTCACACTGTGGCTTGATCTGAGTTTGAAAGAACTGTCTGATGTTTCCCTCCCATGTGAAAAAAGATTGTGTAAGGAATTATCCATCCCAAAATATATAGAAGGAAAGGATACAGTCTATTCTGCTACAGCATCGTGATTTGAAGGATGCAGTTGTTATATACAATCCGAGATAATAGCTTTTATTTTTTCCCAAGGGGAGACAGTTTCCCAAAAAATAATGAGTAAGAATAACCATAGTTGGACTTAAACATCTGGTTAAAGGTAGTCATGTTGTTAATGCGTTAAAGGATAAAGCCAGAGGGTTCAGTACCCTGCAATATTGGACCCTGAAGACCTGATTCAGCAGAACCCTTAAGAACTTTCTCAAGTTTAAACATGTGCAATGAATAGGAATGGATCTAAGCACATGTTTAAATTAAAACATTTGTTCAAGTATTTTGCTGAACTGGGGCTCAAGAGCATTTTGGTTGGTTTTGAGATTAGAAAAAGACTCCTTTTTGCAGGTCCATTTTCACATAAAACTGATTTCTTGGGTACTTCCTCCTGAATTCACAGTGCACTGTACTATCCTCTCAAATTTATGCAAAGTTACAAACAGATTTAGTGAGTCAATCAGCTACACTATTCTTTGCAAAGAATGAACTGGATATGAGTCCCAGTGTTCTACTCTTCTTCTGTGTCTTATGATGCTAAACACTGTACATCAAAGGCAGAAAGCAGCATTGGGACCATGGGATATGTAACAACAAAGAAAGTGCAACACCAAAGGTGGCAGCAGGATGGATGGTACTGACTAGCAGCAAATTAAAACAGCAGACACGTGCATATACTCCCCAGTAAATAAACCAGGATGCTGAGTCTTGCAGTACATAGGCATCAAAGTATCAAGCACCACTGTTTTAGGGTTTTTTAAAACTTGAAATGCAGTAGCAGTAAAACTCTAGGAAATGCAGGTTGGCAAACAAATTGATTAAGTTCCCTGCCCCATCTCCCTATGGGAACCTATTCCTCATGTCAGGAGATACTGTAGCATACTGTTATGAAAGTCTTTTACTGTATTATTCAAAGTGGTAAGAGACAGTGCTATACCTTCTCTTAGTTTTTGAAGGTGTCTGCTATTTTGGTGTGTCCTCATTCATTCCTAATTGCTTTGGAGAAGTATCCTCTGCCTTCTAGATGTGAGCCACTGGGGGGATTTATCAGTACACAAACCGGAGCGGAAGTAAACTTTTCTTTTAATTTGGGAGAACTTGTTCTTCTCCACAATTTCCCATTAAACTAGTAATTGGTGGAAAATAATTAAAGGAAATTACAGTCGTGTCCTGAGAATTCTACCTCCTTTTCAAATGAACACATTTAAATTTTTGAACATCTTCCAATCTGAACACATTTAGAATTTTTATTTCAAATTTTGTAATTTTACCATTCGTTTGAAGAAGTCCTAACATTTTCTTCCTCTCTTTCCTAGATATATCATTTAATTCTTAGGATGACCACATCTAGGGGAATATACCCTTAAACACAGGCACAAAGCCATTTTAGATCTGTTAGTTCCAAATGTTCAGTGCTGGGAATTTGTGCAAGTGTCAAAGGGCTAGAGGCTAAACCCTCTACTGGGCACATCTACATGAGATGCAACATCATCATAGCAAGAGCTACAGCAACATAGTTCATCGCTACAACAACATAGAATTGGTGGGCGTGAATTGTGATGCTGACACTACTGCAAAGTAGCTACAAGCTACTGAGCTGTAGGGTCAGAAATGACCTGTGCACCTTCAGGACTGTGCAGTGATGGTGGATACTGCGCAGTCATTTAGTACTTGCTGAAGTGCTAAACATGCTAATGTTAGAAAGAAGGATGTTAATTCTTATTATGCATTTTAATAGGAGTTAATATTGTAACAGTTATTGACAATCAAGAAGTTTGGAGCTTGACAAGAAGATTTCTGAAACTGGGTGAAAATTATATTTACAGGGTTGCCAAGCTTCTTAATTTTTTATGTTTCAAGACATTTACTAATTTTCTTAGCGTCCAAATAAATGGAATTGAAAAGTCTTGTGGCATCTCCATCTCTATCTATATATACAAACTCTCAGGCTCATGCTTATCCAAAAACGCTGTCAAGTATGAAAGAAACACACTCTTAGATCATACCAATCAAAAGGGAAACAAAAGAATCCAATAGCTATTCTTTTTTTTTTAAATCACAATTTTTAAACCAATCTCATATTTTAGAAACATTACAGGTATCTTTTTTGAATACTTGAGGTTGCAAGTACTGAATGACTGTGCAGTAAGAACTGCAGACGGCACACGTGTAGACATATTCACTGACATCTAAACTTGGTGAGAGAAATTGGTGATGCAAATAAATAGATTCATATTTTGTTTTATGTTTTAAAAAAGGGGGTGCCTTTAGTTAGTTACTGAGGCTGTTTACAGGCAGATAAGGAAGGTTAAATGTTTTTATTTTCTTAAATGGGAGGGAGAATTGTAACAGTTATTTCTTTTGTAACATATGCTCAATACAAGGATATACATCTGAAAAAAAAGATGTGAAAAATAAGTAAATTATCATGCTGTTTGTTATTTTAATTCCTAGGTCTGTGAGATGAATTCCCAGGTCTACTGGGTGAATTGTCATCTGCCCATGAGCATTTCTTCTCATCTCCTGAAATTGGTTAAATTTCCTCCTAGGGAAAGTTTGCTTCAGTCTTCACTGAAGTGAATCTACAGATTTCAATGAAGGTTGCTTCAAATCTGAAGTAAGGTATAATTTAGAAATGGTGCTCAAATTGTGGAATGCAAGACCTGTGTGCAGAGAACAGGTAAAACGCATCTTAACAAATATTGTCAAAATGGATCAATTTCACAACATTGCATTCACAAAGTTGTACTTAAAGTTCCATTTGGTAAGTTTTCATAATAACTTAACCTCTGGTGTTTTGAAATAAACCATTTTAACATGTTAGGTAAGTATTTTTTTATACCCACTATCATTTATGATTGAAACCTGAACTGAAACAAATCTAGTGCTACTGATTATGGAAAAGAAGCCACTAACTCGAGGGATAATAATATAATCAAATAGGATGTCTGTAACCAAATAGATAAAATCATCTCACTCTCGTGCACACAAAGACTATATTGAAAATAAAGGTTTCAGGCAGATTGACAGAAGTGAGGAAATTCAAAGTTAAAGCCAAAGTTTTATATTTTTCAATAGCTAGGTACAGTTGGTGTATGCTTACGCACTTAAGTAAGACACACAAGTATCAGTCTTATGCCATATTTCTGCTTTAATAATAAATGTACTTGATGTTGTAGACGTAAGTATTTTAATGTGGATTTTTAGTGTCTTATGTTAAAGCAAGAAGTTACAGAAAGACCAATTTGAGTTAAAGATTTGTAAAGGCATGCCCCATTAGGACTCAGTTAAGTGGTCCAGCCTGTAAATCAATGAGATGGGCCTTTGTTTGTGTTTTATCTTAAGAGAAGTAGTAATAAGGTACCTAGAACAGCCTTGTTGAAGTAAGTTGAGTCTCCTATTACCTGCCAGTTAGAGTCACTACAGGCTGTGTATCCACCTACTGGCAGCTTTAATCAGTGTCCATCATGTCCAGAGAAAATAGCCTCAGGGATGGTGCAAGAAACTAGACCACTGTCAGCACCCTTTGTCTCTCCCATATGGATTGGACATGATTCCACAGGATTAGCCAACAATTATATGCTCTGAACTGATCAATTCAGTCAATTTACTGTGCAAAGTAAATTGATCCTTGAGAACAAAGAGTTCTGTCAGCAGGGAGGTACCTGAGAAAGCAGCATGCCTGTGTAAACAGTTCTGTCCTTGCCCCAGTATGGAGTGGCCCAGCGCCATATGGTGCCACTATGAACTTATTAACTGACGGATTAACTCATCTCAGCATTTGGGATCCCCAGTTTCCAGCTGTGAGAATGATTGATGGGCTAACTACTGCTTCAGTCTTGGAAGTTATTTCCTCCATTTAACAGAGTCAAGAAGACAGAAAATTGCCCCCTTTGTAAATGCTAATCTCACCACTCCTTCGAACACCCAACATAGCAATTTATTCAAGGCAAAGTCTTAAAATTGGTATAGTACACATCAAATGCATACTAATTAGCAATTTCTTTTGAAGGCTCCATCACTTATTAAGGGTCTCCTTTTCCATATGTTCATCATGCCCCACTTCACCCTTTAATTACAAAACAGCACTTTCTACTAATTGTGAGAAGGTACATTGTACCCGGTATCTGTATTAAAAACTACACCTTCTGGGGCCTAATTTAGGGTCAGATATAAAGCAGACAGATAAGCATGCATAAAGGCTTAGTAGCACTGTCATCATTTTAGGTATATTCATTTTTATCCTCCCTGGATGAGCAGCTTAAGCAAGCATTCCATGAAAAGAGTATTTCTTTTGAAATGGCAAATTTCATGTTCTCATTGCCTTGTTACCAATACTGGATAATGAGGTGGTGGTTATTCCACTATTATTGAATAGGGCCTTACTATCAGATTCCTTTTTGTACTTTGTTCTTAAAAGGAAAAAAAAACCCAACAGGTCAATAAAAAACCTCTTGATATACTTGAAACAGAATTTGTCAATAATCTGTGAATTAACTGTTCGTGTTTATTTTCCTTTTACCACTCATAACTATAACCTTGTATTTGTTGGTGCATAATAGCATTGTGCTTTAAAAAACTATTTATATGTTATCTGAAAGTGCTATCAGTTTCAAAAGAATTTTAGTATAAACTTGCATAATATTCAGAAAATCAGACAAGAAAACACAAACAATACAAAGAGATAGTGTCATTATGGTCACTATAACCATATTCCCAATAATTTAGTTTCATTACCGTATCTTACAATATTTATTTACCTATTGATGTTAACAATTGCTGGTTAATTTATAAAGTAGATATCATTGCTACAGTATTTTATTTTCTGGACAATTTTTTTCTTGTTTATATTTTTATTTTGCAAAACTCACTAATGGAAATTGCTAATAAAACTCATAATATTGTGTCCAGTGTAAGTGGTGTAGACTCAACAGAAGATGTTTCTTTGTGGGACTGTTTAAAGATTATCATTTTGTAGGAAAAATAAGCTTATGTTTCTTTATTTTCTGCTGCAAAGTGAAAGAAGCGCCTGTCAGAAAGCAGGGGAAATATTCTTTTTTTCTCTTTTTTTGTTGAGATTTTAGTTCAGTGGGAATTTTCTAACCCAGCTCAAAGTGAAAAAAAGATAAATCCTAATCCTATTAAAAAGAAAAGGAACCATTCTCTCATTTTGTCATGTTGCAATATTTTAAATTATTGCATAAAAAATAAAACATGAGGTTATAACAGGTGTTAGCATATTTGAGTGCTGGCCGCCACTTAGGACTATATGGGCGTGTCTACACATTCCTTAATGTGCTCTAGTTATGACCAATTACATTTAGTACTTGTAAAATCAAGTGCTAAATTAATGTGTAGTAACCGGTGTTACTGAGCAGTAGTGCTGGCACACATCTTATTAGTGACTGTACTGTACAGTAACCTAATACAGTAAAAGCTATGCTATCTGGCATCTGTAAAATAAAGTGAACCCGGAAGTGCCTACCACAGCACTTCTAATTTCTCCGAGCCCCCATGGCCCGGGGCAAAGCAGCCTGTGCTGATGAGGCCCCATGGCCCGGGGGCATAACAGGCTGCATGGAGCTATTCAGGGCCCACCTCCCTGTCTCGAGGGGCCTGCAGGGCCCATGGGATGGGCGGCAATGCCACAAGACAGGTGGAGGGACTGTTTGTGCTGTGACACGCTACTGTGCAGTATTATTAGGCTACTGCACAGTTAGCATCTTGTGTAGACACGCCCTTTTAATACAATTTTGGGTGCATCTACACATCACTGTATGGTGATATTGCTATGGCACCATGCTTTAGTACTTCCTTTTAGAGGTACTAAAGCATGGCACAGTAACTGCTGCTAATGTGCCATGTGCATGGAGCACAGTTAGATTTTGCCGCTACACTGCTGTAGCAGCGTCCTACAATGGTGGAGAGGGCCACTATGGCAATGTAGCTGCCAATCACATTTAGAACCATGTGGTTCCTATGTCACCATAGCACATCACTACATCACTGTAGGCCAACATGTAGCTGCACCCATTGACAGAAGAATGCACCAGAAGTTAAAAGTCAAAGTGGTAGCTATCCCAACATCCTTAACTCATTTACATTTTCTAAATACTGCATTTCTTATGGTGTAGCTGTTCAAGCTGAAGCACACTCACAAAAAGAGTCCCTGAAGGAGGACATCATACACTGCAGTTGCCTTTTCCTTAGGTTATGTCAACACTGCGATCACGGAGGCAAAGTAAATTATCCTTCATTTAGTTTCATGCTGCTGTGGCTAGATTGCTACTGATACCCAAGCTAGCTTTAAACTACCTATCTTTAAACAATACTGCAGTCACTTTTGTGACTAATAGGCATACCTATTAGTTGCTAAGACTGTGTAATGATAGTCTGTGGTAAAGGTGAAATTCACTCCACCCACATAAAGCCAAGCCAGAATACTTGCCTGGTGTGTGCCTAGACTGCAGAGACAGCCTTCCCGTAGTGTATAATGAGTGTTTTGGGAGTCCTGCACAAACAACTTGCCAGTGCAGAACCCGTAGCTGAGGTGTAGGCCCTCTACATTAAGGGTGAATTGTGTACCAAGTCCAAATATGACTTCACCCAAGGAACTCAAAGTGCTTCACAAATATTAATTGGCTAATTCACCCTTACAAAAACCTTATAAGGTAAGCAGTATGGCCATGCACTAATTCAAGTAGATAGACTGAGGCACAAAGAACGTAAAAGACTTGCCCTGCAAGTCAATAGTGAGAATAGGAATAGAACCACTATTCCTGCTCTAGAACCACTACACTATAGAACCAATGAACAGCTGCTTAATATACATACACCCTTTGCAATGTATGTATGCATGCATGCGTGTTCTGAGTCATAGGCGATATTTGAGGGGAACACCAGGGATCACATGCCCCCCCAGACAGGGCCGCCGCTGCCAGCAGTACCCATGGGAGCATACCAGCTCTGCCCCTGTCACCGACACTGACAGCGGTGCCTGCGGGTGCCCCCCCAGACTCAGGAGGCACCAGTCGCCTATGTTCTGAGTCATTTAAAGGAAAGCGATCACTTGCTCTCCCTTTTGAGAAATATTACAAAGAAGGATGTTTGTTCTATTATGCATCTTGATAGGAGCTAATATTATAACAATTGTTTACAATCAATAAGTTTGGAACTTGACAAGAAGGTATCTGAAATTGGGTGAGAATTATATTTGCAGGTTTGCCAGGCTTCTTAATTTTGTATGTGTCAAGACATTTACTATTTTTCTTACAGTCCAAACAGTTGGGATTGAGAATTCTCATGGCTCGGTATCTATATCTATATCTATAGCTATATAAAAACTCTCAGCCTCATGCTTATCCGAAAAACCTTTCAAGTATGAAATAAATGCACTCTCAAATCTTACCAATCAAGTGGGAAACAAAAGAATGCAATAGCTATTCTTTTTTTTTTTTAAATCACATAATTTTTAAACCAATCTCATGTTTTAGAAACGTTCCAGGTATCTTTTTTGAATACTTGAGGTTGCCCACACTATATTTTGTTTGAAATACAACAATGGCTCAAAAGATTACAATACCTTTTCCTAGGGGAAAAAAATCATTTGGCTGGCTTTTTATTCATTATGTTAAGCCTGAGCCTGTTGTGATTTGGAATGGGCCAACATTTTAAACCTTAAAAATTATAGTTTAAAATGGAAACTGACAGATCTTTCCAGTCCTGCAAGTGGTGATGCTATCATAATGAAATGTAATTAAATTGTCTCTGTCAGAGAGAGATTTGTCCAATCATTCAGAGTACATCTTATGTGCCGTCACTTCTTTTATTAACTATTAGCTTCATCGTCTTTAGGTGTTTTATTTTCAGCTATAGTATCATGCTGACCAAACTACACCTCTTATTCCTTTTAATTACTACTGCTGTAAAGATGTAGCATATTTCTGTTCTCACTAGCAAATCAAGCTCTGCATCTCAAAAGCATCCTTAAAATATCAGACCTTCTGTCAGCTGAGCAGAACAATGTGCTAATAATTATATTTCTCTTTCTTACAGGAGATCAAAGCTCCGGTAGAAGTGACAAACACCTAGGATGTTCAGACTCTGGCTTGAAGGTCAATTGGACCCACAGACACATGTTACCAATTTTACTACATGAAAGCTGACTGAAAGAAGTGATCAATTCCATGCACTCAGAATATTTAATTGCTGTTCCAATGAATGTATATGAAATGGTTTGGAAAGGTTCACAGTTGTTTCTTCTCAGAAGCTTATACACCCCCAGTACAAAAAAGGTCATCAGGAAGTCTACACGGCACTTAAATCCTTTTCTGAAGATTCAGGAGGCCTGAAAAGTTCTCTGGAATTTAATTTAATCCCCACCACATAAAACAAAAGCAGTCTTTAATCACTATTAAAGAAACCCTCACTCTTTATTTCACTAGGAAGAGTGACCTTTTCTATTTTAAGACAAATACTGCCTTCTCAGAGGCACTGAGGTCCCCAAATGCAGCAGGTCTAGTATAATTCCAGTGTGAGGGAAGGGACAAGATTAACAGAACCCTTATAAGGGAGATCAGGCTCTGTGAGTTCACTGCTGTGCTGGGGCCATGATTCTCCTACTTTGGCTCCAAGTGTAGCCTCTGGATCCACCTTGGTTCTCTTACAAACAGCCCTAAGACCTGTGGCTGTTGAGTCGCTGCTTCCCCAGAGGGCCCCAGTACAATAAGGCATTTTTAAAACAATTTTAAGTCTCAAGCACTGAGATTTTTTTTCTCACCTAGTCGTGAAAAAACAGGTGAGCTAGAATCTACTTAGTCCAAACTAGCAGAAGAAGTATGGTAAAAGCAGCAAAATGGGAAAAAAGGAAAGCAAGTAGTAGAGTCCTTCACGGAACTCTTCAAGGAACTCTTTGACATCTGTTCAATCCACAAGTGTTAAAAAACCCATTGTAAGTAATAGAGAGTGATGTTAAAAAAGAACAAAATGTTGCCATTCTATAATGCCACTGCAGGGGGGAAGAGTTTTCAGGTAAAGGCAGTGGACTGAGAAGACGTTTTTTAGGTCTGCAACAAACTTTCTGTGTGATTTTGAGCAAGTCACAAAATTTCTGATTGCAACTCTAATCTCTAATTCTATATTGTAGAGTTTCAAGGAACCACGCCACATTTCCAGGCACTGAGTGAAAAGTGATCACCTTCACTTTTCCCTTGCCAGGCTTTATATGTTAGTAGGCGATGGTAAAATAGCTCTAACCCATTACAGATTTTGTTGGCTTTATTTCCCATTCCTAAAAACAACTGGTCAAGGGGATCTTAAGGCTACTTAAAATCACAAGAGCAGCAGAAATGTGGAACTACATTCCCATGCAAAATACCAGGTTTGTGGGCTGTAGAACTTCTCACATGTAAGTGCACAGGTCAAAAAAATGCATGTAATTGCTGGGGCAGCTGGTCCCCATCAAGCTACTTGGAAAAGCAACACATACTAATATCATGGGATTAGATTGGTCAAGAGCTTTGTTACATTATGGTTTATTTAAATGCAAAACATCAGAAATTTTGTTTTGATGTTAGGGCATTGTACGAGCATGAAGATCCTCTTTATTAAAGTACATGCCAACACTATTATCTGTTGTTTTTTTAAACTGTTTATTGTTTGCTTATCAGAAACTATTCATATAAAACTTGAACAGCATGTTTTAAGTTGCATCTACTGACTGTTTTACTCAGTTTACAGTTTTAACTTATTTTACTTTTGCTGTGGTTTAACATTCCTTTAATTTATTACCCTTGCAACAGCATTTGAAATGTGAATACTCTTTCAAATAGGACACATCATTTCCTTTCCCTCTTTGGATGTGTAACCCTTTGCGAAATGTACTGCAATACCCTGGATGTCAATGCCTGAAAAATGGGAGAGAAACAGGCAGGCGGGAGGCAATGACAGAAAGTCTGTGTACATACTAAGTGCCACTCATTAAGCTGGGTCCCCAGTGAATATGACCACTACACAGAGGTTAAAGGGCAAAGGATTAATGACAGTGGTCACAGCAATGACAGGGAAGCAACAAGTTCTGTTCCCAGATTGGCCTTGATCTTGCTTGCAAGGATCATTGCATTGTATACAGCAGCTTGTGTAAGACGGTTATGATCCAGCCTGTGCAGAGGCTATGTGTGGGTGCAATAAGGTTAAATGCTAGACATCATTATCCCCATGGAGTGGCAGTAAGTGTCAAGCCCCCTGTATGTCTGCTGTCTCACTTTCAAGTAAAGAGAGTGAAAAACGTATGGATAGAAAATGGGTTTGTGCTCAGGAGACAGCCTTAAATCTTACTCCTCACGTTAGGAGTAACAGCTTGCAGGCCTCTCAGCTGAACTTTCATTAATGTAGATTTTCTTTCCCATTCACCCTGTCCTGCTCATTATTTTTTACTATATATTTTTACACACAATATTGAAAACTTCTGCTCTGAAGGACTAATACAATAGGTGGAAGATATTTGACATGCATTGCTGTTTAATTAACAATTCTTTTTCTTCTGTATCAGTAGAATTGAAGATTAGAAACTAAGAAACTGTGGATATGTAGTCTCTGATTCTGCCCTTGTTATAGGGATATAAACTTATTTTATAACCAGCTTATATGGCCTATGGAGAAATCCACTTGGATAGGGGAATCTTTAGCTAGCAGAAACTTGCCATACTGTCTCCCATGCCACCCTTTCTCTTGGATGGCAAAATGGGGAGACCTGGCATGAGAAAAAGATGGCTTTGAATCCCAGTTGTTAGAATAGGTCATGTTCATATCTGGTGAAAATCAGAGCAACCTTCAGCATGCTCTGGTTTGTAGGAAAAAGATGAGTGCTGGAAATGGGATGAGGACTAAAGCCAGTTAAACCAACTTAATTCTGTATCAGGTCCAGTACCTGTCAATCCCTCAGAATGTTTTATGAACCCTTGCACCTACAGAGAACAGTGAGTGCCTAATGCACACCAGCTTCCCCTCTCTCCTCCTCTCCTGTCACTTCTTGCTGCAATCCATCCATATGCCAGAGAATACCATACATGATAGTTTTCTTCTCTAACCAGTTTTTGTTGCTGGAGTACATTAAGTACCAAAGTTGGATAGCATTGGGGAGCCCCCAGACCAAAGATTTCTGGGAAGAAATCTGACATAAAATAATGTTTTGTTCTTTTATATCACTTTTCAGCTGGGGACTGAAAAAAAAACCTTTTTCAGGCATTCATGAATTAAACCTCACAACATCGTCATGATGCAGGGAAGTGATATTTTCCTGGCTGGAGACAAGGCATCCTGCCTGTGGTCACACAGGAAGTTGGTAACTTCTCCTAGATTTGTATCCAGATTCCTTGATACCCTCTTTTATGCTTTAACTACATTCTTTTTTACTACTGGGCTTTACTCTATACTCCCTTCCCTGCCTATTGTATAGAGTAGCTTTAAGCTTGAGAATAATCTTATTTCTCTATCACTGAAATATCTAGCAACTTGTGAAATGTATGCTGCTGTGCAGGATTGAAGGGTTGATAGGGTAAATTTTGAAAGTCATTCAGAAGAAATGGTTTTACTCTTTCTTCCCTCCCTCTCCCTGCAGTTAGAGGGCATGTCTTAGAGGGCATGGCTGGTCAAGGCTCCCTAGGAACTATGGTAGGAGTATCAGGCATCCCTCTGCACACTTCTTTTGCCTGAAGAGCTGCCCATGATACCGCACTCTGGTGGAATGGAAATTGCAGCCTTCTCAACTCTGGGGGTCTGGAGGCTGGTCCTTTGAGCTTCCAGAGGTGAATCAGAGCTCAGAGAAGCATTAATTCTTGAGAAAAGTAATAGAAAAGTAAATACAAAAATGAGCATAGACTTGCCTCTGAATCCTAATATCTTTATCTTTGGGGATTTGGATTCCATTACAAATATTAGCAAAGATCAAGGGCATTTTATTTTAAGGGCAAGTCTAATTGGAAAGAAGTTAATTCTACAAAAGTGGAAGTGAGCTAAGGAAATTAAAATTGATGTGTGGTCTGTAGTAGAGGTATTGGAGCCTTTTGGATTCTTCTCACGTGAGTCGAACCTAAATCTCCAAAGGAGCTCTCATATCGCCCTGCTTCCCACTCCCAACCCACTCCTCCCTCAAAGCCCCCAACTTGCCCTACATTTTGCCTTTGATGTCCTTGAGGATCCTTTTCCTTTCTCTCCCTATTCTATCTTAGAGGGAACCCCTTATACAGGTCATTGAGAGAGACTGGGTAACTATTCCCCTCCCCGTGAAGTGTGACATCTGGTCACTTTCTTTGCTGCCCAGTCCCACCCTATGATTCCTGATCCAGAAGCATCCTCTGGCAGCACCCTAGTGGGGCTGCACTGGTGAGAGTTCTGTTGTGAAACCTCTAATGTCTTGGCTGCTGATGAGCAGGCCACCCTAGCTCCTTTGTCAGGCCAGGGTTTCTGTCCTGCGAACACACATAGGATTTAATATGCCCGTTGTAAGTAATAGAGAGTGATGTTAAAAAAGAACAAATTGTTACCATTCTATAATGCCACTCCGGAGGGGAAGAGTTTTTAGGTAAAGGCAGTGGACTGAGAAGACATTTTTTAGGTCTGCAACAAACTTTCTATATGATTTTGAGCAAGTCACAAAATTTCTGATTGCAAATCTAATCTCTAATTCTACATTGTAGAGTTTCAAGGAACCACTCCACATTTCCAGGCACTGAGTGAAACGTGATCACCTTCACTTTTCCCTTGCCAGGCTTTATATGTTAGTAGGCAATGGTAAAATGGCTCTAACCCATTATAGATTTTGTTGGCTTTATTCCCATTCCTAAAAACAACTGGTCAAGGGGATCTTAAGGCTACTTAAAATCACAAGAGCAGCAGAAATGTGGAACTACATTCCCATGCAAAATACCAGGTTTGTGGGCTGTAGAACTTCTCACATGTAAGTGCACAGGTCAAAAAAATGCATACGATATGTAATTGCTGGGGCAGCTGGTCCCCATCAAGCTACTTGGAAAAGCAACACATACTAATATCATGGGATTAGATTGGTCAAGAGCTTTGTTACATTATGGTTTATTTAAATGCAAAACATCAGAAATTTTGTTTTGATGTTAGGGCATTGTATGAGCATGAAGCATACTTTATTAAAGTACATGCCAACACTATTATCTGTTGTTTCTTTAAACTGTTTATTGTTTGCTTATCAGAGACTATTCATATAAAGCTTGAACAGAATGTTTGAAGTTGCATCTAATGACTGTTTTACTCAGTTTTTTACTCACTTTTACCTTATTTTACTTTTGCTGTGGTTTAACATTCCTTTAATTTATTACCCTTGCAACAGCATTTGAAATGTGAATACTCTTTCAAACAGGCACACATCATTTCCTTTCCCTCTTTGGGTGCGTAACCCTTTCCAAAATGTACTGCAATACCCTGGATATCAATGCCAGACGTTTGTCTGCCTGCCTGCTTGCCAACTCATATAACACCTCAGACAATTTCCTGATGGGTCACTGAATGTCTTACACCTCTCCTCCTGGTTTGGCTCTGTACCCACACCAATTCTCCCCATTCATACACCTGTCCAGTGACCCTGCAGTCATGGTTCTCTTTTTGCCTTTGTGTGGCTGTAGCTTATCATCTGTTAACAGCTTGGCTAACTGAACTTGGGTATCCTGCCATCTTCATAACCTGTTAAGATGGATTGTTAAAGTCTTCTGATACATTTACTCCAAAGGCAACATCAACAGGTAGGCAAATCTGCCATCTAAATATCAACATATATAGTGTATATCCTGTAAATGACTGCACACTGTTGTGGTAGGCCGTCATGACATAAGGGTGTACCCAATCCCAATCTAACACCAATTTGTGCCAACCCTGTAGGCCCAAAAACTGGCAAAAGAAGCAAGGGGGAGTTCCCACTTTTATACAGAAAATCATAGGGTTAGGGTTACAAGCCAATGGGCCAAAGGGAGGGAACAAGTAAGAGGTAAAGAAACATCAGGACTGTGGCAATGTACACTCAGCACCTTAATTACCTGGTGAATTCAAACAAGTCTTTAGTCCTTAAAGCACTCAAACAACAGCCTGAAGCTGCCCCCAAGTTTGACAGGTCCTTTAGTCCACTGTCCTGGCTGACCATGTCAGTGAGATCTCCAGCTCCACTGTGCACTCCTTTGTATAGATCTGACCAAGATCCATGTTCACGCTGGTCTTTCTTCCCCTTACCCCAGCCTCAAGCTTCCTTTTCCTTTTTCCTTTGCCCCCCAGCCCCTTGGGGTTTCAGGGAGTTTCAGTCCAAATTAAAGAGATGTCACAGCTCTGCAGACTGCCCCCTGGTTACACCTGCTGTTATATATGTTATATTCACATTACAGTATTTTTTGTGTCATCCCTGAATTGTTTGGAGGTAGAGAAAATTTGACTCAGGTAGACCACTGCTTTAGATTCTCGTGAGAAAACTAAAGGACAAGTCCTCACTTGGCATAAATCACTTCATACCAGCTGAGAATCTGGCACTGAATATTAAGGAGTATTTGGATTCAGAGTATGTTGAATAGAGGTGAATTATAATAACATATATGCCTATTTGTAAATGTAATAGAATATAAGATAGTTGGAGTTTATAACTACTTCATAGTAAAGTCTACTAAGAAAAGTTAGGCCTGGTTTTCTTCTCACTTTCATCAATATTACCCTGCCAGAGTGTTACTAATCTTCTTTCTTCATTTGTGTGTGAAATAGGAAAAACCTCTGTGAGATATAAAGATAAAGTACTATTAAAAGTTTAACGGTGCCAACAAGCATTTGCCACAGCCAGTCTAGGTTTAGGCCGCTTACTTTAAGTGACTTAAACCTAAAACAGAAGCACCATGTACAGCAGTTTGCTACTGCTGGCAGCAGTGTGTGCAGCCATTCACTACTGCTGTTAGTGTTAGAGCCTGATGTAAGCAACTTGGGGTGGCGGGGGGTCCATGGGTGGGGAGGGATTGGTGGGTTGGGGAGGAGGAAGGGGGTTGCTGTGTCTCTAGGGATGGGGAGCTGTCCAGATGCAGAGCAGGAGGCCTAGTGAGAATCGGGGAGGTGGGAATAGCACAGCTCCAGGGCTGGGGTGAGGGGCTGGGTTTTCTTAGCCCTGGCCTGTGCTGAGAACATAAGTAGGTGTTCCTGAGATTGGGTTAACCCTTTCTAGATAAGGTTAACTCTTTCTTCAGCTAAGATAGTGAACCTCCTGAGGTGCACTAACCTAGACACGACCACTATTTTTGGTTGAATTAAATCCTCTGAATGCTTGCATGATTGGACAGTTAAATTGACCTAACCCTGGTTAGGTCAATCTAAATATAATGCCTGTATATACCCTAAGGCAAAAGCAGAAATGTAAAGGACTGGTTCCCAATGAAAATTATTATGGGATCATAAGATCAGAAAGTGAGACCTATAACCACAAATCTGCCACTGAGTTTGCAAAGTATCACATTTACTTGAATCTAATATGACCCTGAATTTAAGATGACCCCCCAGAATTATTAGATTCTGTATATGGAAGATTGATAAATTTGTTATAATTTTCCATGCATAGAATCTAATAATTGGAGGGTCATCTTTAATCCATCCCTCCCCACCTCTGCAGAGGGGCAGGCAGTGGGGAGGCAGGTGGTGTGGGGAGGTCAAGCAGCTTGCCTCATGCTTGTGCCTGACCCCCTGCCTGGGTCCCACTTTATACTGCCCCCACCACCAGGCTCTACAACCCACTTCCCCTCTGGTCTCTGCTTGCCCACTTCTCTTCAGCCTCTGCTCCCTGATCCTTCCCCCATCGTCCACTCCCCCATGCACCTTCAGCCTCTGCTGTCCATCCCCCTCTCTCTGTGCTGGCTGGCTCCATCTCCATTCTAGCCTGGGGCACTAAGCATAGCCCCAACCTGGTGCCATAGGAGCTGCTACAGGGCTGGGTTGGGGCTGTGTTTAGTGCCCTGGGCTGCATCGTGCACAGAGTCTGCTGGCACAGACCAAGGGGAAGGTGGGGAACAGAGGCTGAGTGGGGATGGAGGGAAGAGGCTGCAGAGGTGAGATGGCAGAGTGCAAAAATGGCAAGTAGGGGGGATAGGCAGAATCTGTGACTATGGCCTGAACCTCAGGTAAGGGCTGGACCTTGAGCCAAAGCAGTTCCCTGCCTCCTCCCCCTGCACTGCCAAGATGAAGGGCTCCCCCCCATGTTAAATGGGGGGGGACCGTCATCTTAGAATTGAGTAAATACAATAAATAAAAGCTGTCTAGTTATTGCCTGAAGTTAGGTAGTTAAAATGGATCATTTAAAATAATTAAGAAACAGTTTAGTAGACAATGAAAAGAGAACTTAAATATAAAAAACAGTAGGAAATAAAACTGTTCATAAATGAAAGGGAATTCGAATGAGCAAGTGCTGACTTTTCACAGAAGTACTTTATTAAGAGGAATGCTAAATAAGTGAATATATAAATTTGTGCTAATCCTAAAGTTGATTTTTAAACTGTTGTAGAGAAAAATAATTAACACGTGATTAATAATATTAATAGTGTTAACCTTAAATAAACTGCTGATATTATTATCAATAAAACTTTCTAAAATAAAATGATTCTACAATAACTTTGCATACAGAGATCCTAAAGTGATAAATTTTAGCTTATTAGGCAATTGTGGTAACAGGAATATATAACCATAAGATATCACATCATAATAACTGCTGTATTAAAACACTAAATAAAGCAAATCATAATTAGTTACAAAAGTAACAAGTGACAAAAATATCACTAATCCAAAATGTATAGAGTATGTAAAATGAACTATTCAACTAAAATTGAAACATAATCATACTAATACATCCATATAATTTAGACTATATTGAAAATAAATGTAGACATTATTGACACTTTAAATAAGCCCAATTTTAAAGAAATTACTTCAAGATAAAACCTAGATAATTGCACATCTG
The DNA here is from genome assembly GCF_052110815.1 of Crocodylus siamensis. NCBI lineage: Eukaryota > Metazoa > Chordata > Crocodylia > Crocodylidae > Crocodylus > Crocodylus siamensis. Next base: position 43,625,189 of record NC_143397.1, on the reverse strand, counting down.
GCTTAACTTTTACTGCAAGTTAAAACACAAAAGTAAAATGATCTGAAATCATCACTATAATGTGATATAAATAACAGTAATGAAGAGTTCATCATTTTTTTAAAGAAAGCCAAATCATATTTTATGTTTAACCTCCCCCCACTCCTAAATTCATGTGAGATGCAGTTTTCCATAAAAAATAGCCTGAAGAACCACAGGGAAACAGCTGATAACATGAACCATAGAGATTTAAACAACAGAAGACAAATAAATGAAGAATAAGAAAAAAAACCTTCATGATTTTTAAGTCAATCTCCTGATATTTTGTGGCTGATGATTCTTCAGTGTGTGGGGTTAGCAATAGTAACCAAAAAGTCTTCATATTCAAAGCTGGTTTTGAACTGGTTTTGAACAGACACATTTAAATTTTGGTGAATTTTGAAATATTTATGATAGCAGAAATAAACTTCTGAAATGTGAATGTGTAGGCACCTAACTATGGCTTTAGATTCAGCAAATAATCTATTCATATATTTATCTTTAAGCGTATTCAAGTTGATCCCTCTTCAGTAAAGGAAGTACTTAAATATAACTTTAGGAATGGATGTTCATGTGACTACCTACATGTTTTAAATTACTGGTCTGCGTAGGTATTTTGGTGCATGAAGGCACAACTAGCATGATTTTCAGAAGTGCTAAGTTTCACTGGCTACAGTGGCAGCTGTTTTAATATATAACTGGAATTTATCAAGTCTCATTTTTTAAAATGATATTTTTCCATACATATAGTATATATGCACATCTTTACTGCACTCCTTACTTTCCTTCCATCAACTTGGCATGAAAAATATAAAATAAAGGTTTTCAACTGGAAATGACCAGAAATGGAGAGACAAAAGGAAGGAAAAATAAGAGGGGTCCAGAGAAGAATGGAGGCACAGAGAATTAGAGAAAAGGAAGCAGGGAATTGAGGGCATATGAGATAAGAGCAGAAGAGGAAGGGAGGGAAAAAAGATAGGATGGAATGAAAAAGACAGAGTACAGCATCAATTATTGATACTAAATGGTACCAAAACCCACTTGTACAAACAAAACGTTTGGTTAATGAAGCATGTATTTAATGAGCATACTCCTGCATCATACTCTAAAGCAAGTCTGGTACCAGAGGACACACCTACACGGGATACTTTACTGAACAGTAGCATAGTTTACTGCCCAGTAACCACACACATCTACACACATGTATATTTACTTGTGAGTAAATTTGATACTTGCAAATGCAAGTAGCAAATTTCTTTGTGAGTAGTTACTGTGACCTGCCAACCAGAAGCAGATTTCCTTCCAGTTAGCCCAGTTACTAGGGGCCCAGCCTGAGGCTAGCCCCAGGGTTCTGGGGCTGGGAGCCTTTCTTGCCACAGAGATGGGCCGCTGTATGGCAGCCCCAGCCTCAGGCCCTTAAAAGCCCTGGGGCACACATGCGGACAGCCTAAAGCCACTCCAGGCCCCTGTGTTCCCCTGGGCAGGCCACAGGCCAGCTACACTAGCCTGCCTGCACCCTGGCGCCACTGCCTGGCACTGCAATTTTGCGTGCCTGTCAGTACCATGCTGTCCAGGCCTGCAGAGTGATGCAGGCTCTTGACAGGCCTGCCAGCAGCCAGGCCCAGCTTCAGACAGCTCTTGACCACCAGGGTCAGCTCCAGCTGCCCACAGTCCATACTCAGCAGCCTACCTGGAGCCTGCAGGTGCTATGGGGCATTGCTTCACCATGCAGCTCCTGGTCCCACACCATGCCCCTGTGCTGGGTGCTGCAGGCAGCTGCCCAGGCCTGGTAGCACAGGGACAGCTGCGTGAAGGCCTAGAGAGCCAGTGCAGAAGCCTCAATGGACTTGTTGTGACCCATGTCTGTGCCCACCACACAGGGCCTCATTTGATCCATGGAGGAAACTGGCAACCTCATGGTGCAGTGGGGAGAGGTGGAAGTGCAGTGCCTGTTAGTGCAGGGTCGGTGCTCCAATGCCCATGTGTACAAGGGGCTGTCAGGCTGGATGTAGAAACGTGGGCACAACTGGTTGGCATGGTAGTGCTGCATAAAGGCCAAGTGTAGGCACAGTGGGTCACACTTGTGGTGACTGACCACAATGGTTGGTTGGGAAGTGCCTGCAAGTCTGTGCCCTTTATGTGGCAACTAACAGAGATCCTTGTGTCCTGGGACCCAGGCCGCAGCTGTGCTGTGTTCAGCAGCATGGGTGGCCTACCCAAGCCCCTACCCCAGCCTGGCATCCATGGTGATATGTAGCTGGGGTCCCTGATGAGGAGGGGCAGGGCCACCACAGCGCCCAGCTACAGGTCTGGCATGCCCAGTATGAAGCAGATGCTTTCCACCAGAGGTGGCAGGGTGGAGTTGTGGAACATGTGGGTGCTGTGGGCACTATCCACCCAGCTGGCACTCACATTCGTGAAGGTGCTGTGGTGGTCTATGATTGCCTGGAACACAATTAAGTGAAAGCCCCTCTGGCTGTAGTAGGGCCAGTTGCCATAAGCAGGGCAGGTGATGGGAATGGGGATGGCCCTGATGCATTGGGGGAAGCCCAGGCCACCACCACCACCACCACCAGGGGGTCATGCACCTGGAGCAAGGCATGACCCAGCACATTCTGGAGGGTGCCGCACATTTGCAGGATGGCCTCTCTGGCCTCGTCCACACCAAAGAGATGGCCCACACAGTGGAGGCTGGTGGGTGTGGCCAGCTTGAGCAGGGCAAGGGCCAGCTGGATGGGGCAACCGCATGTTAGTGTCCTTTTGCTCCTGGTGTGGCTGGAGCTGCTCCAGGACATCCTGGAAGATGGCCTGGATTATCTGGAATGTGTCCAACCACTGCTTGCCATCTCAGCTCCGTTGGATAGTGCATGGCCACCTGTCCTGGCTGGCCCAGCAGGCCCACAGGCAATGGGCCTGGAGGTGCAGGAGGGCAGGGGCATGCAGAAGCTTGTCATCAGTGTCCCTATTTTTTTGGGATCTGGCCAGCTGGACAGGGTCTAGGCAGCAGCTGTGTGGCAGTGGCTACTCTGGGATGGCAATCTGCAGCCAGGCAGGAGGTTGCTGCATGTGGGGGTTCCAGGAGGGACCAGACAGCTATGGGCCAGCTGGTGTTTGGTGTGGTGGGCCAGCAGGGCCAGCACAGTGGCTAACAGGAGCCTGGAGTGCTACTCATCACTGCCAGGTGCTGCGGCTAGATCAGCCATAATGTGGGAAAGCCAAGGCAATGAGGAGAGTGCTGTACACACTGCTCCTGGCCAGGTAACCTTTTCACAATGGTTGCTGGATGCTAACAGCTGCAGCCAGAGCCTCGAGCTTCCCCTTGGTGGTGGCAGGGGCCCATGGCAGGGCTGCAGGAAATGACAGCAGTTCAGAGCTAAGAGCAGCAGCTCTGCTGCCACATCCTTGCACATGTAGACGCCTGCCCAGGAGCGTTTAATCACAAGTAGTTTACTTCCAAGTAAACTGATCTTGGATCAAATGCACATGTAGATACATCCAGATAGTCCTGTTTTCAGTTTGTTGATTATTTCAGCAATTGTTAAAAAAGGTCTCTTCCTTGTGGTCTCTCTTGCTGTCACCTTTGTTATATAAGACTCAGGTTAGAAGCATGTCTGGATAATGGTATGCTTTAGAGAAATGATATTAATGCTCTGTTGTATTTGGTACTGCAGATGGACATATGTCTCCTGGAACCAGAAATTATTTTGATGGCCCGGTCCACCCTTTGGGATAAATTATGAAGAACAAGCTTTGCCTTTCAGTAAAACAGATATTGCATGATAGTAGCAAGTTCTTGCTGGGAAGGGAATATTTTAATTGCCTGCTGGTTATTTATCATGGTATTTTAAAACCCCAGCAACTTTCTGAAATACCTAGGGCAACACCCAGAGTTTGAAGTATTGTAGGCAGCTTTAAAATATGCAGCTCTTGCAGTTGTGAAGGAGTTCACTGGGGAGAAAAAGATAAAAAGAGAACGAGTCCTCTGGGAGGCCATTCTTCTAGATCACTGGGGAAATGGCAAAACAGCATGGCTTAGCTTCCTATTGGTGTCTCTTTAGGAACAGCTTGTGTGTCCAGCACTATAAGTAACATTTATTTTGGATAAGATATCCCAGGGTGCTGTCCTCCCATTGCACAGCAACAATTAATACTGAAGCAAAAAGCTAAACACAAAGTAATCTTAAATTCAAGTGTTAGTAACAATTTATGTGCAAAATCCTTGTCCCATTTCAGCTCATATATTTATGGCACAATTCTTTCTAAAAGTCCCCAAGTGCTTCACAAGCTATGCATATATATTCATAAATGTATAGAGATAGGGCCCCTCTATATGTGCAGAAAAGGTGCAGTGGGATCTAATGCACTATCCACACAATTGTGCCTCCTGCCATGCCACATGTGATCCCACAGCAGCCAATGTAGAAGTGGGGTCAGTGGGGAGCCCTGCAGCTGAGGCTTGCATCAGTGGCTTTTCCCCACTGCAAGCCCTGCAGTTGATAAGGCTCACAGTGGGGGCAGTCCTGGGAATGCTGCTGCCACAGTAAGCCATGTCAGCTGTGGGGCTGGCAGTAGGTAGTGCACCTTTGTAGCTGGGAGCTTCTCAGTTGTTGGGGCTTCCAGCCACAGGTGAGCACTTGGCTGCACATTCAATGAATGGTGTGATTAGAACATGCTACAAAGTTACTACATATTTTTTATTAAATAATTTTGTAGCTTATTGCTTGTTTTATCACACCATTAATTGGTTGAATATGTAGCTGGGTCACAATTTAAGGTGTGATTACCTGGTTAATCATGCCTTAAGTGTAACAGGTCTTATATGCATACCTAGACATGTAGAGGGGGTGCACAACTTCTCTATGTATATCTGTTTGTATATCTGCATGTACATGCAGAATTACATATACACAGAAATATATTCACATAGGGTTTATGTGTGTGTGTATCTAGATTCAGAGGGACACACATACATACTTACCATATACATGTACGTTCTGTTATAAAGTGCTGAGTGCAGTCACTTTTAGGACAGAGCGTGTCAACCATTGTTAGTCAGTAATACTATGCAGCAGATTAAAAGAGTGAAAATTTTCCAAACAAAATCACAAAGGAAATATTTTAGATGATTGGCTCTGGTTACCTGGGGAGTTTCACAAGGACAGGATTAACCTCCTCATATGTCAGCATTATAGTTTTTTTCATTTCTGTGAGTGAGCCAACTTTTAGTGTCTGAAAGGGGACAGTTTAAATATCCTGAGAGCCTGTACCAGCTAATAAACACTGACTCAAGAAGGGTGCATGTCATTATCAAGGAGCACATCTGTGATGGGCCAGCAGCAGGGATGATGCTTAAGGGCAACCAGCATGGTTTCATTAGGGGCAGGTCATGTCAGACCAACCTGATTGCCTTGTACGATCAGGTCACAAAATCATTGGAAGCAGATGTTGCGGTGGATGTGGTCTTTCTGGACTTCAGTAAGGCCGTTGACACTGTCTCCCACCCCATTCTCATTAAAAAGCTGGGCAAGTGTGGCATTGATGCCTACACAGTCAGATGGATTGCAGATTGGCTGAGGGGTCGTATTCAGACAGTGGTGGTGGACAGGTCATATTCAACCTGGAGGGAAGTGGGCAGTGGAGTCTCCCAGGGCTCGGTCCTTGGGCCTACACTGTTCAATGTCTTTATAAGTGACTTGGATGATAGGGTGAAAAGCACCCTGTTCAAATTCGCTGACGACACCAAAATTTGGGGTGAGGTGGGTGTGCTAGAATGGAAAGACAGACTACAGTGGGACCTGCATAGGTTACCAGGGTAGGCAAATAAAAATAGGATGGGATTCAATACTGACAAGTGCAGGGTGCTGCACTTAGGCAGTAGGAACCAGCAGCATACCTATAGGATGAGGAACATTCCTTCTTGAAAGCATGGTGGCAGAAAGAGATCTTGGAGTCAGTATTGACTCCAAGATGAACATGGGCTGACAATATGAGGACACGGTCAGTAAGTCTAACCACACCTTGTCGTGCATCTACAGATGCACCATGAGCAGGGCCAAGGCGGTGATCCGCCCCCTCTATGCGACACCGGTCAGGCCGCAGTTGGAGTACTGCATCCAGTTCTGGGCACTGCACTTTAGGAGGGATGTGGACAGCACTGAGAGGATCAAAAGGAGGGCCACTCACATGTTCTAGGGACAGCAGGGAAGACCCTATGAGGAGAGGCTATGGGACCTGAACCTGTTCAGTCTTTGCAAGAGAAGGCTGAGGGGAGACCTGGTGGCCATCTATAAACTTAGTAGGGGGGACCAGTGGGGATTGGGAGAGACCTTGTTTCCCTGAGCGCCTCCTGGAGTAACAAGGCATAACGGCCACATGTTGTTAGAGAGTAGGTTTAGACTAGACATTAGAAGGCACTACTTCATAGTCAGGGCAGCTAGGATCTGAAATGAACTTCCAAGGGAAGTGGTGCTGGCTCCTACCTTGGGGGTCTTTAAGAGGAGGCTTGACATTTACCTAGCTGGGGTCATTTGAGCCCAGTTTTCTCTCTTGCCCAGGGCAGGGGGTCGGACTAGAAGATCTACAAGGTCCCTTCCGACTCTACAACTATGAATCTATGAATCTCTGGACTCCTAATTGTTTCAGATCGTTTCTGACCACTCCTTATGTAGCAAAACCCCTAGGTTTCTTTTTTTCTTTATTTTAAAATGCATTTCCTCCCCTTCCCCAACCATTTCTGACTTTTTCTCACCCTCTCTATTCCCTATAGATATATATAAGTAAGCTAAGATGTAGGATAACCTTTAACATTTTATTTTTGGTAGTAAGTTTTATTTTTCTCTCCCCTCTTTGCAAATAAGTTCCCTGCTATTTTGATATCAATACCCACTATTTTATAAGTGATAATTTTTATGTTTGTACTGCTTTTATACTGTGTGATTACTGTTTTAGGCATCTATATGTTAGTTAGCGTTAGGCATGTCAAATTTCCATTTTGTATGTCAAGCCTCCATCTTGTGTCCTCTGCCCGGGTATCCCCTGTGTTGCAACTGTATGATTCATGTACCCCTCCCATGTAAATTTGTTCCCGAATGAATGAGAGTTATTGGGAATGATTGAAATACAATGGTAGCAGGCCTCTACTGAGTGGCCTGTAATGACCAGGCCATCACCTCGCATTGATTCATCCAGGAACCACGGACCTCACCCAGGAACAGAGACAAGAACCCAGCATTTGCAAGACAAAAGACCCCACAGAACCAGCAACTCTACCATTGTACCCCACCATTACAGACACCCGAAACTGCACATCCCTGCATGGAGCTCACATACTCAGAACTCCAGGGGCTGACCCTTGCCTGGGCACGCCTCCTGTCACTAGGGTCACACAAGGTCTGCCCCTATAAAAAGGGGCAGTGAAGACAGACCCAGTGGGATGCCCTCTCCATCTGGACCAGCACCATGCCACACCACCCATCCACCCAGTGGCCCTGCTGGCGACCCCCCTCTGGGCAACACCTACAGGACAAGGACCCCTTTCCAGCCTGGATAGGTAGCTATCACCCTCCACCCCCTCTTCAACCAAGGACTTGGACTCTGCTTGTCTTCCCTACCTGGACTCCAGCCCTTCCACTGAGTTTCTTTCTCCTGCTGCTATTGTGAGTGCGTGTGTGTGTGTAAACCAATAACTTCATGGGGCTGTGTAGTGTGTTGTGTTGTCTGTTTAATAAAACTGTTATTTGGACCCGTAAGTTGGGTTTTGCTTTACTATCGTTTGGCCCTGCTCCAATCTCTGCTCCTCGCCCCTCTAACTTCTGTCTCATTTCTCCCTCTCCTGCTTCTGGCTCACTGCCACCTCCAACACCTGTCCTGAGCTCCTCTCTGCCTCCAAACCCCTTGTTTCTTTGCCACTGTCTTATCCCCACTGCCTTTTCCTTTTCCCCTGAGCAACCACGTTTCTGCCTCAGTTTCTTTCCTGGCTGTCTCCTCCTTGCCATCACTTATCTACCCCCCCCCCCCCGATATCTCAGCTGTCTGCCTCAGTTTATAGCTCCATTCTACCTTAAGTAAACCCAAGCCTCAGTTCCTCAGCCAGTTTCTCTAGTCTACGGGCTCTAATCCTGGTTCTGGCAACTTTTACTCCCTACACTTTAACTCTCTCTCTCATCTTAACCTTCCCCCAAGTATCCCAGGTACCCCAAGCACACACATACACACTGTACCATCCAAGTTAGGAACTTACCTGTGTGTATGTGTAGGTGTGTTATATGTGTGTGAACTGGTGAGTGTGTGTATGCATATATATATATGTCATTGTGTGCATGATATACGAATTAGTGATCTGTGCCTAACTTTTTGGGTGTATAGTGTATGTGCCTGAATTGGTGATAGGTATGAATGTGCCTAGGCTGGTTTGGATGTGTATGTGCCTGAGCTGGTAGTGTGTGTGTGTATGTGTGTGTATGTACCTAATTGATTTGTGTGTTTGTATATGTGTAATTGTGTCACACCCTCCTGTCTAACAGCACAATATTGAGATCCTAAGAGTTGGCCTGACCCCACAGGGCACCACTTACACAGGTCAGTTTATGACAGCTCATGGGAGTATAGCCTCAACTGGAATAGCTAGGTGAAGATTCTTACCGTACAAAATATCTTTTTATTATAATACAGGAATAAGTTCCAAATGTTGAAAGCAAATAATGATTAATCAATCAATCAGAGGTTACATTTTGTGTTCAATGGCTGCGTCTACCTGAGATGCTGACTGTATAGTAACCCATTTCTACTGCAGTGTAGCATCGCATGGCACAAAGTGTGGTGCAATGCTACTATGCAGTAGTAATGAGCTAGTGCACAGTAGTAATGCGATAATGCATAATCAGTGGCCACAGGGGCGACGTGCAGGGGGTGCATGTGTGGTGGTACACCCCCTGCAAAAAGGCCGCTGCCAGTGACTCTGCCGCTGGTGACTCACGATCGCCCCTGGCCACCGCTGCCACTGCTGGTGGCGCCTGCAGGAGCTCCCTGCTCACTGCTGCTGGGCTCCTGCCACTGCCACTGTGCTGTTGATGCCACTGGTGTAGCCGTGCCCCCCCCAGCAGCTGGGGGCACACACCATTCATGAGTGGCGACATCTACATGGGACACTGACTGAGTTACTGCATAGCAGTGTCCCCAAACAGCTTTTTGATGATGCTGACTGAGCAGTAGTTCATTACTACAGTGCAGTAGCTCATTACTACTGCACAGTAGTGTCCTGTCATGCTTTGTGCCACATGATGCTACTGTGCAGTAGTAACGAGCTACTGTGTAGTCAGCGTCTCATGTAGATATATGGCCAGCGGACACAACTACACATTCATTAAATACTCTGCTTTTAGTTTAGTTAATGAAGTACTAACTACAGTTACTGCACAGTAGCACCAGCGAGTGGTTTTTTTGTGACACTTACTGTGCAGTAGCCTAGTAACACTGTGTAGTAGTGTATTAACATGGTTTTGACCAGCATGCTACTGCACATTGCTATTAAGCTACTGTGCTATAAGTGTCCCATGTAGATGTGCCCAGTATCACCAAAAAGTCCTTTGGGGATGCTACTGTGTGGTAACTCTGATTGCTGTGCAGTCATTTAGTATTTGTGTTTGCCAGAATTAAGGGCATTCATACACATACATTTGTCTGCTCTGACTCACCAGAGAGCAGAAAATTAATTGAGTCTGCTCTGCATGAGAGCTGAGGTGCCCGGTGCTGCATTGCATGCACTTGTATAAATAGTGAAATGTGCATTAGTGCTGGGAAAATGGAGGTGGTGCACTTTTGAACTAAAACACCTTTGATGTGTTTTAGTTCAAAAGCACACCACCCGCAATTTCCCAGTGTTGATGCACATTTTGCCATTTATACAAGTGAACATGCTGCAGTGCTGGGTGCTTTTGAAAGTGCCTGGCATTGTGGCGCATATACAAATGTCCTAAATGACTGTGCAGTAAGTCAGTGTTTTGTGTAGACATGACCTGCATCACAGAAAACACAGGCCATAAAAGGGGGGATACCATAGCAGTGACTTGAAAGATTTTAATGAGGAGTTTATCCCCGCATCTAGGTCAGCAGAGAGTGAAGGGATATACAAATACAGGGGAGAAGTAGGTAACTGATATTTGCATCACTGGTAAGGTGAAATCGTGGCTGAGAGTGTGATAAGTTAGTAGAAAGGATAGGTAAGGTAAGGTATCGATAAATAATGAAGCACCATATACACAATCAGTTCCTCTTTGTGACTCTAACAATTTAAATGAAAAAAAAAACTTTTAGGGATACTTTATGCTAAGACTAGCCAGAAGCATATGAAGAGAGAAAATCCCCCAGCTACAGATGGGCACAACTAGGATATGAGACTATTATGGCATCTTCTGAAATTAAAACTCAAATGTTACGAGCCCACAAGTACTATGCATATGCTGTAAGACTGTACCATGATAAAATCCTTTGGGGAAATTTAAGTAACTGAACAAATTACTCTTAAGTTAAATGATATACTTTATAACTCATTTCTTATTTTAGAAACATTTAATATTATTAAATTACCTAAATGGCAAGGGAGGACAATATTCAGTGATTTACTAATTGCCAGATGAGGCAGTCCAAAAATGGAAACCCCAGATGATCCCACCCCAATTCTGAGCAGCTCACTGGTCTCAGGACTAGAGCACTGATGCTCTGGAAAAGTTTCTTTTCAAGTATACTCATGAAGGTATCTTTGACACTAGCTGTAGTTCTGGGCCCAACAAAAGTGAATGGAAAAATTCTGACTGAGTTTATAAGGGCCAGGATTTCACCCTCCAGTCCTACCTGCTGCCTCTTCTTCTACATTCAAAAGAAACTGTATTGGTCCTTAATCAAGCACCCTTAATTTGGTTGTGTGCATAAGCCTGTTATTTCCAGTGGGGATATGGAAAACAATTCAGAATCTTGATTAAGGAAAGCACTTAATCATGTAAGTACCCCATTGATTTTAAAGACACTATTCATATGCTTAAAGGGCATGGGTGAATGATTTTTGCTCAATTAGGGCTCCAAGGTCCTTAAATTCTTATGGGGTACCTTTGCCATGCCTTAACTCTTATTGCCTTTTAAGGCACTGTACTGTCTTTAGGCTTAATCTCTGATGGGAGTATATTAGTACTGATACCTACTTTACTAATATTATTAAGGCACATACCATGCTGCTAAATATTGTTTTAATCACCTAAGTTTCTATACGGTATAATGCTAATTTTGAAACTTCAGTTATGTTGGAAGTATACATTAAGCATGATACATTTATCCTAGGTTGTACTGATTTAAACACCCTGAAAAGGTTTAGTTAAAAAGAAATCGAGGAACTGTTCTACTACTTTATGCACAGTTTAAAGGAATAATTTGCAAAATTGGAATAGGGTAGTCAATGTAGCTAGTGTTTCCTCGAATACGCTCTTCCTGAAAACATACCTCTCAATTTATAAGAAAGATTTAAGATACAGGGACAGTCAACTGACCTGTTTAATATCATATACAAATAGCCTTTTATAGGGGGTCGGCAATATTTTACTAATAATGAGCTGCCCCTTGTGCATCATTGAAGACTGGTCACAAGGGGCAGCAAGAATCCCCTGCTGCCCATCCTTGCTTTGTGCAGAGAACTACTATCTTTTTCCCACTAATGCAGCCTCCATTGAAAACCATGTAGATGAAAAGTGTGATGAGCAACAATTTGGAGCCATGATTCTGATGGCATGGGTTAACAGAGGCTGCAGTCTTGGAGAGAGAGATCAACTATCCACAAAGACCTGAGAATGCTAAGTGGAAGCAGGGGATTGGTGTGCCAATAATAAAACACAGGGTGGATTGGACAGCTGGGATGGTAGCAGGGATTGTCCCACTATTAATAAAATGCAGGCTGTGTCAGACCTTTGCAAGCTGGTTCCAATTTCTTTGCAGAACACAGCTACCCCACGGGCTTTATGTTGCTGACTTTGGTCTAGAAGATACAGCAGTAGACAGGGCTTCAGGAGTCCTGTGTTCTATGCCTAACCTGGTAGGTGACTTTGAACAATAAGTTGCTCAGACATTCGCTCTCTCAGGATAAACTCTCCTGGAGTGATTTAATTTTAGTTGTTCCTAGGTTATTTTATCCTGGAGCAGCCATTTTTGCTCTGGGAGAAAAAAATCCTGAACATCTGTATACTTATGGTTTCTCCCAGGAGAGCAGCAGTTCTCTCAGGAAAAAATGGAATGCCTGTACAATACATGGCCTAAGTTAGTCATGATGTACAGACATTCAGTTTCTCCTGGAAGAGTGTTTCAAGAAATGAAGGTGAGGATAGAATACTTCTTTGACCTGCCACAGATGCCCTTAAACATGTATTTTTAAAAAAAATTTCTTTCTGTTATTAGTTCTCCTAGCTACCCATGTCATTAACGTTCACGGGCTAATTCAGTCCTTTTAAAAGTACATTCAGTCTATGAGATAGGAGCCCAGATCCTGCAAGTTCTTCTTCATGAATGTATCTTAGCCTAGATCTGGCCTGGATCTCAACGAAGTTAATATGGCCTCATGTAGATACAGGGAGTTAATTCTAGTAGAAACAGCTTACAGACCATTTGCAGATATTAATTGTAGAGGAGATGAGCATACCTCATATGGTCCCATTAGCCTGTTTTAGCACCACAGGCGAGAGAAACCACTAGAGGAAGCAGGATCCTGCTTTGTAGGTGTCAGGTTATTTTAAAAAGAATAGTCACATAAAAACAACTCCACCTCCCACCAAAGGATTGTGGTGCAATACAGTCTGAAACACAGCAAAGGTAATAATGCCACTGATTTATAGAAGACCAGGTGCTAACAAGTGTGGCCTGTACAGCCCCCCACTCCAAACAGTATGATAACACAAGCATCAAGGTAAAAGCCCAGTAGCTGGCAACCTTCAGGAAAAGCAGTAGTCAAAGGAAGCAGAAGTTCACAACAGCTGAAGTCTAGTATTGTTTCCCCTGCAGGAACTGACGTTCAGATCCTCAGAGGTACTAAGGTGTGGCTCAGTCCAGAATTGCAGTGCCTTACTTATAGGTCCCCTACCATCTATCAGGATCTTCAGTCATAAATTTGGTGCCAAGGACTCTCTCTCTCTCTCTGGCTCTGCCTCCTGATGATGCTCCAAACTTCTCTCATACTTGCCTGTATCCCAACTAACCAATGCCATACCTCCAGCCTCACTGATGTGGGGACAACTATGGAAGAGGTGTTAGGCCTCCTTAGAACCCATCTAGGAAACTAGTTCCCCTGGCAAGAAAGGCATTTCCTTTCCTAGTTAAAATCCAATCTTGGGGCTTCCCCAGGACTCCAGCTTTGAGCTAGATCAGCTCTCAGCATATCATTAGCTGTGGACAACAAGAGTGCTTAGATTAGCTATAGACCTCTAAGGGGCAAGTGTGTGTCTAAATATGTGTAAAAATCCAGCATTTCTCCTATTTCGCTATTACCACAATATTGTCCCATAATAGATAAAATCTTTATTGTACCACACTTAACATAGCGCATACATAACTTTCATTGAAACCAGTGGGCTTTGGATCAGGCATTATGTAATTTGCTATCTACCTACATACATTTGAAAGATTTTCTTCAGTGTGTGTATTTAAGTGCCAGACAATGGTTAAGGACAATACCCTACCTAGCAATAGTTTAACTCACTCCCTTGTGTGCATGTTTGAATATGTCTAGGCTCTTGCTCTATGAGCATTTCATATGCCATTGCAGAGCTACAAGGAGTTGTCCTCCCTTTTTCTTTCTACCTTGAGGATGGCATAGGAGGTATATACTAAGATAATTTAGTCCTGGGCACCAGCTATATTGAGACAGGAGGCATTTTAACACATTTGCAGGTGGTATAGAATATTACTAGAGACAAGCACGCGGAGTTAATTGTTCTGCAAAGTCACAAAAGTATACAGCACTACTTTCTTGTCTGCTGGATTTAAACTTGTCCCCATCTGCCGTTATTGCTTAGGTGGTAATTTAAAAAGAGCAGGAACAAACAGTATGATTATCCCTTTCACTGCTGTTGGCTTGTGCATTTTCCCCAGCAGCAATTTCTAGTACCACATTATGAAACACCAGGTGCCTAAGGCGACAAGCTCTTCTCCACACATGCCTAGTACATCACTTAGCATTAAAGAAATTAACTTTGGAAGGGATGATCTGATTAGCGCCCAGGAAAAGAAAATAAAAGAAAAAACTCCTTTAAAGTCCAGAGCAGATTTTAATAAATTAGGGGAGCCAATTTTCAACATTTCAGCATTCATTTTTGAGAAATTCAGTGACATCCGCATTTGCACTTCAGCTGGCATGATAACAGAACTGAGACTTCCCATCAGGATCATTTGATGGAGTAGATAGACCTTGGTGTAGTGTCACTGGCACAGCAATGATTATTCTAACTGCAGGGCCTAATGTAGTTGCCAAAGGAAGCCTGGAGATATGGAAGTGTGCGCACCCTGAAACAGAAACCTAATTCTTAAATTAAGTAGAGTTTTGATTCACCTAGTCTCCCTGTATGGTAACTTTGCTTCTTAAATTTGCCATTTAAAACATATCGCAAGTGAAAGAACTCTACCAGCTGAGAATTCAACAGTGAGTATTAATTTTGATGATGTGATTAGGCCAACAAAGTTCAGATCACAAGAAATGTATCACTTGTAACTTACAGCCTTTTTTCCCTGCCTCTTGGTTTTACAGTTATTACTTCACATAGAAAGTGCTGAAGAGTTGAAAGGTATCTGTTTAAATATTGACGGCGATTAAAAAGGTCACAAGGCTTGTTCTTCCCAGATTTTCAGCTGTTCTTTGCTAAAATTGGCAATGTATTCTCTGTTTGCACAGAATTAAGCATTAGGTACAAGAAAAACCCCGTAGCAAAATAACAGTTACATTTATGGGAAGTACAGTGGGAAAATATTTTCTTTAATAAAGAAATGGAGGATCCAGATCTTCAATTTTTGTTAAAAAGTATTTTGATTACTTGCTACTAGTTACTTGTGAATCTTCTAATATACTGATTTTGATAGACACTGCCCTGTCATTAAATCAAAATGCTTCCTATCATAGTAAATGGAAAAGCATCGTTCTCTGGAGATATCCTCAGGGCAACGTGTATGTATGTGTATGTGTGAGGGAGAGAGAGAAACGTGGGAGGAAGATCTATAGCATCCAGCATATTTTAGGTCCTTCTATACTACAGAAGTAACTGTGTCATGAGACCCAGTTAAAGCAAGGTGTCAAAGCAGTGGATCATATTTATGACTCTATAAGCAGGTAAGTGGATCACTAACCCAACTTCCTTATTAAGACCAGCCAGCACAGGGCCCAAGATGTCCAGACAGTTTATTTTTACATGAGAAAGCCTTGTTTCCATGTAAAGCAAATGCCAAAAGCAAACAAACAAACCCAAAACTTGTGGCCTGTCTTCAGACCTGAGGAGGAGTGAGAAAAACTTTATGTTTCTTCCTAACTACTTCACATCACCTCCCTTCCTTTCTCCTCTGCCCCAGTAGCTTCACCCTGATTTACTGTTCAATTACTGCTGGCCTCCAGACCCCTAACTGTTGACACTAGGGCCCTGCGAGGCTTCGGACAGAGCTTCAGATCTGGGGAAGGTTTGGGTGCTTCAGGCTCTGAGGCAGCACGTCCTGGTCAAAGCGCCGCCTCGTTCAGCTTCCCAAAGCGGTTCAGAGCCGCCTCGGAGATCCGGCCATAGGGTATAATGGGGGAACAATACAATATCTATAACTTTGTTGGTGTTAGTCTGATTTGTATAACATTTTCCAGGGTAGTAGACTCTGCAGGGAGGATAAAGCCTGCCAAGTCTCAAGAAGTTTGGTGCTGGGGTTTGGGGGGAATTGTACCCCAAATTCTTGAAATCAAAACTCATGTCATATCTAGGCGTTACAACATAGTGGGGTGAAAACTGCAGGGGTGGTAGTTCTTGCTGAGGCCACAAACGCTGCCAAGTTTCAAGAAGATCGGTGCAGGGGATTGGGGGGAACTGCCCCTCAAGCTGCAGACAAGCAAAACTGGTGGCATGGGTGCTGTGGGACTGACTGTGTCTGTCTTGGGGCAGGAGGGGAGACATTGCTGCAGGCCTGGCGGCTAAGCTACTTGTGTTCTCAGCTACCAGTCAATCATGATTCACTCAGGGACCAGGGACTCAGGGACCAGCTCAATACACAGGACCTAGCTACTACATAATGACTTAACAAGCATCAATTAGCACCGACAAAACCAGGCTAAGGAGAGGAAAGACTCAGTACAGACAATCAACTGCCCCAAGACAGAGACAGATTTGGCACGAGTTTTGTCTGCCAGCAGCTAGGGGTGCAGGGCACCAGAACCCCTCTGCACCAATCTCCTTGACAGGTGGCAGGCGTCATGGCTGTAGCAGGGGCCACCATCCCTGCAGCTGTCACCCCACTGCGCCTTAACACACGCAGCGTCACCCATGGCATGAGTTTTGCTTGTCCGCAGTTTGAGTTGCAGTTCCCCCCAAACCCCTGCACCAATCTCCTTGAAACTTGGCAGGCTTTTTGGCCTCAGTAAGAGCTGCCAGCCCTGCAGTTTTCACCCCCCTGTGGTGTGACACACAGCTGTGACATGAGTTTGGCTTTCAAGAATTTGGGGTACAGTTCCCCCCAAGTTCCTGCACTGATATTCTTGAAACTTGGCCAGTTTCATGTGCTTAGCAGAAGCTACCATCCCTGCACGATTCATCCAAATTAGACATGAAACAACAAAGTTATAGATATTTCATTGATTATACCCTATGGCCGGATCTCCGAGGTGGCTCTGAAGCTTCAGAGCTGCTTCGCCCAGATCAAGGTGGAAACCCAGTCTGGAGCTCCAGACTGGATCACTGCCATCTAAAGCGGCTGGATCTGAAGCCAGATCAGATTGTTGCCGACTTGCGCAAGCCTACTGACTACCTGCAACTGGGCCTCAGCTCTCTGCAGGCAGAGCACTTCCTTATGGGCCCCATCAACACTACAAAATAGAGCGTGTTGTATCTGGGCCAAGTGCTAACCATGTTGGGACTTGGTCCTCTGACATGGCTATGATTTTAGCAGACCAGGCCAGATAAAGCCTTGTATGTGTCAAATTTACTACTAATAATTGAGACTGCTGCTGCTTTTGTGCAAGACACACATTTGTCTCCCTCTCTTCTGTAAAATAACCCCTTTGAGAGCAGTAGTACTAATTTTGGAAAACACTAATTCAGGCTACATATGTCACTTTACCAGGTACAGTAGCTTATTACTTGTTCTTAGGAAATTTTTAACACAGCAGAAAAGCAGCAAGACTGCACCTAATCTTCACTGAACAGTAGTAGCTACTGAGAGGAGTCAAGAGTTCCTGTGTCTTTATCTTACTCTGTAGATTCAGGAAATTTTTTAGAGCATAGCAGGCCTATACTAATTTCTACTCCTGGTAATTGCCCAGTAATCGTATCTGGTAGACTGGGGAATCCTGTCCTTTGGGTTTTACCAAATCCGATTATATTGCCAGTTTTGGGGAATATTACTGCTTAGAAACAATGCACATTTTTGCATGGCTTGATCAAATCTACCTAGTCCAACATCAGGGTTTGGGGGATATGGTGGTTGAAAATTATGTTGGTGTTTTTGTGAAAATTGCACCTTATCCAGGGCTCAGTAGTTCCTCTCCTAAATGGAATGCTTCATCAGGAGAGGGCTAGAGGTACTATGCAGACTCATCCTTGCCCTTCAATCCAATTTTAATTTAAGGGCCTGATTCTGGTACAGAAATCACAGCCCATAGGAGGTACTGCTAAACTGGTTCTTTGTACATCTATCATTACCATTCCAGACTGTTCTGACCAGGAAGGATGATGCTTCTGACAGAGCTCAGGTCAAATCTCCTACATACAAGGGATTTCTGTAAAAGGAGTCTTAATATAAAAGTTAGTGATGCATTCACATTTTGCCTTAGAACATGATGTAAGATGCAACTTTTTTGCAAACAATCATTTTCTCAAGAGACACAATGGCAGAATGGCTTACCTTGAAGAGCAGCAGTGAAATGCAACTTCTGTAGGGAAGGAGCAGGGAAGGCTGAATCTTTACATACTGGTATTTGGTGCCTAAGTACCACGGTGATTGATGTGCTAAAAATAGACAAATAGATATGCAGAGGCATCACACCAGAGAGCAGGAAAGCAACAGCTCCTCTCACTACAGCTCTTATGTGACTGCACTTAGAATGATGTGTTCCATTCTGGGCATCACAGCATCAAGAAGAAATCAACATTTGGCTGTGTTGATGAGAGAGGAGCAACAAAAATTATCCAGAGGTGAAAGCGACTGAGTTATTAGGAAAGATTAAAAGAGTTAAACAGGTGTAAACTACACAAGTGACAAGTCAAGGTGACGTAAACTACTAATAATATTTGAAGGGGTAAACTCTACAAAGTAGGAGTATGTTTACCTGGGGTCATGAGGACATAAATAGGAACTGAGAAAAGGAAAATTCAGGCTGAGTATCAAGGTAAAGTTCTTGGCAGTGAGGGTTGTATTTCCATCTGTTTGGTAGTTTATGGGCTTTTCTATGGCACTCTTCAGTACAGTATCTGAGTGTACAAACACTTTAAAATAAGTTGCAGTGCTTGATGACTTCTTAGCCTGTACTTTTAACTGAAAAGCACAAGAAATTGCTCGCGAGCTTCTGGGAGATAAGTGGAACTGTGAGATATCACCTGGTTGCCAGAGAAAGAAAAGAATGGAAGTTGAAGCACTAGACTCCACCCCAAAACTGACCGGATAGCAAGTCCAACCACCAGACATGATGAAAGCAACTGGAATGCCATATATCCTCCCATGTCAAAGGCATGACTGAGGAGGAGGGCTCTCACTGCTGTTTTCTTGCCAAAAGCCAAAGAATTCAGACTTACTTACCCAGATGCCTTTGCTTCTTTTTTACATGGGAAGGTGTAGGGCCTAGGGCTGGAACTATGTATCACCTAATTCTCCCCTCCTCCAAATACATTATGAGCCCATACATGTAGTCTTGGGTGCTGCTACTGCTGCAATGTTACACTAGTAAAGTCACTCATAAAGATGGTAGAGCCTGAGGGGATACACAGCTGTGCCTGTAGCTACAGTCACATGGTTCTCAGGGAATTACTGCTGTCAGGCCAAGTGGCATACAATTTCCATCAGCTTCCTGAGATATGCCGCTTGTGGCTCTTTCAGTAAAGAGCTATCCTAAGATGGAACATGTCATCTCAGAACTAGCTTGCCATTTGCTAAACTCATTCACTAACTTGCTAAATATTTTAATAAATGAGTGGTGAGGCTTACTACAACCGCTTCATCTTTGCCTTTATCTGATGGCTGGTATTTGAAGAAAGTGCTCTGTAAAACAAGAAATAATCTGACTCTAAGAAAAAATTCTTCTACCTAAAAAAGAAATTCTTCTTTCCAGCGTATACTTCTTTTGTTTTGTTGCAGGAAAACAAGAAATATAGCATTTTGCCAAAGATTTTTAAAAGTACATGTAATTCTAAAACAAAAAACACGTAAATGGTTTTACTCCTAGCAAGGATTTTTGGAAATGTTGTTCTTCTATTTTTCTCCAGAAATGTGGTGCTTGGTTTCTTCATCTGTGATTGTCTCCTGCCTGAATTCTCCTGATCTTGAATACTGCTGAAAAGTAACCTGCAAAGGTGTGTCATGGCAGCTGGAATTAGCTCTTAGAAGTTCATCAGTCTTTAGCCAGTGTAATGTATGCATTTTGTTTTTACTGAGAAAAAAATGCAGCTTCAGTGATGAAAAATGTTCTTTACTCATTGTTAAAAAAGGAAAAGAAAATCAGACTTGGTGGGGGAAAGTACATTTTGTTTTGCCTTTATGTGAATCCAGCACAGAGATTAAATTTGCCATTCTGCAGTAAGTGTGGAGACTATTTTCAGACAGCTCTAATTAATACCTGTGGTAGGTAGCCATTGCACTCCATGAATGAGTGTTCTGTATGTTTATACAGGATCTATCAGTTTCCACTGTGCATTTCAAAGCACACTTATTGTAAAGAAGCAACTAAAATTAGGTTCTTATTCCAGCAATGTTTGTCTTTAAAGCTGTCTGCTCCTTCTAGCCTAGCACTAGGGCTGCAGTAGATTCTGCTCCCAGTTTAAGTTATTCAATGGAAACCTGTAGAAGTTTTGGGGTACAGATCCCTATGGTCCTTCCTGGCTGGCAACTCCATATTTGAAAGAATCAAAAGGACCCATCACCCACTGATGGTTCACCTTAGCAAATACTAAACCAAGATCAGAGGGTGCAGAAGGGTCTTGGACACTAACGATGGTAAAGAAAGCACTGATCTGTGTGCATATTATTTCAGTTCTAAACCTGGAGTAAGTGTAGTCACAGGTATGGGGCTAGGTGCCTCCTAGCTAGGAGTAGCAACATAGGAGATTAGAAATTCACTGGAACTCAATCTCCTACGATTCTGCTCAAAGGTGGATTTTGTGTCCATGGTAAATCACTCCTATGAGTAAAGGGATGATTTTACCTGTACTCTCTTCCTGAAGTCACAAATAAAGTGCTCTTGGATCAGTCCTATATTTAGTGAACTTCTGTCTATACCTGTAAATCTCCACACAATTCATAGCATTCCTTTTAACATGGCACTGTCTAAATATTACTAGCAGAAAAATACAATATAACAGAAAGAAAAGCAGCACTGTAAGCATCTAAAGACAAAAACTGAGAAAGCTCAAACAAATTTAAATGCTCTAAACCACAAGTGCAGGCAATGTTAAAATTCTGCGTTCTGATCTTTCACTTCCCTGATAAAGGCACCTGTCTATTGAAAGCTCCTTTACTGCCTTAGGGCATGCTGCAGACATCCTACAGCATGGGTGCTTTTGAAACCCTATTGAAGAAAACACTGACGGCCTTTAATTTCACCAAAGGCATCACATGGAAGGGGTATGCAATTACATAATTCAGCCTCCAGGAATTTAAGGTAAGACACTCATGAATGTTGAGAACTACATCCAATGCATAGAGTAGTTCAAATCAAATTAATGCCATATTATCAGCTATTACTGGAAAGTGAGAACTCATTGTGCCTCTGAAAGAGCTATGAAAACTCCTAACAACCAGAGTATAAATATGAAAAAATTCCAAGATTTAAAAAATAGCTAACAAAGGCAATGGTAGCTCATAGCATTAGTCTGGCATCTCATCAAAATCACAGCAAAAACAAGAAGAATAGATAGCAATTGCAATATTAGGGGTAAAAGAAGAATAAAATGTTAGGTATTTATGAGCAGACTAGGTTCTTTGGGTAAATCTGATATCTTTTATTAGACCAATTCAAATAGTTTGAAAAATTCTTCTTAGCAAGCTTTCCAGTTTAAATACTGTTTGTCAGGCTGAGGAAGCATCTGCAGTTGGTGTGTGCTTTTCCTGGATGGAATGAATAGTAAAGCCAGGGGCTGGAATGTGTGCAAGAAAGCCAGTCAGTGAAGATGTAAACTTAGGAGTCAATGGGTGAGAGACAGGTTGGGGGGCAGGGGGCAGTGGAGATGGGACAGGGGTATAGATGTATCTGGGGGGATGAATAGTGGAGAGGTACCTGGGGAGTCTGATGTTAAGCAGGTTATAATGTGTCATAAAACCAGTGTCTATATTTAGTCTATGATTTTTTGTATCCAGATTACAAAACACTTTTCACAGACAAGCCTATGAACTTCACTTCATCAACCTCCTGGATACAAAAAAAATATGAACTAAATATAGACATTGGATTTATGATACATTATAACCTGCTTAATATCTGACCCCCCAGGTACCTCTCTACTAGTTACCACCTACATACATTCCCCTGTACATCCCCTGCCCCACCACAAGCATGTCTCTCACCCTTTGACTCCTTAATTTACATCTTCACTGACTGCCTTTCTTGCATGCATACCAGCCTTTGGCTTCTTTACTATTCATGTCATCCAGGAAGAGCACACACCAACTGCAGATGCTTCCTCAGCCTGACCAAGGGTATTTAAACCTGAATGCTTGCTAAGAAGAATTTTTCCAACTATTTGAGATGGTCTAATGAAAGAAAGCAGATTTACTCAAAGAACCTTGTCTGCCTATGTCCTTAGACCAACACAGTTACAACCTACACCCCTGTAACAGGAAGGTATTCATAGATTCATAGATTGTAGAGTCGGAAGGGACCACAAAGGATCATTGTGTCTGACCCTCTGCCCCTGGCAGGAAAGAGGACCGAGGTCAGATGACCCCAGCCAGGTGACTATCAAGCCTCTTTCTGAAGACCTTCAAGTTAGGTGATAGCACCACATCTCTTGGAAGTCCATTTCAGATTCTGGCCACCCTTACTGTGAAAAATTTCTTTCTAATGTCTATTCTGAATCTATATTTCTACTATGAAATATTCTAGGGTCAGAACCTTGGAATCATGCCTGATCCATGCCTGATCCATGCCTATAGCTGGGTGCATAGGTTGTAGTGTTGGCCTGAAACAGTTTTCTATCTATGTCTGACAGGAGAAGAATACTCTTGCTCCTTTCAGACATAGATTATGATCCATGATCTTGTTGCTTGTAGACAGGATGACAATGATGATTTCCATCTACAGATGACTATAGATGAAACACAGAAACTGCAGCTTTCTCAGCATATTACAAACATCTCCTTCAATGGAGTAGATGACAAGTGATCTCACTGGTGTTTCATATGCCACGCTGGTTCCTCATGTTATATATTTTTAATTTGTTTCCCATTTAATTGATCTGATTCAAAGTCCTGGTCATCAGCCCTGTGTATTCAAACAGTTCATTCCTTTAGAATTTGTATTCCTGCCCTGTACTGCCTCGGGTCATTGAGTGTGATGCCACTATTGGTACCTGGACAGAAGTATTTTTTAAAACCGTTAAGCCATGATCGGGGCCTCTTTATGTGAGGTGAAAGTCACAACTGAAAGTTAACTAAGTCTATATAATTAAAACATGCTATCTTTGGCATAAAGAAGTGACAGGAGGCTGTGAGAGAAGGGCATAACAACTATTTTCATTTCCTTTGACAGCAACACTTACATATGCTGGCTCCACTACTTAAAGACATTGCAATACTAATAATACTTTGCACTTTCATAGAATCTGTAATCCCAGGATATCCAAGACCTTTACAAACATTAATGAGTCCTCACAGCATCCTTTTGAGGAAGGTAAGAGCATTACTCCCTTTTCTAGATGATAAAACTGAGACAAAGACAGGTCAGATCATTTCCAAAACCCATGGACAGATCTGAAACTAGAAATCCAGGACTCTTTTGAATAGACATAAAAAATCCTTTTCCCCCTGCTCTAACATTTCCTCCCTATGGAGCATGAGATGTAGGTTGGTCTGTTTTTTAAGGACATTTTGGTCTTGGGCACTATAGTTTGATGTTTAGTAATAACATCTATTCTTATTGGCACAAAATCACAAGTACAATTAACTGTGGACTCAAATGTCATCATTTTTATATCTGTGTTATAGTAGTTAAGTTTCACATCTACAAATCATTTGCAGTGTCATATTGTACCTACCAAAAATAGAAGATATTGCTATAAACAGGCTCTATGTTTAACTGAAGAAATAGAGGCTGCAGTTATTGCTAAGGCAGAATATACTACCTAATTAGCTTTGTGCTAGCAGATGGAGATACCTTTATAATGCTGAAAACCATTTGTGAAGTCTAAATGTGTGACCAAAGCACAAGATACCTTTGATCCTTTCAGTGACCAGTATCCTGCCTTGATTCCCCCAGAAATGTGCTTAGCTTCATATTACAATGCCATCACTCTCTGACACTAGATGGAGCTTATGTAATAAAGCATGGAGATGAATTTCCCTTATAATTTTTTTAAAATCTTTGATAGTGTAATTTCAAGTGCTATTTTTATTCACACAGTCATGCTCCTCCCCACCCCACCCCACCCCTGTCAACACTTCTTACTCGGACTTCAGTAGGAATTTTGTGTGAATAGTAAACAAGTAAGGATACCAGAAGTGGGCCCATACATGTTGGTAACATTTCCCTGCAGAGATCTGTGATGTTCATTGGCCAAGATAACATAAAAATGAATGGAGAAAAATTCTGAAGACTAAACTAGTCTTATCATTGCTGTTTGTAAAATCTGTGTCACTGATGTTCTTGCTAGGAGAGAGGAAAGCTGGAGAGCAGAGATAGCTGACAATAGTACTAAGCATTCCAATCACCAGTGGACTGAGTAGCTTGCAAGAATCTGACAAAAGGCAAAAGCTACTATTGTATCTCAGCCCCACTGCTTGCCTTACCTCTCAGCACAGCAGAGTGACCTCTTTAGACTGGAAGCAGCAGAAAAAATACAGGCAACAACTGCACATACCAGGCTGGCCCCAAAATGGTTGTCAGTCCCTAATATACAGCTTAGAAAGAATTTATTTCAAAGTGGTGGAAGATTGGGGGACCATAAAATCAACCCAATGAAATAAAGTTAGCAAAATACATAAACTGTGGTATAGCACAGTGAAGTATGCCTCCAGTCAACTGCAATTCACCAACGGCATCATGATAGATATTCCTGCAGCCTACTTGTTTGCTGATGGGTTCTGACCAGAATATGCCTTCTGCTCTGTGTCCCCCCTCCCTTGTGCTTTGTGTTAGGATTTGGATCAAGGTTTGCTGATTGCAGAGTTGGTGCTCAGTACTGATGCTTCAGCTGAATCTGCAGCAAACCTCTTGAATGATAACTACTCTGATAGCAAGCACCAGCACATGACAAAAGTGCACACTTGTAGAATGAAAAAATACAACAGCGGATGAACAGAAGAAAAGGTAATAAAAAAAATCAGCTCTGATGATGCCTGGTCTGTCTCATAGGAGAAAACACACCAGGCAGAAACATCATTTTTTTTACACTTCATACTACTGTCAGTATGATGTTGAACAAGTGCCATTAATCAAGAGCTCTGTAATTCATTAGACACAGTGATGTACTTGAAATGTTATTTCAGTATCATTGTTCAAAGCCTCTGTAACAGATTTGAAAAAAGTAAGCTCAAAAGAATTAGCTGCTGCATTTTAAAGTCGGGGCTGAATTTAATTGGAAATAATAACTTTCCCACTATTAACTAGGTGCTTAAACATGAAAACAGGAGCATACAAACAGCCACAGCAAATCAGACCACAGATCCATCTTGTTCCATCCTGCCCAACAGTGGCTAGAGCCAGACATTTCATAGGAAAAGCCAAACAATTATGGCTATAAGGGATTTTGTTTGCCTACTTTCCATAAGTTAATGATTGACTTATTACCAGCAACATTTTAGTTAAATTCTTTATATTATCCTAACTAATATAACTGTGAGTTTTCTCATTATTTCTATAAATGTCTAGATCTTTTAAAATACTGCTAAACTTTTGTTGGACGATATCTGGTGGCAATGAGTTCTAAAGGCCAGCTTTGCAAAAAAGGAGGTTCCTTGTTTCACATTTCTTGCTCTTCATTTTCACTCTGTGTATTTGTGTTCTTTTATTACATAATGAGAGTATGATTTCATTTTTTAAGTAACATGTTTTACATGGCTTGATCATATTCTCCCTTATTTTGCTCCTTTTTAAATAGAACACTTCTAGTTTTTTCAGTATCTCTTCAGACAAGAGGTCACCTGGCATTTCATTATTTTCATTATTTATCCTAGGGCTTGTACTATTCTTACTTTATTTTTGTGTGATAATGAAACAATACCTGAACAGAGCATCCAGATGAAGCACTCCCCATACAGAATAATATAATAGTATGTAGCATAATATTTTCAATATTGTTTTCTGTCTCCCTCTTTATACACCGTAATACTTCATTTGCTTTTTGACCACTGAAGGGCCTGATCAGTAGCATCTACTTTAGAACTGGGAAATATGTATGAATAGTTCAAATTGTTCCTTCCAATGCATATTACTTTGCACTTTTCAACACTGAATTTAATCTGCTATCATGTTTTCCAGTCACCCAGGTACAGGAGAACCTTTTAGTATTTCTAGTCTTGAGCAACCTAAATTATTTTGTCTCATCTGCACATTCAGTCATTTCCCTGTTCATGTCTCTGAGATCATTAGGAAATACATTAAACACACACACCTGTCCTTGTACAGAACTTGGGGCATCATCCAGCTGTTCTCATTTTGTTATATGGAAAACTGAAAATTTATTCCTACTCTCTCTTTTCTACCTCTTAACTAGTTTCTTATCCATTACAGAATTTTATTTTTCACATCATGAATGCCAAGTTCCTCCAATAGTCTATGATAACTGATTTTGTCAAACGCTTTTTAACACTTTAAGTAAAATATATTGACCAGTCTTGCTTTATCTATTAAATTGCTAAAATACTTATATATTTCTAGGAGAGTGAAGAGCCATGAATTCCTCCTATTGGATTCATGCTGTATTGTCCCTGTAAAACTATCATAATCCAACATAGTTTCTGTCGTGCCTAGACAAAGCAATGAAACATGGGTGTTTGGCTAGCAGAGGAAGGATAGACTGTAGGAAACCTTATGATCTAACTGGGGGTGATCCTGCTTTGAGCAGGGAGTTGGACTAGATGACCTCCTAAGGTTCCTTCTAACCTTAATTTTTTTATGATTCTATGAAACACAGGTAAAGAAGTTTGTATCTGCTCAGCATTTTAGAGAGTGCCACAGATTGTTCTTTCTATGGGAGTGTGCAAGAAAGGTTTATCATGGGCTGGAGGAAGAACAATTTGAGCAAAGCTAGTGCTTTACAGCTAAAATGGAACTATCAGTCTCACTGAACTTCCTTTGTAGAGAGGACTGTATTTGCTACAATCCCAAATCTCTTGGAATTAACCTCTTGGTTAATTGGTGATTGTTAGACTATTCTATGATACATCATACAGTATCTGAACTGTGATAGCATTCCTGTGGCTAAATATATGATGCAATAATATAGCTCAAAGCTATCATGAATATCCTAAGGATATCTAAGACCATCCTGTTATATTAATTTTGTGAGTGGTTCACGTACCCATTGAACAAATGCGACAAAACCAGTCCTGGCTGGATTCTGTTTGGAAGGGCCATTGAGTTCAATTATTAATTTTCTAGCACCAATCTTAAAATTCTATCAGAACAGTATAATGTAATTTTATTCATCCTTGCTAATCTGTGTAATCAGGTCAGCAGTATGAAATGACCTAACATGGCCAGTATAGAAGACTTTTTACCATCAACACTCAGAGAAAAACATGTTTAAGCCCACTCCAGTGACATTTGCAACACAAGTATGGATTGAAAAATTCTTATCTTTCTGAACAGATCCCTTAGATCTTTTGTATAAAAGACCGATCATTTCAAGATGATTTCCCCTATAAAAAAGGGAACTGTGTGATAATATGATAATTGTGTAAATGAAGTTTTGTTGAGAAAAAGTCTCCCCAGTCTTTTCAGAAAACCTGGGACTTTGCCTTCTTATAAATGTAGCATTGATTAGAGATATCATCAATGGAACTATGCCTTCCTATTGAGTATCTACAGTTCTCAACATATGCAATGTTAGAGAGGGAACTAGGGGGGCATGAGCCCCCCCCCCCCAAGATTGCTGGTGCCTCCCCTGACAGCAAGCTTTCTGGCTGGTAGGGCGGGTACAGAGAGCAGTAGTGCCTCCCCTGAAATTGGCTCTTCCCAGTCACTTGCTGACCCACCCCAGTCGCTGGCTGGCCGTTGGGGTCCCCCCCGCCTTGGTCATGCCCCGCTGGTGTCCCCCCAGACTCAGGAGACACCAGTCATCCATGGTTCTCTTAACCCAGGATTTTCACCATGACATAAGGAAGACACTTACAATAGGTCAATGGGTATATTTGTGTCTTCTTCAGTCACCAAGTTCCTGTTCCAGAAGAAACTGTTGCTAATAAGCCTTATTTTCTCCATGAAGAACATGGAAAATTCCTCACTTCCTCATTTAATGAACCTGTTTCAAGGGCCACACAGACTATGGATTAATCAATCATGCTTTTCAGTATCATGAACAGCTCTGTCAGGAGGTTCATCACTATATCTAAAATTACAGGTAAAATATTTCTTCTGTGTCTTTATAATCATACCAAGGTGCCTGTTTCCATACATTGCGCAGTCCTTATATATCCTAGAGTTAAATTCTTCTAGAATACGGGTGTCAACTGTACAGCCCACTGGGCCCCCAAAGGGGCCAGGAATTTGGGGCAAAGCAAGTAGAGGAGGAGCCTGCCACCAAAATCCTGGTTGGGGGGGTGTGTCAGTGGTAGGGGGCAAACAACAAAGATGTTAACCCTTGTGGCCGCTGCTGTTTGCCTAGCCACTGCTAGCCCATGAGGAGGGGTGAGTTTGATACCTTTGTCCTAGAGTATACAGTGGTCTCCTTCCCTACTATTTCCTTTCCTTAAGTTTAGCAGTACCCCAACAAAATTAGAACTGGTTAAATAATATTTGTCAGTTACTTTATTCAATGAATATTTGCATGTTCTTTATTTGTAGTATTCTGACCAAGTCCACAATAGAGTCTAATAAGCCACCAAATAGTTAAATCAGTACATTATTTGCAAATAATCTTTTTACAGTCTTTGACCTTCTGTTGTCATTGGTCAATCTCACAACGATGAAGCTGAAGAGTGCCGGTTGCCACAGCTCCTTTTTCAGGCACTTTAAGATGCTTACACAGGAGCATGGTAGATTTGTTCAAGCTAATGTCAAAACAGGTGTAAAGAATTACAATTCCATGATTTTTTTGGTCATATAAGAAAATATGTTTGCCCAAAAGATAAGGAAAACATAGCTGCAAATGTTGAAAATACAGTTAGTTTTTAAATAAATTTCATTTTGATAAGAGTGATGTTAGATATTTTTTCCACACCATTTACCCAGCACTTCTCTTTCTTCAATTATTTAGCAATGTTAAGTCAAATAGCATTTAGTTTACTAGGCTTTCTACTCTACCAATTACTGAAATAAAAAAATGATTTATAGCTCACTAAATAAAATACAAATTATGTGTACTAGGTCTAATTAATTATATTTACCAAAGACAATAAATATTCTGGTATATAATAATTATATTATAACCATAAACATACATAAGTTTAAAGACCAAACACACAAAGAGCATATTTAATAACGGTGGCACACAGGGGCTAACACATTTACTATTTGAAGTGGACAAAGACAGAAGAAGAGGGTTCTGATTGCACAGAATATCTCTTCTCCCTCCCTCCAACCATCTATCTAGGACATTTATCAGGAGCTATCATCTTGGTATCTAAGCCCTAATTAGTGACAAGCGCTATAGAGTGAGTTCCCATTTCCATAACAGCTTGTTGTTAATGACAGAAATGAGTTTATTTAGCAACAATAAACATAATGTTGTAAGTGTCCACTCCATAAAGTTCTTTCTTAAACCAAAGTCTGTGCATGAATGTCACATTTTTAGGGACACAGACTATTCATTAAACCTCTTCTGTCTGCAGATGCTTGTGGTTAGTGTTCAAGCCCTGCCTTATAGTTTTGGGTAATCACTAACCTCAAGTGGCAGCAGTGTAGTAGCTAAATGTATTGCTTCATGAAGAGGTTTCATCAGGCACCTGAAACATATTCAACACTGGGTCTTGAGAAATCTTCTTTGTTAGCAGGATGGATTTAACTGTAGCTTTCTCACAGGTTTGTGTGTTTAATTAGCTGACAAAACAGGCAAAAGTGTAGAAACTGAAAGCTGAGAAGTACTTGTAACAGAAAATAATGTGGAAATATAGTGCAACTCTGAAGGTGTCAAACTCTATTAATACGAAAAGGAAGGGGGGGAAATACCTGTAAATGTTCCTGTTTGGGGGAGACCTGCTTATTTTTTTATTTGAGTTTAATAAGGTGCAAATAATGCTACAAATTAACAACAATAAAAATATACAGTTGTCATTTCAAGTAGCATGAGGGACCAGAAAAGTAGTATTTTGGGGATGTAGCAATGCAACTAATGAAAAAGGAGATACATCTTTCTAAATTTGACATGTTCTGATCTTACAGCTGTTTAGTAAAATCTTGGACAGTTTGGATATTTAGGCAAGCATAGAAACCAGTGAAAAAAATCATTAATGATGATTAAATGCTGACTGCTTTTTAGTTTGAAAAATTCACACCATTGATCCAATTGTACTATAGTTTTTATTAATCAATAAAAATATGTTTTTATCAGCATTATGCACATATGAATTTGAAACATTTTGTATTACTTTTTAAAACATTACAACTGGGTTAGACATTTGTAGGTTACAATACTGATTTTCACTTTGTGAATGATTAGGAACATTAACAGAAATCATTTGGACTCATTTATTCAGAAGGAGTGGCTGTGTTGTGTTGTGCTCTCTTTGACCAGTTAAGAAAAAAATGCCAACAGCAGCAGGGAGCAATCTTTCTGTAGTTGTCCATGATATAGTGTGGGAAATGAGGTATTTATCACATGTCCATGAAGCTGGGTTGTGAGAAAAAGTGATTTTTCAGTTTGGTGGCCAACCTGAAAAAAAATGTTGTTAGGTTGGCCTGAAACAAAACCTTTTCAGTTTTCTATACTAAACAAAACATGAAAATGAAGCAAGAAGGGGAAAAGGGGAAATCAAGGAAAGATTGTTTTTGTTTTGTTTTTGATGCTAAGTATTTTAAAAATCTTTTTTGATGTTGGCAATCTTCAAAATGAAAGCTTCACTTGGAAACAAAAAATGTAATGATTTGATGATACTTCTGGGTTTTATTTTGTTTTTGCATTTAAGTATATTTTTTTTAGCAAATAAACTACCAAAAAATTAACCCAAAATACCATAAAGACGCACCAGAATTGAGGAGGAAACATTGATTTCAGAGGCCGGTTGGCCTATTTTTCAAACAGATTTGACTTAGGTTCAAGGTTGAAAGGGGTTCTGCCTGGGACAAGCTCTATTGGCCCCTGGAGTGAGAGAATGGTGTATGCCTTGATATAACTTGAAAGATACAGAATTTTTTTATAAACTTCCACACTTTGGAATTTGTGAGGTTCCTCTATATCTAGATATATTGTTTTGCTAAAACTAGGTGCAACATGCTTCACACATAAAGTTGGGATTGCTTTGCTATAGGTTTATATACAATATGGCTCATATTGTGGTATGTTTAATTTTTTATAATCATAGTGGTATTTTGTTATTTTTCTTATTATCAGTATAGCTGAATGACAGTTCCAGTTAGCAAAAGTCCTTGGCTCCTATGTACTGTACTGTCAGTTAGTTCATTCTCAGCATTGGATAGAGAGCAATGACAGTACTTCCATTCTAGGTATGTTTCCCATGTAGACATTGCTTGTGTGTACCACTGGAAGATGGTCATATTGATGTGGGAAACGTAAAAAATAAATAGAATACTATAGACTAGAACTATATTGAAGAAGGAGGGTGGTGAAGCACTAGAATGGGATACCTAGAGAGATGGTGGAATATCCACCCCAGAGGTTCTCCCAGCTCAACAGAGCCCTGGCTGAAATGATCTAGTTGTTGATGGTCCTGCTTTGAGCAGGGGATTGAACTAAATGACCTCCTGAGGTCCCTTCCGACCCTAATTTTTTATGATTCTATGAGTCTGAGTTCAGAGATAAAAGGAAATGAAAAGAAAAATAAAACTAACTTTTAAAAACAGAAACAATGTCTTAGGTTCAGTTTGAACTGGTTCTCACTTCACTTTTTCCCCTCCAAACCTTCCATCCTTTCAGCCTGTCCTAGAAATAACACTGCATTTCTCAACCAGATTAGGCCCTTGTCTTTCAGATTTTTCTGTGGTTAGCATTAGCTAATCAGTAAACATAGCTTTGTGATTGCTATTCAGATGATTAATAAATGATGGAAAATAAAAAGAGAAAAAGCATATTACAGGATATTTAGTACATACTTTGTGCAAAATTAAAGCCATAATGTAACAATCGTCCACAAGCAGATCTGTCAGGGATATTTAATAATAATAATATTTAGCAGTTTCTTCATCACAGGGCATTACAAGCAAACACATACTCTTGCAACAGGTTTTCCATGGTAGCTTATTGTTAAATATGAGCCCATTACATAGGTGGGCAACCTCAACCTTGTCCAAGGCTGCAGGAAAATCAAACACCAGATATTATAATGTAAGTCTTCTTCATTCCTTGTTTTGTGCTCAGACCACTAAAAATGCTCAAAGAATTTATTCAATACATTGCAGTGTAACTTTAACCAATTAATTATTCTAGTGTTTACATGAGATTTTTATTGTGCATTTGAGTCATGAGCTACACAGTAAATGTCTTGGTGTCTATATGGCAGCCCCTATTAGGCTGGAGTAAACAAAAAAAACGCCGCAGCAGTGCATGTGTAGATGCTGGAGGGGCTGGCAGGGGCATGAGGGTGCTTTAGTATGAGGCTGCCTGCTGTCTAGCCCCGTACTGAAGCACCCTCATGCCTTAGTCAGCCCCTCCACAGCACACTGAGCCAGGAGGGAGCAGCCCCAGGCTGGCAGGCTGACCCCCTGGGCCCCCTGCCAGCTGGGGCTGCTCTGCCCTGACTCAACATGCTGTGCATGAATAAACTGCGGAGTTAATTTCTCCAGTTTATTGCTCCGGGGCGCAAGTTCAAACAGCACGCCCAGTAGCAATAAACTCTATAGCAATAAGCGCAGTTTATTGATGCACTGAAATTACACGTGTAGATGTGTCTTGTATGTACTACTGCTTGTTAAGGAAGCTTTTGGACTCAAATTGATTACCTAGGACTTGAAATGTGTGAATGCTTGCAAACATGACATTTAAAATGTGTTACTATTTGACAAGCCCCATATGGACCTGATTCTAAGAGTTGTGTACATACCACTGAAATCAATACATGTGGTATAGTAAGAAATTTGCTCTATCACTTCTCAGAGAAAGACTGGAGCTCAGATTTGTAAAAGAGAATAGTAAAGTGTAGAATTTGTAGCTACTCCTGTTTTATTTCTGTTTCTCATTCTTTCCTCCCACTGCTTTACTGAATATGTAAGACAGACACACTGTCTGCACAACGTGTAGTTTTCATGCAGCTTCTTTTCCCTCTTTTTCTTCGTATCCTGAAGTGTGACCTCAGAAAATGTGAACAGTCTCATCAGCAATTTCTTGTAGATCAGTGTTACTGGGAAAGAGCGATTTTTCCCATGA
The DNA here is from genome assembly GCF_052110815.1 of Crocodylus siamensis. Taxonomy (NCBI): domain Eukaryota; kingdom Metazoa; phylum Chordata; order Crocodylia; family Crocodylidae; genus Crocodylus; species Crocodylus siamensis. Next base: position 43,591,851 of record NC_143397.1, on the reverse strand, counting down.
AGACAAGAAGGAAATGATATGAAATTACACTGATGAATTAACACATCAAGACAATAGTTAGCATTAGTAAGAAATTACTGTGGTGAAGCTGCCACCAGCTGGTGCCACTTTCAGCACTAGTGCTAAGAAACTACCAGGGTTAGTAGGGAAGGAGAGAAGAATCCTCTTGGGTAAAGAGGGCAAAACAAAATGAACTAGAAAAAAGAGAGAGGGGGAACAAAAGAAACACTAGCTGAAGAATGCTGTAGGTTCACAAGCACTTCCTTCACACAGTCAAATGATGAGCTTAATAAATAAGTACATCAGCACTAAACTTAATTTAGTATCAACTTACATAACATAACCACATATCTGCAGAGAAAACCAATGATAGTCAAAAGTCTAAGTTTAAAGGGGACTCAGTGTTCTGTCAGTTCCAGTTATCATCTGAGCATAGCATGTGTTGGCAGCTTTGTAAATAGAAAGACGCAACCCTGAACAGTACCGCTTTGAAAACAACCTTCATTCTAATATTAGTCTGAAAAATTAAAAGCCTGATGTCTGTTCTCTTGCTGAGTCCAGCATAAGGTATACTGAACATTTATTTGAAAGACTTGGGATAAGGACTAGCCTTTATGTCCCACAGTTAGAGACATTCATCACACAGCAAGATGTGGAAACAAAAATCACAGTGAGAGTTGTTTTTTGTTTCCAAACAGAAATGATAATGTCCATCATTTTTGTTGTTAGCAATTATAAGTTGGCTGCCTACTGACAGTTTGAATGGAATACAAAACTGGTGGTTATGCTATTCACATTCTGTTGAGAAATAAGTCTCTTTGGAAGCAAGCTCCCTTCTGTCCCTGTTACCCAAATAATAATCTAGGTAGTAACTGAAAGTGCTATTCCTCTATTTTACAGACAGCAGATCAGTCTTAACCTAGTAGAAACCAACCCAGCTCCGGTGATTTTTGATTGTCTAAATGCTCTTCACTATATAATGGCCACCTGACTCTACTATAATTGAAGAAAACTATTTTACAGTACTATGCACTTCCCACAGTTTCATTCTTGACACACAAATACATTTTCTCTTTTGGTTTTTTAATACTCACCTATTTCATTAAAAGTAATCATTTAGCATTACTAGGATCTTTGAGCATTTTTTTTTTTGGAATAAAATTTAGTAACAAATAGTAGCAGACTAAGTTCCAATCTTCCTTGCTACCCCCCAAAAGCCATCCCAAGATACATTATGGGATTTCTTTTGTAAAATGTACTTAACAAATATATTTGCAGGTATAGCTGTTAAACAAAACAACACAAAAACACTAAAAAAATGCTAGAAAACTTTTGTGTAATGAAGCATTGAGAGAAATATATGCAAGTGTCAGAAAACAAATGTGATTAATACAAACATTGATAATTCACACCCTGTTCCTTCAGCACTTGCACACTTTCCACAATGTGAGTGCATATCCCTTTATATCAAAGTCAGGGAGACTACTCGTGATACATTAATTTAAGTATGTGAATGTTTGAAAGTGAGACCCTTAAAATTATGTTTCTTGGAGCAGAGACCATGCTTTTTCTTTGTCCACTGTCTGCCATGCAGCATGTTGAGTATGTTGAAATGCCGCAGAGTGGATGTTTAAAACATGATGTTGCACCTGGGACCACTGGAAACTGGAACCCTTTCTGTCTAAAATAAGAATCTGCTCTCAGTACTCTCTTCGTGATGGGAATTCACAAACCCCTTCTAACTTGGGGTCTGAAATAGAAAAAGCTAGTTGACCTCTTAGGCACACTGATAAAAAATGAGTGATATAAAATGAATCCCTCTCTTCTTTCCAGACTTTAGAGGTAGGATATGCTGAAGACAAGAAGTGTATCAGGGAGCAGAATATGCCTCCCTGTTTTGACTCTCAGGAAGTTGTTATGGTTTTTGTTTATTTTAGCTGGCAAGGCGTTTTTAGAAAGATATCTAAGCCCTGAATAGTCATACACATATACATATGTAAATAAATACATTAACACAAACTAAAATCAAAGTTTTGTAGTCAATTTTGACTACAGTGCTATTCAGTTAATGTTCTTATGTGTTTCCTGTCTCTGCCGTAGAATGCCCTTTCTCTTCAACTCTGCCTCCCTCATCTGCTCCAAAGCCCTGCTCTTACCCTGGAGTAGGTACCAGCTGAAACATCACTGTGATTTTTGAGCCAAAATTAAGCGATAAATCTTGCAAGGTACTAAATGGCCTCAACACTGAATGATTTCAACAGGAAGGGAGGTGTTTGATACCATAGGGAATCAGGTTCTATCAGGAGAGTTGGGATAATAATAATAATAATAATAATAGTTATTATTATTGTTATCAGAGGAACATTAATTTCCAGTGCTGGACTGTGCTCCAGTAATTGTGGTTCTTGGTGAAATTAAATCTTTAATTAAATTTGTAAACAAAATGCAAAACATCCATTTCAAGCATTTCAAAATTTTTATACACCACTAAACACCACCCATGTACATTAAGGTTAAGTACAGACAGTCAAAAAGCCTGAGGCTGAATCGATTCAATCTTTGCAGGTTAGTCTAAGCTGCATAGATTGAACCAATAAGCAAGTGAACAGAAATTCACTTTTTTTTCTGGAAATGCAGCCACATGTCAGCAGTGGCTTAGGTCAGAAGCTGGGGAGTGCTACAGCACACTTACCTGCTTGGCTGGAGCAGACAGCTTGTACTATGGCTAGCACACCCACTCTGCAAAGGAGGGTTTGCGGGGGAAGTACAAAGCATCCTGGGATGCTAGAGGACTGTGAGTTAACTTGAATTTAGAGGGGATCTGGCACAGAAGTTCAATAAACCATTTTAACCTAAATCAGTTAAATCTGATACTACATACATCCAGGTTTATCTTAAACCAGCTTTGGCCATTTTGAAAGTGGTTTATGTGCACTGAATTTCTGTTGTGTTACAGCTTAGAACTGGTTTCCAATCACTTATACCTGTTTAAGTGTAATTTCTGTCCCTAACCTAACTGAAAACATATTTTTATAATCACTGTTCATTCTGGATGGCTAGAAAGTTTGTGTAGTTAAATTATGTCTATGCTCAGTATATTTGGTCTGTTTGCCACAATGCCATATTTGCTAATTTTCTACGTTCAGACAGAGTTCATGTAAAAAATGTGCCTATGTCAGGTACTTGGACTGAATTTTTTAACAGTCCAACACCTTGGCATTTTAGTAATTTAATATCTACTAGAATTTTTGTGCCTAGACACAGTGGTGATGGGCACTCAAGAAAGAGAGATTCCATTTAGAGACAATATAGACCTGTTTTGAGGTCTTTTTGTTCTTTTCTGTTTGAATAATCAGCCAGCAATAGTTTTACAGAATTTGGTACAAAGTGATGATATTGTAACTTAATGATATAAAATGACTCCTCCCCAGAAATTGAACAAGAAAGACTACACTTTCCTTACATTATCATACATTAGTAACAATCCCAAATAATTGTAATGTATGAAAATTGAGTTCCTTGACTGGAATAACCATCTATTCAGCAAACAAGAGTAGCAGATAAATGCTTCATTGTCACTGGTATTCATGGAAGGGGGACTGCAAGAAATTTTAGAGGGTGAATAAAAATATATCAATATGGAAAAAATTAATGTGGTGTTATAGCTGAAAATTTAACATGCACATTTGAATGTCTGTTTATGAGAGTGTCATCAACTTCATGTTATCTATTTAGTAGAGAAAATTAAATGCACGTTTATGTTAATATGATGGTATAGTTCAGAATTTAAACTCAAGAGCTGTAAAATTTAAAGTTAAGCTTCCCACAAGATAGGATGATGCTCATACCTTGACCCATTTTTTGGGGGCCTAACATGCCAACTGGCTCTACTGGCATAAAACCTACATAAGAGACCAAAGTAACAGCCTCGATCCCCCACCCCTTCTATCTAAACATCTGATAGTCACGTTAAATATACACACTGATATACTCCTGTAATGTATCCAAGTTAAAATTGATGTGGAAACATTACTTTTAATTTCCTGAGAAGTGCATTGTGTCTGTAACTTCTGTTACATTAATATAGGTTATGCACCACGTATAAAACAGAAGAAGAACCAACATAGTAAGGAGTGACCTGTTGTACATACTATATTATGGAATCAAATAAAATTTTCCAAATTTTGGAGTGTTGCACTGCGCATTCCCAAGCTATTTGCAAGAACATAGATATTGTCAATATTATGTCCTGAGAGGGGAATGAGGCCTATCAAAATGGCTGTTAACCTTTACACTGCACTCCTGTTAAACTCCTATCTTCTGGTACTTAGAGGCCTCAATTCCTGTTCATTTAAAAGGAAAAAAAGGAGTGCTCAGTACCTGCAAGGTCAAAGGCGGGCTAGAGTGGTTGGATGCAAATTTGTGAAGGACGCTGGGATGCTGAGTACTGGAACCTGCAGTACAGGTCCATGAAGAAGGAAATCATGCTACCTTGAAGCCTTAACTTCAGTAGCATGTGAGGTTTGAGGAAGGGAAGATTTATGATCCACTGAGAAAATACTTTGTGTGTTGTGATGGGAAAATCTTCCTCTGAAGATGCTGAAGTCCTTAAGTTTCAGTGGCAAACTGAATCCCCAGGTCAACTTCTTTTGGTGGTCTGCAGCAGAAAAGGAAATTTTCCATCTCTCATGTATAAACAGATCTCCTCTAATCCATTTACTTGGGCATTGAAAAGGTTTTGGCCAATTGGGGCTAGTCTTTCATTGATGCATACATTCAAATTTAACTGTAATGTGTGTGAATGCACCTAGACCAGATTTAGTCCTTGGCAACCAGAAAAAAGTATTGATATAGTCAGAAATTAATAGAAATTGACCTTTAAAATTAAGATTGTTTCTATGGATGGCATTATGATGGCTTAGTTATGGTATTAAATTTTATATTTTTAAAAATACTTCATATTTTGATAACCAATTTTGGAGGGGCATATTTTATACTTACTATGCATATATATTTAAATACGTTAAATACCTGGACACTTTATTGCTTTTCCTCATTTCTTATTGGCTGAATCAGCCTCATGGCCCAATTAATACTTTCTTCTATTACATGAAAATTGATGTCATCATAAGGTGATAAGGCGTGATGGTTCATGGTTTTGTATAATTAAGCAACAGATTCCAACCAACTTACTCGCAGCTGACGTGGTAGCATAGAAAAGCTTAAATACTGATGAAATGTTAAAACAAAAGCTTGACATCAGATCACTGATTCCTGTATATTTACTGTAAATTATTTAAAATTTAAGTTTGAATGCAAGAGATTGACCCAGCTTAGGATTTCTCTTTGAAATATCCTCTGTATAAAATCTAGAACTTTCTCAAAATGCATTTTAATATTAGAAGCAAACATAGGACTGTTACACTCACAGGACAATGAAAATGTTGATCTTGATTACAAGCAATGCAGATATTTAGTAAAGGTGAAAACACGATTGATCAATATGGTTTGCCATCAGTTAGTTTAAAGTCATATTTCTGATTTTAACTACTATAATTTGGAAGAAAGATATTTAAGAATTACTGAAGGAGGTGTGTATTTGTGTGTTAGAGAGAGACAGAAAGAGTAAGAAAGAGAAGGAGGGAGAATATGATAAAGAGAAAAGTAAGAGTCTTATAACATCCTGAGCCATCAGATTATATTTTAACAGAGCTCTTTAAGGTAGAGGATAGACAAAATCTGCAAAGCAATGGATGGTACTTGAATTACTAGACTCTCTTACAAGCAAAAGAATGATGTTAGACTTTCTTACAGGCAACATGGATCTGCAAAGAAATGGATAATCATTAGTATAAAACTAGCATATAACATTTTCGCTTGAAAAGTCAAATCAAATGAAAATACAATTAGCAATAGATTTCAGCCAGTTAATTATTCATCTTGAGCAGCATATAAAAATTTAAAGCTCTGTAACTGGCAAGCTATATTTATAAAATCTGTTCAAGATACAGTGCTATAAAGCTTAACTGTAATTTTCACACTGTGACCTGAAATTCTCTGATAAATTCCTTTTCTTTGTTCTATATAGATTTTATCATTATCAAATGTATTGTTATTAACAAAATGAGTAAAAAACAGCTATACAGCTTAGTATTTTTATTTTGATTTAAATATTTATTAACCTTAGTAGCTTTTTTAGTCATGGGGATGTACACTTACTGATGAGCATTATAATAAGCATTTATTAATGTTTTAGATTAATGCAATGTATAGTGTGAATTCACAGGATGATACTGATAGATTTGACACAGGGAAGGCAAACAAATGGAAAATATTAAATAGCAGCAAGGCAGCTATTAGGATAAAGAGAGTATAGATCAATCAAAAATGAATATGGACCTAAACATATGATTATAATATAATTGATTCGTTTTCTTTATATCACTTTCAAAAGCATCATTTTCTTATTATTCTGTGGTATTTTATCTTTTTTCCCCCAGAATTTTCTTCAGCCAGACATTTTTCATACTAACATTGTAAACATCCTGGATTTTAAACAATAAAAACACTTTATCTTTTCCCCTGTTGATAGTATGAACACATTCTTTTTAGGTATCTAATTTTATTTTAAAGCTATCAAACATCAAAACAAATTTTAGTTACTAGAAGGATGTTTCTTTTTCCCTGTGCAAGCCACAATCCTTAATTTCTACAGTTTCATAAATATACTTATGGTTAGTAGGGAGAAGGCCTTTTACTGAATGTGTACTGTCCTCATAAATGACTATTAATAATAAACAGCAACATCTGTGATACCAGATTAATAATATTAGTAGTGGTAACATGATAGTCTAGACAATCATTTCATTCTTCAGAAAGCAACATTTTAACATTGTTTATTGAATTTAGCAATCAGTTATTACCAAACTATAATGATGCTTGTTTCAAAATGGATTGTTTTCATCCTCAAATTATTTCCCTCCCTTTAAACAGTGTCCTTGGTTCAGAATCTGCCTATGGCAAGGAACAAATGTAATCACCTGTAGACATCTGGCAGGAAAAAGGGAAATTTAATCACCAGTAAAATATTTAAAGCAAACAAATTCTTCAGAGCCAGGCCTAACTTTGGTTCATATAATAGGGAAGATGTTTATACTATAAAATATACACATATTCAAGTTTTAGTATTTCCTGCCACTGTCTGAAATTCAGTATGCTAAAAAAAAATCTACTGACAGTTAATTAACACACAGCCTTATTATAGAGGTCTCCTCTAATGCAAGCAGATTCAAGTTATACTGAGGTGATTGTCATAAAGGGAATGTTTGCAGTGGGGTTCGCAGATGGCTGACATGACAGCCATGCAACAAAAATAGCCTAAAATCAAATATGCCTTTAAAATATGGGTGAGGGTTTTTTTGCTTTTTGCTTTTTTGGCTTCTAGCAGCTATCTTTACCAAATGTCTTAATTTGTCCTTTTCATGCAGTTTATTCAAAAACAGTCTTGTCATTATTGAGGAGGTCCTGAAGTCAGTGACAGTTGTGATAATTGCTCAGAATGGTTAAAAAAAATCTAGCGTACTAACTTTAATGTTGTTTGTGCAATACCCTGCTACAGTCTAAAAGATGAATTGCTAGTTCTACTGGCTACTGGCTATTTGTGATTGACAAAGCTGGTATAATTGTATGACTTTCTTGTATAATGGTTTAAACAAAAGTAAATAGTTAAAAAAAAACCCACACACCAAAAAAGAACTGGAAAGCTTAGCTGTGTTTAGCGCCCATTGATGAAAGCACTGTTCTCTGATCCATGCTGCTATTGTTGGTTTTAGTTTAGCTCCCTCTCAATCAATATCTAACAGGGCATGATTTAATAAGGTTTTATAATCTCCAAAAATGGGGGGGAGGGCAGTTGTGGTATTGTCATTCATCAAAGGGGGCCTTTCAGGTTTCTTTGCTTTCACCTGCTGGGACCCATTTGGTCTCTTTCAAAGAGAATGCAATGACAAAATGAATGAGAAATGCTAGAATAAGAGTCCCTTATTCTACCCAATAGTATAATCAATGGGTACTTGTAATCCCTATTGTACTTCACAGAGGTAGTTGTAAGACAATTAAATCTCGCTTCTCAGGCAAATGATTTTGGTAGTTAACCTGAAACAGCCAACAATATTGTAGAGAATGAATGCATTTGAAGCAATGATGTAATGGGATACTGTTTAGTCAGAAAAGCCTGTGGGTTTTTTGTTTTTTGTTTTTTTTGGTAGCATGGAACTACAGTACATGTGAACTATAATTACTGAAAAATACTATAAAAAGTAGGAAGGATTTTACACTCAATTCTCAAAGATGTAAGCAGGGTGACTAATCTAGATATGTGGTCTTTTAAATGGACAATTTGTATTTGAAATGAACAATAAGAGGAACTTATATTTTTATCACAGTTTAAATTCTAAATGGTAGCTTAATAAACAGCAAACATTTACATAGTTAACATCAGCTTGATTTGACAACCAATTTAGCTTTAATTTCATTTGCATCAGCTAAATTCAATTTCTAGTCTTTTTCCTCTTTACTGAATTGCTTGCATGTCAAATGAGAGCTTGTACTATTTTGAGGAGACATGCGTTCATTTTGTTCTCTGCATTATTTGTCCACTGTCTGTTGCATGGACATTACTCCTTGAAAAGCACTTACCTTTCTGAGTCAAGAAAGCTTTTATTAAGTGTATTTGTACTCTTGGGTACTTTTTTTTACAGCATTACATATTTTAATAGAATTATGAACATGTCCTATAACCCAAGATATAATTACTTCACAAACAAAATGTTCAAAGTGTACTAAGAAATATATCTAAAATACAAGAGGAAAAAATTACTTCTGACACAATGGATATTATAGTATATAGTATATTAATATAGTATATATTTTTGTAGAATATCATACAACAAATGAAGGAAATGTTCTTCACCATTTCTGCTAGAAAATGTTGCTGATGTAAATAGGTGTTGATTTTAATATGGCAAAACCAGTTGTACCAGCTAAAAATCTGGGAAGTTATTTTTATTTCTTTATTCTAACTTAATGTTAACTTACAAGGAAGCAGGGAGATGACTGACAAATTGCCCCTTTCTTCAATTTGTGTAAAACTTCAGTTAGGCTAGGTACAGACATTCAAAAAGGCCACGGTAGAATTGATCTAAGTTACGCGTTTTTCTGTAAGTGGCATAATTTTGTGAACACAGCACACATTCAACCCTTGGATGGGTTCTGCCATTTTTAAACCAATCTATGTATGCTGAACTTCTTTTCTGTTACAGGTAGAGACTGGTTTCCAATTACTTACATCAGTAAAAGTGTAATGTTCGTACCCGGCTTTAAAGAAAGATCTGTCATCTTTACTTCTACTGAATAATATTGTTTTTCTTACATAGAGTCCCATTGATTTCATTGGTTGCTTCAGATAAAGGTTATTGTATATACATAAACTGTATACATTGCCATTCTTTTTTTTCTACTATTACCAATAGTAATTCAGTTTATAAGATGTAGGCCACATAATAGAAAAAATTCAGATCAAGTAAGTAACTCTTTAAAACAATTCTGCAAAACAGAAATGGATCAAGAATGTAAAAACAATGCTTTTGGGCACCCCTAAATATGTGTAAGCAATTGGATAACTAAATTAATGGACATTTGAAAAATAGTAAACTGTGTGTCTTCTTTTGGGGAGAGATTAGTTTGGGGGACTGATTAGTTAGATCAACCATAATATTAAGACCTTTCAATACTACTGACTCAGTAGCAAATGTCTATATAGCATGCTGAGGACTATATGAGGATATAGACAAAGACACTAATGGATCTGATGAGAAGGAAGATAGTGCCATACCTTTGGTGTTACTTTAAAGAATATCCTGGTAATGTCCAATATTTATATTAGGTACAAACATATATTACAGTGCTGCTTACAATAATTTCAATATCCTGAGCACCATCCTGTGCAACCAAAGAGCACTATACATGCAGGATTTATGTTTTTAGACCAGAGATTTTCAATCAGGGTGCTGCAGCATCCTGGAGTGCTGTGAAATACTTTTATGGGCATCATGCGGTACTGTGTAATATTAGCACTGTTAGGTGAGCAAGCACTTATACACAATTCACAAGATAAACCCAATATTTTCAAATAAGAATCCACAGTGTCAAAAACATTCTGGCCTGTTGTGGGCTTTCTGAATTCTTGGCCACAGAAGAATTGCTCTACTATTTTTCTGTAGTCAAGAAACTAGTAAAAGAGAAAAGGGTGCCTTTTGTCTAAACAAGTATAGAATCACTCATTTAGACCATGCCAATTTCTTTTGATACACATCAGATGTTGGCACCAACACAAAATGTTTCTTGATTGTAACATTAACATGCTTTCCCCCTACTTTTAAACACCCTACGTGTAAGCCTGGCCCCATCGCATTCTGAAGGAGTTTTGCCACTTGTTTTAATGGAGCCATGATCTCATCTTCTATGTCAGGGCTGTCTAACTGGTGGCCCACAACCTGCATGCAGCCTTCATGGAGTTAAGTTGCAGCCCTGGGTTCCTGTCCACCCACCACTCCCCTCGTCATTCTGACTGCAACAGCATCTGGAGTTGCCAGGCTCCCCCTCCCTCCTTTTTCTTCCACTTTCTGAGCACATGCCAGGGTAGGGCAGTATAGAGCAGCATAGCATTGGATGTGCCCAGGGTGAACCCAGAGTCATGTGACATGTTGTACATCAGGGTTGGGGGTGCTTGCACAGGCACATGGTGCAGTGCTGGAGGGGCCTCCATGTGATGTACAGCCCAGAAGACCATGCCTCCCTCCAGTGTGGTCTGCATAGTGTGCAGCCTCCACTGGTCAGCCCCACTAGTGCAGCCCGTGGGGCATATGGCCACCAACTGCTTAGAAGTTGGACAGCTCCATCTTAAGCCAAATGAGTAGCATGTACCTTGCAAATAGACTAGGAGCACCAATAGCATCAGCTGCTTATTTATGACACAAAACTGTTATCATGGATTGTCACACCTTTGGGCGTAGTCAGATGTATTAGAGGATAGCTTCACATGTATTTCATATTTCAGGTAGCAATATAATGCTATCATTTAACGCTAACCATTGCTAATATTGCATAAAAACTATAGCATTTTCTATTCTAAATATAAGGAACTCATACACACACACACACACACAAATTCATCTGCCACAGCTTGGCACTATTATTAGTATTAAATGTTTAAATGTTTGGGCTCCAACTTTCAGTGCTTTCCTCAAAGAAGATTTCCTGTGGTATAACCTTCCAGTCTATTGTGAGCCAGGTTCACAATAGTCTTACTTTGACCTCTGGCTTTCAGACACTGTCAGATACTTTAGCCTTCCATAAAAATGGTTGGCATATTTCTTCAGAGGTGAAGGCGACACTGAATGCTGTAGTTAGTTGAGTACTAGATTCATAACAGTTCATTTAGCGTAGAACCGGCATTGGTTTTCTTGGGCTGACAGCCAGTGGCACTGCATATAAATAGTAAGTATCAATAATATAATAATAGATGGACCTCTGTCAGTAGGCAGACTGTAACATTCAGGATACAGATTCTAGACTTGCTCTTGTGTTTCCAATACAGCAAGTATCCCTGTACACCAGTGTTTCCCCTCTTTTGTGAGAACTAGAGGGAAAACACAGTTGGCCTTTTGCTATAATTTTTATTATATTTATTTTAATATTTTAACTAATATTTATTATATTTTTTACTTTCCTCTGCCTTTTCAAGGGATCTTACGAGCCTTTCCATCTCAAATGGATTACTTCTTGGCACCTGGGATATATTTGGATGTTCAAATTCTACATTTCCTGTGATTTCTATAAGAGTTTTATTTGTATTTCAGAGGGAAAGCTGATACATGTGATGGTTGTAGGGCTGTTCAACTCATCTGGCATGATAGCACTGACATCACTATACTTAGTTTAGTGTATACTGGTCAGGATAACAATACTTACTGCAGAGATGGCAACATGATCACCTAACTCATGCTCCTTTTGAAAATCAAAGATCTTTCCTAACTTACGAAAGTAGCTATTGATGGCAGCAGGCTATATTTTTTCCTTGACAGTGACACTGAGTTTTGCTGCAGACTAATAGCCTCAGGCAGTTTGCTAGGTAGATGGGACTTCATAAACATGTGTGGAAAGCTGAAATCACAGGATTTTAAGGTAGCTTCATGTTGGTTTTCAGGGCATTGTTAGATTGGTTGCTGAGAGGGGTTGCTGTGATGTTTTGAAATGAAATAAGTGCAAGTACCCACTGTGCCTAGAAGGAAGTTCAAAACCATTAATTATGTACCTTGATTTTTCCTTTCTTCTTTATTTTGTATGTACAGATTTGAGATGCATCACTTCCCAAAGCCTGTGATGTTTCTGTGAAATTGAATTTATGCTTAATAGGCCCAATGTTTTTTTCTGATGTAATCTCATGGACTTCAACAGAGTTACACCAGCAGGAATGTGACCCATAGCACCTAAGCAATGAGAACTTTGGAAACCAAATTTTGTCTTACTTTCTGTACTTTGTATTACTTTGCTATTACCACATTTTGAGATTTAATCCAATGAAAATAAAATCATTCCTCATTTCTCCTAAAGAGCAAAGTTTCTGTTTGTTTCCTTCCTAATAAAGCATCAGCACTTTTAGTACATTCGCTATAATTGCAGCGCACTCCTTTTTGCGTGGGATTCCTTTTTGTTGAAGACTTTGCTAAATCATTGTATTCAGTGACAAGTAAATGTCCTTCAACAGGAAAAACCTCTGGGAGAGGGCAAGCTGAGGGACTGATACCATAGTGGAATTTCATAGGGTCTCTTTGTAATTACAAGAAAAAAAAGGCTAAATAAGATCAAAACTCAGAAGAACACACCAAAAATGAAAGGGAAAAAAAATATAAACCCACTTTATATATCCCCAATTGCATGTGGCATATGTGTGCTAGAGACGGAGGTTGTGGGTATGACAGTGATTTTTCAAATAATCAAACTTTATTTTTAACAGTATTCTAGAAAGCAAAACATCACCTCATACAATAGAAAGCCCCTGCAAATCTAATTATAACTATTTGCAGATTCTACAGAAAAGGTCTTTTATTTCCCTTTTCCAACCCTACCATCAGTCACCAGATTAACTAGTCTCCCCTATCTGTATTTCTCGCCATCATCTTCACAGAACAGTGGGGCTTCCCAAGAGGGCAATAAATTACTGTTGTTCTCTCACCTACAAACAGAGTTAAATGTGACACTAATGTCTCCAAATTATAATACAAAAGTTATACAAATAAAATTCTTTCAACAACCTTTTAACTACATTTCAGTTCAGTATGAAAAGCCCTAACGAGCTTTTTATCATTTTAAAATTTGTGCTTCTTGACATTGCAGGTATGATTGTGTGCATGTTGTAATCAGAGATGGCGGCTGGCACTGCTACAAATTCTTGAACCAACCGTTCCGCTGAGCAAGTAGCTTCTGAGCAAAGGCCAGCTCCCTAGATGTACAGGCCTAACCCATCTGGTCCTGTGGATATGCTTGCACAGCCCTGCTATTCACTGAAGTCTGCTGTGGTGCAGCAGGTTCCACAGTAAATTTTGTGGCTCCTGTGTGTGCTGACACTGAAGGGGATTAAGATAAACTCTCTTGAGGCTAGCTCAGATGAACAGACTGCACTGTCCAGTTTCTTAGCAGTGTGCAGCTGCTGCGCTGGCAATAAAATACCTGCCTTACACACAATTAGATGGGTGCCCCATATTAGAAGGTACCTGTATTTTTGCATGGAATATAACTCCAGACACAGAGGAACAGATCTAACTGTAGCCACCTGCTTTTTTAAAGATCACGTATCATTGGCTTTTCCCTGCCAGTCCAGAGCTGCAGTTATTTGTATTAATATAGCAGCTATACAGGGACATACCATTCAGCATCTCTTTTGGCCTCTCTGGGTAAACCTACACAGGGCTGTATGATGACGTTGTTATGGCACTATGCTTTAGTACTTCCTTTTGAAAGTACTAAAGCATGCTGCAGTATGGGTGGATTACTGCACCATGCATGCGGCGCAGGGTTAGATTTCACCACTACGTCACTGTAGCGGCACGCCATAACCAGGGAGCATGTCATTACGGCGTTGTAGCTGTTGATCATGTGTATACCTGCATGACTGCTATGTCACTGTAGCACACCATACTGCATGCCGTACATAGTGTGTTGCTATGTCACCATAGGTTGATGTGCAGATGTGCCGAGTGTATCATAAGTCCTTTTGGCCTCTTCATATCGTAAGTCCATTAACTGCTTAAAATGTTGCATTCAGGGGTCACCCTTAAAAATTCAGAAGCAGCTTTTAGGTTTGTGCTTTTGGCCATATTACTTTAAAGAATTCAATGAAACCACATAAGTGTTCTCCCAGGTTTTTTTTTTTGGACAATCCTATTGAATTTAGAATTCAGAATTCAGAATTTAACAGTAAATGATAGCCTCAATAGAAAATTATAAAGGCCTATGCAAAACACATACATCTGGGCCAGATTCCCATCATTTCTCCATTGCAATAAGGAGAACTGGGATGAATTACACCAACTGAGGACTTGGCTTATATATATTTTAGCTTAATTTAAAATAAATTTTAAAGCATTTTTATAGAACTTTAAACCTTAATTATTTCTATTAGACTTTTCATAATGGTTGCCTAATTCATTGGCATTATTCAGGGTACTTAAGAATATGGAACTAAAAGGGAATAGAGTAAATACTAATATTTAACTCAGAAAAAGTGGCATTGGTGTAAAATTAGATTATAGGTTTCCCTTGCTTTATGTTGTACATGCGTTCCTGGAAAATGGCGCATAACTCAAATTCACATAAAGGGAAACCACTTTACAATGTAACAAATAGGGATATGTTCCAAGACCTTGACTGTACTGACCCCTAGACCCTATTTCTACCACTTTTACAAGACAATTTTGTTACTCACCAACAGCAGACAATATACATAAGCACAGGCCACTATC
This sequence comes from Crocodylus siamensis, assembly GCF_052110815.1. NCBI lineage: Eukaryota > Metazoa > Chordata > Crocodylia > Crocodylidae > Crocodylus > Crocodylus siamensis. The sequence continues at coordinate 43,576,771 of NC_143397.1, read as the reverse complement.
ATCATGGGCATGGCAACTACAGAAACACATGACACAGACAATGAACGAGGAGCACAGATCCACACAGGAAACTATATTTTGGTGCACGTCACTCCCACAAAGCATTACAAAAGCCGATCGCATACGAATGAATTTACCTCGCATATAATGAATTTTTGGTATAAAAAGGGTCATCGCATAAGAGTAAGTTCTCACATATAGAGAACCCTCATAAGGCGAGGGAAACCTGTATACACAAAGGTTTGAAGCCACCGGCAGAAGTGACCCAGAGAAACCCATTTGCAGCTCTACTAACTATTCCCAAACCCCACAGCAGAGCAGTGATATTAGCACAATGTGGTATTTTCCCTGTACATATGGACATAAACTGCATATGGTTCTGTCATAGGAGTGGCTCAGACTCAGAAGATTTATAGCAAAATTCTTCATTTAAAGTTAAAAATAGAACAGTGAAAAATATCTGCCTTGAAGCCTATCAGACAAAATTTGCCCAATTTCAGGTTGCTACAAATATCCACTTAAGCCAGGTTCCTCAAAAGGCTGATAAAACCTGAGCAACCCTGGGCCCTTTTTCAAACCAGGTTAGAGTATTTTAAAATTAATTTCTCATCATTCCAACGTGAACTTGGAGAGAAACCAGAGAAAATCTTAGCTTGAGTCCCTGTGAACCAAAACCACTGTTTCACACAGCTTTAGAAAATCCCTAAGTAGAAATATGTTTTAAAATCTTTTAGATTATATGAACTCATGTGATAGCAAATCAAAAAACTGCAAAATCTATTATATCTGTATAAACATAACTATATCAGTAGCATATGAAATAAATTATGCCACTCAGTTTCCCAGTGTGTAATATCTTTTCTGAGCATATGTAAATTTGCTATAAGAGGTTTAAAAAGAGTTTCTTAAAATATACTCCAAACTACAACAGATTTGTCATTCATGCACTGCTGAGCATAGAGGCTTAATTTTACTTTTTTGCTATTATTTTAAATCAAGGCACTTATCCAAAAGATCAAAACAGCTTTTAAATGGACATTTTGTGATGGAGGCAATGATAATATGTGCAGGAATATGGTAATTTTTCATACTGTGGAGGTGCAGATAGGTAGTGGTAAAAGCTGATCGGTATGTTGAGAAAGAATAGAAACAGTGGGCCAAATTAATCATTAGTGTAACTCCACCGACATCAACAAAGTTACATCAGGGAGAGTTAGGCTGAGAAGTTCCAAGTATGAATCAATTTAGGGGTTTCTTGAGATCACTCTTTTCAACTCTCTGCCCTGAAACACAGATAGAAACTCACAATAAGGGGCACAATGCAGTACTTGAATAGATTGTATTAAAAATTAGGGAAGCTGTACATTTCCCGTGGCCCAACTATTAAGGGTATTAAAAGAATGTTCAGCTATCATTTTGATATCCAGCATTACATTCCACTCTTCCCAATCCAGGCCTTAATGAGGAACACCATACCACCAGAGAGTGGAAAGACAAAGAGAATTTTAGATTAAAAAAATCAGGAGCCTTTGAGAAGTATGGCTAAGAATATGCAAACTTTATATACATTTGTGTTTGCACTAGAATAATGCTAAAGGAACCCTTCACTTTTACTAAAATTGCTTATTAAGTAAGGGGAATAACAACTAGCAGAACATCCCCTAAAGTGCCTAAAGGAAGACATTTCACATAAAATACAGCAAATAGATTTCACTTTTATTATTCCAAATCCAATCCCATGTTTCAATGAAAAAGCCAGAAATAATCTCCTTTTTGTCTTTCGAGGGGTCATGCAGCAATAAGATCCTCATTTTAAAAAAGTGCAACATACAAGACTAAACACTGTTCAAACAGCATGAATAGAATGAATGCACGGATACCTTATAATGCACCACTGCAGAGGTCCCAGTGCAGTGCTTTCATGCCATCTAGTGGACTTTATCAAAAATCTCTGTGTAAGAAAAGGTCTTCATAAACCTCATGCTCAATTCAGATTTTTCCAGATTAACTCTAACACTAGCTCATATAAAACTTCCACCAGATGTAATGGGCCAAGCCCTTTAGTTATAGCGTAACCTAATGCTACTTGATCACTGGCATGCAGTTTCTTCCTGAACTTCTTTCAGGATTGCTTTTTCTGAACAGTTCCACCCCAAGTATAATTCCAGACACTATTTTGACTATTTAGGGCTTGATTTCAAGCTTTATCTCTGCCCCTCTAAGGTTAGCACAAAAAGAAATACAACAAAGTGCTTTGAGAGTCATTCCTTTAAATATTTCTCCAGGATCACTTAATGATATAAATAATCTTGACCACTGAAAATGGAGTCATGGCATTTCCATAGAATGTAAACAGTTTGGGGACTATAATGAACAGTGGCCTTCAACATTTGAGAGGTATGCGTTAAAATCCAGGGAAGAACATTAAATACAAGTTTAAGAGCATTCCTAACTTTCATACTTACTATTGTACCTCCTGCCCAAACCAGGTATTTGGGCTCAGAGGGCCAGCCATTTGGGTACACAAACACTGGCTGGCCTTGTGTAAATTAAGGCCTTGTACATGGAAAATGTTTTCATGCATTCTTAAAGGTGAACTCACACACTTACATTAGATTTGGAATGGGTAAATTAAGTATAGATTTTGCACAGACATAATTGCACATATTCCAGAATCCAGAACAACTCTATAAATCAGACACACACCTGTAGAGCCAGCAGGGACCTATGCATTTCTACAAACACATGTAGGTTTTTCCCCTAGATGCTGGTACAAATATTGGTGGTTTTGACCATGTTAGTCATTTTAGTGCCACCTGCATGTTTCATCTTATAATCAGTAACAAAAAATATTCTTTACAGGCACCTAATGGAAAGGAATTGGTTGGTTTCACAACGTCAGGTGGAACAATTGATTTTTCAATATGCTGTTGTGGTTGGGTAACTTTTTTGCATATCCGTAAGTATTCATTTTCTGAATCTGTATTCAAGACCACATCCCTTATCCTTGTCCTGGTGGGAATTTCTCCTTTGCTATAAATGGCTGTCTGGGAATTCTGCCATGTCTCTTTGGATTAGTTGATAACCAGATTTCTGTTGAGAAAAAGTTCAATATTTTTTCATCAGTTCATATCTCCTCTCCTTGTCTGAGTAGCAGAGATGCTTTCAGTTTAAGTCTCTGTGGGCACATCTATACGTAAATGAATGTACTGTAGGTACTGTGTATTAAGTTTAGTACCTGTAATAACAGGGAGTAACGGAACGTGCAGTAACTGGCACTACTGCGCAGTAGGGCCGGTGCGTGCCTTTTTTATGATGCTAATGCACAGTAGACTAATTTTACTGCACATTAGTTCAATAGCACAGCTTTTGCCATGACACGCTAATGCATACTAGAATTAGTCTGCTACGCATGTAGTATCTCGCATAGATGCACCCTGGTAGCCATAGTTTCCCCTCTGCCATACACACACCCATAATTGCAGATTCTCTCTATATTTTCAAAGCATCTTGGTTGGACTTTAATTTAGTATTATACTGTTGCTTTATAATATTTGTATTTTTTTACATTAGACTGTTCTGCAAAGGCCTAAGGTGCAGGGGAAGGGTTTAGATTTTGTACACACTAAGAATTATTATTAATTGTTATAGCATGAATTTATGTAAATCAGCAAATGCTTGAATAATGCAGCAGGAAGTACTTTTTGGTCCTTCATAAGCCACAGTAATGAAAATTTCATCTAGTTTCCCAAACATATAACTAGTGGTACACAGATCATTTGTAAGTTCTGTTTGTTAGATGATCCTTTTTATTGCTTTGTAATATTTATAAATTAAACATATAAACAACACTGGTAAATACTGGGACCTTTGAGTCTGATCTTGCAGGGAGCTCCATGTGACCACCCCTGCAAAACTCCACTGAATTAAAGAGGTTCTAAAACTGCACCAGGCCTTCACTTAACGTAACTGAGGGCAGGATTAGCCTCACTTAGTCGCCAAGTCTATAACTGATATCCTGTGACAGGCCTGCCTCTACACAGGTATATAATCCACCTCCATGGAGCCCTTTGCAGAATTGGGGCCTGATAAATTAGAATGTATTTATCTTTAAAATGTCAGTGGAGTTCAACAGAGACTCACGCGTGCATTGTCAATCACTGCACCATATCCCAAGATAGTAAAGTCCTTGGGGCCAGGGTAGCTGGCATACTATCATTGCTCCATAACAAATAAAAGAAAAACCAGGTTATTAAAACAAGTTACAATGCAGCTCATACAGTAGGAACTGCTGTAAGGAACTAGAGTTTTGGATACATAACCAAAAATATGACATACACTTGGCTATGGAGAAAGATATTGAGCATCATCACCGCCTGAGTATTGAATGAAGAGGTGATAAAAATAGATTTTTTTCCATAGTACATACATTTTAAAAAGCACCAGAAAACCTAGGTGGCAGAAGTGTAACAGAACTATGTTTAAGAATTAAGAAAAAACAACCCCTCCCTGCCAACACTTACATACATTGGGAGAATTTCCCAAGCAAAGTTGCTGCCAACTAAGACTAAATATTTACCCCAAATTGGTTCTCTAAATGGAAACCCCAGGGTATTTATACTGTTCCCCAATTCCTGCTTTTGTAAATCAGTGTAATATGTCTGTTTCATGCAGGCTCTTTTCTTGTGACTTATTTTTTGCTCTTTTTTGAACTTCCACTTTTTCAGACACAGTCTGGATACGCATCCTAGAGCTCAGACGCAAAACCTAGATGAGCTGAATAATAATTTTTGCATAAGGTTAAAAGGAGGCTTACATGCCACTACTTTCACATATAAATTACACACTGTATTTTGAATCTCAGTCTAGATGGAACAGGCTCCTAAGTTTCCTTTTCACATTTACTCCCATTAGAGCTAAAACTTTACAGTTATTGTGTAGAATCCACTGATATGTGAAACAGCATCTTATCTAGAACTGCAAAATTATGCCTAATATATGACAAATGTGCTAATATTATGTTATTGATTTTAGTTTTTTAACTCTTAAGGTAAGAGAAAAAAATCCAGGAGTTACATACCACTGTTTCCCCCCCCCTTGATTTTAACGGTGGCTTTAAAGCTTATTGTCTGAATTTTAACGTGTTGGCCTGCAACCATTCCTAGAGAGAGCAGTCCTATGACTTCATGGTGTTATTTAGGTCAGTAAAATCTACATGATTGGTCCCTAGAGCTTTGCCATTTAACTTCTACATGGTAAAGCCTCAATTCTGCAATTAATAGAATTCTGTAGCTCCTAATATGTTGGGTGAATTTTACCCCCGTAGGGCATCTCCTTCTTTTGTTTGCTTTTTCATTGCACTGTTTCATAATTTTAAAACAGTCTTTTTTGTATGTTTTTGACAAGTCCTCTCACATCTCATGCACCATACTGTACTTCCCAATCACCTTCCATTTTACAGCATACAATACAAGACAAGCTTGCCATTCAGTTAGTAGTTCAGAGAGGCATTGTACAAATCAAAACAAGTTAAATGACAGATGGCTTGTGGCAATTTAATGAAATGTCTAGTCACTGTACAGTCTTAGTATTCTAAGCTACTGTAATGAACTGACTAGTCCTTATAAAACAAACAGAATTGCTCAACTGTGTTTCACAGGCTCTGTATTGCTAAGAAATAAAGGAGATTTTCTCTTTCAGCTCGGACAATAATGGCCTGTGCTGTTGGAACAGGAAGATCTAAATTCTGTCATTGCTATTACTATTACAATGAGATCCCGCATGACCAGCTGGCACACCATACTGACAACAGCGAGTTGTTATTTTTTCAACAGATTCTTTGCCAGCATATCATCTTCACCCAAATGTAAGATAACTCTGACTTTAAGATTAACCCCCCCAAAAATTAGACTCCATACATGGAAAATTAAAAAAGATGTTATAATTTTCAGTGTCTAGAATGTTATGATTAGAGGATCATCTCCAATTCATCACTCATGCTACTGCAGCAGGGAAAGCAGTGACAGAGGGGCAGACTGTGGGGGCAGGCAGCAGGGGGCAGACAGTTGGTGAGTTAAGTGGTCTGACCCCTGCCCCTTGCCCCCCTGCTGCTTACCTTCCACCAGGGCCTGTGGTCCCTGTACCTGCTGGTGCCTGCCCTGGGCTCCATGGTACCTGTACCCCCGGCACCTGCTGTCCTTCCTGCCTGCCTCCTCTGCCTAGAGCCTCTGCTGCCTATCACCCCCACTCACTGCCTGTCCCTGACTCCTCTCTGTTGCCTCTACCCCCTGCCCATCCCCCTCAACCTTCACTTTCTTCTTTCCCCACCACCACTTACCTTCCAGTTCAGTCCAGGCTCTGGCCCTGCTCCAGTTTGGGGCATGGAGTACATGGTTGCTCTGGCCCCAGCCCAGCCAGTAGCTATTGTGATGCTGGAAACTCTGTCCAGGGCCCAGAGCTGGAGCCAGTGCTGCTGCCACCATCACTGCTGCTGCACTGCTGCTGCATAGCAACTGTTAGCTCTATGCCCTGAGTTAGAGGGGGGCCTAAACCCAGCCAAAGCCAGAGAAAGCAGTTTCATAGATTCATAGATTCATAGATGCTAGGGTCGGAAGGGACCTCAATAGATCATCGAGTCCGACCCCCTGCATAAGCAGGAAAGAGTGCTGGGCCTACATTACCCCAGCTAGATACACATCTAGCCTTCGCTTGAAGACCCCCAGGGTAGGGGAGAGCACCACCTCCCTTGGGAGCCCGTTCCAGACCTTGGCCACTCGAACTGTGAAGACGTTCCTCCTAATATCCGATCTAAATCTGCTCTCTTCTAGCTTGTGGCCATTATTTCTTGTAACCCCCGGGGGGGCCTTGGTGAATAAATACTCACCAATTCCCTTCTGTGCCCCCCTGATGAACTTATAGGCAGCCACCAGGTCGCCTCTCAACCTTGTCTTGCGGAGGCTGAAAAGGTCCAGTTTCCCCAGTCTCTCCTCGTAGGGCCTGGCCTGCAGGCCCTTAACCATACGAGTGGCCCTTCTCTGGACCCTCTCCAGATTATCCGCATCCTTCGTGAAGTGCGGCGCCCAGAATTGCACGCAGTACTCCAGCTGCGGTCTGACCAGCGCCCGATAGAGGGGAAGTATCACCTCCTTGGACCTATTTGTCATGCATCTGCTGATGCACGATAAAGTGCCATTGGCTTTTCTGATGGTTTCGTCACACTGCCGACTCATGTTCATCTTGGAGTCCACTAGGACTCCAAGATCCCTTTCCGCTTCCGTGCCACCCAGCAGGTCATTTCCTAGGCTGTAGGTATGCTGGACATTTTTCCTCCCTAGATGCAGCACTTTGCATTTCTCCTTGTTGAACTGCATTCTGTTGTTTTCTGCCCACTTGTCTAACCTGTCCAGGTCTGCTTGCAGCTGCTCCCTGCCCTCTGGCGTGTCCACTTCGCCCCATAGCTTAGTGTCATCTGCAAACTTGGACAGAGTACATTTCACTCCCTCATCCAAGTCGCTGATGAAGACATTAAAGAGTATCGGTCCAAGGACCGAGCCCTGCAGGACCCCACTGCCCACACCCCTCCAGGTCGAAACCGACCCATCCACCACGACTCTCTGGGTGCGAGAGTCCTATCCCCTCCAGTTGTGGGGATAGGAGAGGTGGTGGGCAGGTGGGGGAGGCAGGGGCTGCGGGGGTAGAGGTGGTGGGAGGGTGGACAGCGACTAGAGTCACAGCTACAGTACAGCTACAGTAGCCACCTGCTCCCTACACCACCTTGCACTCAAATCCAAGATCCACCTTAAATAGGGGGAAACCTTGTCTTGGAGTTGTGTAAATACAGTATCTATATTGTTCTATTAGTTCTGTCATTCAAGAGGGATGATGGGACATTCAAAATTCAGAGTTAAACTAACCACTTCTAAAAGACCAGAGGGACATCTGATTTCTGCATGATAGAACATGAGCAAGGAATTACTTTGTCTCTTGGTGCCTTACTTATCCAATTTGTAAAATGAAGATATTTGTGCTTACACACCTTTGTATGTAAGGCTCTTTGAACTCCAAAGGGAAATGCATTCAAAATATCATTTTGACACACGTTATACAAAGTTTAATTTATCTGCAGGTGTTTATGGATGTTCTGTGTTTATGTGTTATGATATATGCTCACTATATTGTTGAAGACCTTCCTAAAGTATACAATATGGAGACCGACTAATCACAAGTACCAGTCAAACTCATTCCAGATATTCAATGGAAGCAAGATAGATTCTAGTTATTATGGGCCAGATTTTCAAAAGAGGCCAGCAACTGCAATCAGCTACATAGTTTCAAAAGCTGAGGACCAGGTGCACTAAGCTGTGGAAAAAGTGGCCTTAAAAGGAGGTGCTTGAGGCCATTTTTGTAAGTTTGGCCTTTGTTTTCACAAGGTGTACTTAGAAACCTAACTATGATCCAAACTTTAGATACTGAGCACTTGAACATTACCCTATAGTTTACATGTATACCCTATGGGTGTCTTTTTTTTTGTTTTGGGGTTGTTTTATATTGAGGGGGGAGGGGTTGCACAATTCTGCAGGAATAACAGAGCTTTCTGGTTCAAAATAATTCCTCCTGTGAATATGCATACATTCATTCACTTCTAGTAAAGCTGTAATATACTAAAAGCACAAACATCTTCCATAAAAAAACTAAAGTGGTTTGTCACTGACTTTGTGAGAACAGAAATTCCAACAATATTTACAGAACTATGGTCCAGTCAGTCAATAAACATATGTATCAGACTCTAAGAAAACAAAAACACAGTTAAAAATTAACTTTTACATTATAATTATTTACCTTAAGCTATATATAAAGAGAGAACTGTTACTAAGGTGATCTTTGGAAACCTAGGAATTAGATGCACTTGTGAGGACAGATATATTTAGTAAGAGATAAAAAACGTAAGCAGGTCACAAACTATTTTTAGATCGAACCTTTTCAAATTAACACATTACTTGCACATTATAGTCTGAGTGTGTCACTTGATTGCAAGTGCTTTTATCTTTCAGGAAAAATTTGAAGAATGAGTTAATCCAGAACATATTAACCAAATTGGATTGACATGAAAAGAAGTTATGGGATCATACCAGTATATTCTCTCTTTTCTAGCTTTGATCTGGTCTCACTGTAAGTCTGCAGGGTTCTAAGCATCTTGACCTCCTTCTGGATTCAAGAGGAACCAAGAGCAATCAACACCTAGTAGGTGGCCTTAATGACACTGAAATATTGGTCTCCAAAGTACAATAAATCATATTCAAAACAGTACAGTGCCCTATGACCTGATCCAAAAAACTGTTGATAAGATTTTAGAGAGCTTTGGACTAGACTTTAGGACAGAATAGACACAAAACATGGTGCACAGCTGCCTAAACATCTGAAAGGTGAATAATAGGGTTCTTCCATCCAAAATAATGATATTTGTAAGTTTACATTTACTCAACCAGATGAATTGTGATGAGCATTAACAGTCAGCCTCTATCAATACTTATCATACCGTGCTGTCAGAGCTATTCAAGTACTTGCTTATGCCAAAGCTGCAATCTCTCAGTTATGGCAGTACAGCAAATGTTAATAAATGATGACTTTTTAATTATAATTATGGTACTACATGACAGAATGCTTTATGAAAGTCAGAGACAGACAGACAGACTATATACAATTACTGCACTCATGCAATTGTTCTAGAACATTTTAGGAAAACAGCTCCTACAAATAGAATCCAGATGACTTATTTTAGGTTAAGGTTTCTTTTCAAAGAAATACCATTTCAGCCATCCTGTTGTGTGGTGATTAATTATACCACCCACTCACTGGTTATATTAATCATAGGTGAGTTCCTTATGGATATTTCAAAAGATTTATTCTTAGTGCTGTTCCTTGATGCCAGTGAGCTGTGAAATCCCACTAGTATATTAGTGCAGCTCCTTCTGGGATTTCCATATGTGCCCTTTCACTCCATACTTTTCCCCCACAAATTCAGTAGCAGGGGAAAGCAAGGGATGAGTGGCAGTAGCAGTCAGCCCCTGGTGAGCTTATCCCTTCTTTCCCCTGTGTGTTGAATTTGGTGGGGAGGGGAGAAAGATAAGAATGAACTGCAGCAGCAGTCCACAGCTGCATGAATGTAGACTCCAGGCAGACCCTGCAGTGACCAGAGGTGGATTCACAGAACTCACAGCATAGGCAGAACTCTCTGAAGGAGCTACAGTGACATGACGCTGACCTCTGAGAGCTCACTGCACATGCCATACACAGCAAAATGGGGGGATACAATTGCACCTCCAAAACCCTCTAGATCCACCCCGGGCCCAGAGGGAGGAGATAAGTTCTTTAGCAGAACAGCATGGGGGTGGGGAGGGAGGCAAACTATGAAATCTTGCTAGGATTGCAGAATGGTCTCTAGAATATCCAACTCATGTACCATGGAAAAAAAGATGTATTTGCTTGCAAGACCATTATGGAGAGTTCTGGACTAGGATCAGAAGTGATAAAGACTGCAAGGATCAGATCCTTGGTGAGCTGGTTTCTTGTACATACCACAGGGGTTTAATTTGATTTAGTTCTCCCTAAATTGAAACAGTGGGTTTTTAACTTTTTAAAAAGGGAACTAAACCCCTGTGGCATGTAGACAAGTGTGGTGGCCTGATCCTTACCTGACTCTTTGGCGATGGGGTGGGGGGCAAGCTGCCGGCAGGCTGCAGTCCCTGAGTTGTGTGGGGGCCCCCAGGTGGCACCTGTCTGCTGGTACCCAGCCTGGGCAGTCCCAGGGGGTGCCACAGCCACAGAGGAAAGCACTGGCCCCCTGCAGCCAGGGAGGGAAGCACTGGGCCCCTGCACAGCTCAGGCAGGCAGGCAGACTCTGGGGAGAAAAAACAAAAAACCCCAAAAGATCAGTGTAACAGGGAACCCTAGCCCTGTTACCAGGAAGCAGAGCAGCCCCTTTAAATCCAGAACCTTCCCAGTGCAGCCAGCCGGTTGAGCAGGGGTTAAGGATCAAACCCTGCCAGCTGGTCAGGGACAGGAAGGGGAAGGCCAGAACCATAAAAACCTCAAGCAGATAAGTTCAGGGAGGCAGCAGAGATGGAGACTCCCAATGACTGTGGAGCAGCTGTGGCAGCCTCTTCGGGAAGAATATGCCACACCGTGAGACAGAAGCACAATCACATGGAAGTGGGCACTTTGCCTTTTTTATTTTTATCTTTTCATTATATGGCCATAGGGGCCTATGGTTTACTTTTAATGTTAAAATGTTAGTGGTTTGTAGATGAGGCTGTAGGGGAGAAGGAGGCCTCATTAGCGCTGAGGGGTGCCTTGATAGAATGCTCAAGAAGCCCTGCTGCACTAGGGGTGCAGCACTAGGGCCATGAGCCCAGAGTCACTTGAAGGGAAGATAGGAGCCTTGAAGCCAGGTCCTAGTGGATGGATTTAGGCAAATGGCCCTAACTACAGAAAGAGGGGTAAAGCCGGAGGGGCTGAGGCCCCAACAGCTAGCACTGCAGGGGTGCAGTGTAGAAGGGCGAGTACATTTGGTATCATGGAGAGTATGGAATGGAGGGCCTTGAGCCTAGGCACGTATATACCAAGGGTCCAGTTGTCTCTCAGGAAAGTGGGGTGCCCAGGGCTCCTTCGGGGGGATTAAAGTGTCTCTTCACTAATGTAAAAAGCATGGGGAACAAGCAGGAGGAGCTTGCTCTCCTGCTTGCAAGTAGTAAAATTGACCTGGTTGGCCTAGTGGAGACATGGTGGGATGAAATTTTTGACTGGGCATTAGATATAGAGGGCTATAGGTTGTTTAGAAGAGATAGAAAGGGGAAAAAAGGTGGGAGGTTTTCAGCTCTATGTTAGAGAACAGTATACCAGTTCTACCTTCCAAATGGAATCAGAGGAAGGCTTAACTGAGACCCTGTGGGTCAAACTTCAAGGGGGGTGGGGGGATCTGGTGGTAGGGGTTTACTATAGGCCCCACATCAGGAGGAAGAGCTGCATCTGGAATTCTCCAGGCAGCTGGGGGAGCCTGTGTGTGCAAAGGATGTTGTGGTCATGGGGGATATTAATTACCCTGACATCAACTGGGAGGAGCAGTCGGCCAGGTCTAGCCACTCACGAAGGTTCCTGACGTGCGTACAGGACCTACACCTCGTGCAGGAGGTGCATGTCCCCACTACAGAAAATGCCATACTGGACCTGGTGTTAGCCTCTGGGGACAACCTAGTGGGGGAGGTGCTAGTACAAGGGAGGCTGTGATCATGAAATGATCCAGTTTGCTATTCAGAGAAAGGTGGGGAGGGTAACTAGCACAGCGTAAACATTTGACTTTAGGAAAGCCAACTTCGATGTGCTCAGGGCAGTAGTCAGGGAGGCACTTGGAGCCCAGGGGGTAGCTAGTATGGGGGTCCAGGAAAGGTGGTCCTTCCTCAAGGAGGCTATCCTTGGGGTGCAGCAGGATGCAATTCCTCTGCACAGGAAGGTGGGAAAAGGGTCCAAGAAAACTTCATGGCTGAGCGCGGATACCCAGGCTGGCCTGAGGGCAAAGAAAAAAGCATACTGGCGGTGGAAGCAGGGGGCAGGGACAAAGAAGGCGTACACCTCCCTGACCTGAGCTTGTAGGGATTTGGTAAGGAAAGCTAAAGCAGCACTGGGGCTTAGATTAGCTTCTAGGATTAAGGATAACAAAAAGTCCTTTTTCAAGTATATAGGTACCAAGAAGAAGTCTCAGGGTAACATTGGACCCCTAAAGGGCAGGGCAGGACAGTTGGTGATGGATGTGCGAGAGAAGGCAGAACTCTTCAACAAATTCTTTGCCTCCGTGTACCTGTCTGCTGACAATGGGGTGCTCTCAGGTGATAGTGTAGAGAGGCCCAGGAAGGATGCAAGTCCCCTGACTGTTAGTTCAGACTTAGTTAAAGACTACCTGGAGGGCTTACATGTGTCCAAGTCGGCAGGCCACTTCATCACAAGTGACCTTCATCACAGGTGCTGAGGGAATTGGCTGGTGTCATTGCGGAGCCATTGGCACAGCCGTTTGAAGACTCCTGATGCTCGAGCCAAGTCTCTGAGGACTGGAAAAGGGCCAATGTGGTCCCTATTTTCAAGAAGGGGAGGAAGGAAAAGCTTGGCAACTACAGGCCGGTCAGCCTCACGTCTATCCTGGGGAAGGTCTTTGAAAAAATTATCAAGGGCCACATTTGTGAGAGCTCTGCAGGGGAAGTGATGTTGAGGGGTAACCAACATGGGTTTGTGCCAGGCCGATCCTGCCTGACTAACCTGGTCTCTTTCTATGACCAGGCAACGAACAGCTTAGATGTGAAGGAAGAAGTCGATGTCATCTTCTTGGACTTCCAGAAGGCCTTCGACACAGTGTCCCACCCAATTCTGGTGGGCAAGATGAGGGACTCCGGCATTGACGAATGCACAGTCACATGGGTGGCAAACTGGCTCCAGGGGTGCACCCAGAGGGTGGTGGTGGGCGGGTCGATGTCGAGCTGGGAGGGTGTGGGCAGCGGAGTCCCCCAGGGCTTGGTTCTTGGGCCAGTGCTGTTCAACATCTTCATTAGCGACCTGGACAAGGGTGTGGAGAGCCTGTTCAAGTTCACTGATGACACCAAGCTGTGGGGTAAAGTGAATACACCGGCAGGCAGGGACCACATCCAGGCAGACCTGGATGGGTTAGAGAAGTGGGCGGATCTAAACAGGATGCGGTTCAACAAGGACAAGTGCAGAGTGGTGCACTTGGGGAGAGGGAACCAGCATTATGGTTATAGGTTAGGGGCTGACCCTCTCAGCAGCACAGAGGCAGAGAGGGATCTTGGAGTCATGATTGACTCCAGGATGAATATGAGTTGCCAATGTGATGAAGCAATAGGCAGAGCCAACCGCACCCTGTCATGCATCAACAGGGGCATCACTAACAGGTCCAGACAGGTCTTGCTCCCCCTCTATGCGGCGCTGGTCAGGCCGCAGCCGGAGTACTGTGTCCAGTTCTGGGCGCTGCACTCCAAGAAGGACGTGGAGAACCTGGAGAGGGTCCAGAGGAGGGCCTCTCGTATGATTGGGGGCCTCCATGGCCAGCCCTATGAGAAGAGGCTGAGGGACCTGAATCTCTTCAGTCTCCGCAAGAGGAGACTGAGGGGGGATCTTGTGGCTGCCTACAACCTTACCAGGGGCCAGCAGCAGGGACTTGGGGAAAGTCTGTTCACCAGGGCCCCCCTTGGAGTCACCAGGAACAATGGCCACAAGCTGAGGGAGGATAGGTTTAGGTTAGATATTAGGAAGAACTACTTCACTGTAAGGGTGGCCAGAGCCTGGAATAGGCTTCCCAGAGAGGTGGTGCTCTCACCTTCCCTGGAAATCTTCAAGAGGAGACTGGATAGGCACCTGGCTGGGGTCTTATGACCCCTCCCACCCCCAGTGCTCCTTCCTGCCCATGGCGGGGGGCCGGACTAGATGATCTGGCTAGGTCCCTTCCGACTCACTGATTCTATGATTCTAAGCAAGTTAGAGAGCTAGTGAAGTCAAGCCCTGCTTAGTGGGGTTTTGACTAAGGCCTAGCTAAAGACAGAGGGTGTAAGTCCACAGCGGCTGAGACCCCAACATAAAGAGAAAATTACAAAACATCTGCAAGACATGGGGCACATCAAGGGCAGGTAGGAACATGCATTTTGTCCTTAAGGCAACAGCTCATTATCCTACAGGGGGTGAGCCTAGAGCCTGTCCGGGAATCTGTGGGTCATCCACCCTCCTTTTTAAGAAGCAAGTAACATCAAGTCATGGCAGGAGAGTAAAGGGGGGAAAGCTGATCCCCAGGGGAGGAAAATTCAGCAAGACTTGACAGGGGCACACTCACCAGCCTATTTAAAGAAAAAAAATGCTGCCAAAGACAGCACCCTGTCACAATCAGGCTTGATGCTTTTTTTCTTTTTCTTCAGTGGATCCTGCATGGGCTGCTGCCAAGTCCCACAGCCCCTGAGCTGTGCAGGGCCTGCCAAGCCTTGATCACATTGATTTCTAGTGCCCTGTGCACTGTTGCATTTTGTTAGGTAGCAAACTAAAACACCATGGAGGTGTTTTATCTTGCTACATACCAAAGTCATTTAAAGCAGAATATGTCACTGAGCGTGCAAACAGCATACTATTAAAGTGATGCAAAAGGGCATTTAAGCCACTTGAAAGGGCAATTTTTGTTGTGTACAAAAGCCCCTATAGAGAGGAATGATTGGAACCTAGGAAGTGCCTTTATTTTCCACAGTCCTAGCAGCTAAGATAATTTACTGTTTGGCAAATCAGGCTGCTTATTTGGACATCTATTTTTTTTTTTAATTTTATGTTTGTTATTAGGGATGTGAGAAGTGGGCCATATTCAATTCAGATTTAGGCCGATTCAGGGAACAGTGATTCGATTCATTAATTTGGATCACTGTCTCAATTCAATTCGGCTGAATACGAATCTAAAGATTCAATTCTGATTCAGAGAATCAGCGGTTTCGTCAGAGACAGAGCTTTAAATGTTTTTTCTACATACCTTCAGGTACCAGGTGCAGCTTGTGAATGCTGAGATGGTGGGGCGGATGGAGCATCCTACAGGAGCGTGAGGGGGGGTCCCCTGCATGCTTGGTGGTGGATCTGGAAGTGGACCGGAAGTATTTCTAGCCCACTTCTGGGCCCACCTCTGAGTACACAGGGGATGCCCCCTGCACTCCCCCGGCTCTACAATTGGCCACAGGGGGACCCCAGATGCCCCCCTTGACCCAGAAGGCACCAGTCACCAAGCCGGTGGGCAGTAGAGGGTCCCCCGTGCACTCCGTGGTGGACCTGGAAGTGGACCAGAAGTGCTTATGGTTTATTTTGGGTCTGCTGCCGAATGCACTGGGGATCCCCCCGCCTACCCTGCTCCCATGGGACATTCCATCTGCCCCACCATCTCAGCGTTCATGAGCCATCTGGTACCTTAAGGTATGTAGAAAAAACATGTAAAGCAGTGTCATCAAATCTCTCCAAATCAAATCAGAGGCTTCCAATTTGATTCAGAGAGATTAATGGGTCTCCTGATTCCATTCAGATTTGGAGATTCAGCCACCAGATCGGGCCAAATCTCCTCCGAATTGAATCGGTGAACAAAGCTTTGCACGGCCCTACTTGTTTCCTACAGATCTGCTGGAAGCAACTCCTATTGCTCCTATTTAGCCCAAATTTCCATTGATGTCAATTATGTTTTATCTTGTATGAGCTTTGCTAGATATGGCCAAGTAAAAACAGATTTTAAACAGCCTATATAAAAAATAAAGAAAGCAAAAGTCACTCATAATCATGCACACCATATAATCACAGGAAATACCACTGAAAGCAATACAGGAAAAAGGACCAAAGGGGACTACAAATCAAAATATTTTACAGACTCTCATAAACTGTGTATATAGACTTTCAATAGCTCCTTTTTTTTCCTAATAGGATTTTTCATTAAATATTCCAAAACTGAGTTAAATAAAGACCTCCTGCTGTTAAACTAAATTTTTTCCAATTTACTGCTACTAAGTAAGAAATATGATGGTCTTCTAAGCAAATTCACTAATGCTCTTGCTTTGGAAACTTGATTCCATTTCCTTTTTTGGGGGGTGGAGGGTTTGGGTCAGAAGTGAAAATGATCAGAATGTTTTCATCTTAACCAATGGCAAAAAAGTGTAAAATTAAATTTACACACTAATATAGTTGAATAGATGACTAACTTTCATCTTGAGAAAATTTGAGAAAAAATTCTCCAGGCACCAGAAAAACCTCAGATCAAGATGAATTATATCACTGTGATGTTTTCCAGGCCAACTTTTCCATCTCTCCTGTGATACACTATGTTTAAGAGATTCTCAAGTTCTATAAATGCTGTGGATAAAATTAATTCACAAGAAAAAAATGTTGTTTATGTCATTCCTATTTAGGAGTCACAGTATCAGCTCTGGTGATAATATCAAGTTGTGGAAAAATGAAAGACTTTACCAAATTTTTAACTTTAAAAATTTTTAATACTGGAGTTACAGGAGCTTTGCTGAATAAGAAAAGAGTGAAAACTTATGTCCATCCCTGGATCTGCTCTATGCCATTACATACCAAGCTCTACTGGTGAGTACCATTTTATTTTTGGGGGCCTAAATAAGTGAGGAGTAATAATGATTATGACACTGAGGATCCTAATAACATTTCAATAAGTGTTTAGGGTAAAATGTTAAGCCTAGTGCCACAGAATTCAGTTGTACAGTATCAGTGGACTAGAATGAATGCACTTAAATTATGCCTTAACTATGCTTACTCTCTGAAAAGGTTATTTCTCATTATCTGGCTAGTTATGAATATACATAGACTCAAACTGCATAGTCAGTTTAGGTGACATTACAGATGTAAATTTCTGGAAATTGCAGGTAAAATAGGCAATGAAGCTTCTTGAAAGAGCACAAAATAGATGCAAAAAGGGCGCAATTGAAGGACAGAAGACCTTTATCTGGAGCACTGGTAAACACTTTTATGGTGAGATTAGATATGATTACTGAGCCAGGGAAAGGAGAGAATATGAAGAAACTTATGTGGAATATTTAAGATGATCAAAAACATCCATTCTTATTGGTATATAATACAAGGCAAAAGGAAGGACTCAGTGAGTTGACGGCAGGAATAGTTATGTACAATAAAAGGAAATCATTCTTTATACTGAATCTGTCAAATTCATTGCTATCACATACTGTCAGTAGATTTTAATACAAGTTGGCTAATTTATGGTTTTGAGTAAGATACATAGCTAATATACACTTTGTGCCAGCTGTATTCCATTGAAGAAGCAGCAATGGGCATTAGTATTTCAGGCAAGTTCCATATTATTTACATTACTCCAGAAATTTGTTTCTTAAACAACAGCTGCTGCTCATCTGGTGCTGTGGACTTCCTCACTGGCTCCCACTCCTGAAATCCCCAGGGACACTACCCCACTGTTTGATGTCACTCAGCTCTGCATAGCCATCATGCAACTGCAGCTGCAGCTCCTCCCACTGAAAAGCAGCTACTGCAGCAAGATGCTTCTCAGTGTCACATTAAAATGTCACTCCTCTTCCCTGTGCCCTGTGTCCGGACATTGAGAGTCTCTTGGTTACTACAGACTTACAAGGAGGCTTCACGTATGACCACTAAAGTATTCCAATTACTGTAGATCAGCAAGATCTTTTTCAGCTTTTGACTAGTATAATGAGCAATGTGATGGTGACACACCTAGTCATTGATCTCCATATTGTCTCTAATCTGGTGCCATTGAAAACTCTAAATACTATTTATTTGTTCACCAATAAAAAATGACAAGTCATCAGAAGATTAGCATTTTGTAATATTGTTGTTGCTATAAAAATTGCATGTGGTCCTTAAATCAAGTGGCATGCAGGCATTTTAGTTTTTGATTTAGAAAAAAAGGAAAAAGAAAGAAAGAATGAGTGACATTGCTTTAGCATCATCACCTCGCAAAAGAGAATAAGATGATTCTCACTGATCATCCTTTAAAACAAGATAACAGAAAAATCTCACTCACTTCTAATTCAGACTTTCCAGTAAGGCTCAGCTTGTCACAATGTGTAGCTTTCTTCCCTTTGATAAGGTCAGTTTGCCAAAAAGAACAAAGTGCACATGAGTAATACATTACTCAACCACTTGTATACATACATCTATTTTTCTTACCAGGTCTCACTATTCAGAAAGGTACAGACATGGCACCATGATAAAAAGGGTCATTTAAAAGACTTCGCAGAGGCTCTGTACTGTGAAGGATTGAATTTTCACTTGAATGCCTACATTTTCACATCTTTTTCTTTACAGAAATATTCTTTTTGAATGGCAGACTGCAATTGGGTGGGTTTTTTTATGTCGCTGACCAGGAATATATAAAATATTAGAACACATTTGTCCCAGTGGAGGAACACAGCTAACTGAAAGGTACCACACTGTCGTTTATGGAGGTTATGCAATTCTTACCACTCTAGGCTGGCTAGCTTCAGTCCGTAACCATCTCAAGTACAGTCAAGGTGGAATTCTGAGAAGCATCTCTTGTAAATGACGGAAAAGTGAAACTCAGTTGTGAAATCATTAGTTCCTAAAATGACTCAGTGGATTACTTTTCATAGTCACTGCCGCTATTCATCCTTTACACTGATATAACGGTGGCTCTAGTTTGTTTCATCTTCTCAACTTGTTTGATCACTTAGAAGGAGCATTTTTTTAAAAGTCTGCTTGTGTGTGGGGGAATAATTGCATTTTGTGCATGAAAAGGAAACTGGGGAAGATAGCTGGCACCCTGGTCCTCACCGGGAGATGCAGGACATTCACATCTACAAGGAAAGCCTCTGTAGAATGTATGTAATGAAACCAAAGAAAACATATTAATCTTAGGTATCGTTGTACATCCAAAACCCACATACGTTTTAGAGATGTTTATAAATATGGCCTGTGCTTTGTCTAAATTTGGATAGATTATGATTTGTCTGGAAAATACATTATGCTGCCTGGTGGTCTTAATTGAGTTGTTATGGAAAGTGGTTTGTATAGGAATCTTGAAGTGGAACGTAGGTGTATGTTCATGCATAGAAACACAGGAAAAAGCTGTTCATAAACACCTGTAATCCAAACCTGGCAGAGGCATAACTGGTTGCTTGAGCACCCTGGGCAGCAGCTATGTACAGGGCACTGCCCATGGTTGTGCTACCCGTGGCCAGGCCAGCAGTGCTATTGCCACTATTTTTGCACCCCTTCAGGGTCAGTACTGAGGACTGGTGTCCAGTGCCACCCTCACCCCCCCAGACACACATTTATTACACTACTGAAACCTGGCACATTTCACACAGCTCTAGTATCTCATAACTTCAACAATAATTTCATTTACTATTTTGTTCAAGGAGTGCCCACAATGTGCTAAGTGCTGTACACATGTATAGAAAGCATAGCTCCTGCCTTTCATCCAAAGAAATTTACAAACTGAGTTACAAGCTACAATGAGCTTCATTATGATGAACCTTCAGGCCCTGACACAAAGCTCATTGAAATAAATGAAACTGTATCTACTGATCTGAGTGGGTTTTGGATCAAGCCTACATTTTAATGATACTCAGTGTAGCTTGTAAATCACTGTGCACCATGATATTTACTTTTACTATGGTATTTGCAGTATTGTCTCTACTTAGCTTGGGAAATTCAGCAATAAATTTAACTAGTGTGGTGATAAAATTCCAGTTGGTAATAGGGAATCACTTTCTAGGCAAGGTTCTTTTCTCACATCCATACTACTTTGGTTTCTCACAAGAGTCATTTCATCCGATCATAACTTAAACTGATTTTGTCACACATTTTAAAACACAAAAGCAAATGACAGGTAACTGACAGGGTCAAGAAATGAAACAAATCATTAATAGAAAACAATAATGAACCCCTACCCCACCCCACCCCACAATGCAGCTCTTTTAACAACAAGAATAATACACAAACCCACTCACCACTGTATTTCTAAAACATAAAGCAGTAAATAAAATGACATTAGTTTTCTGCTTCCTGTTTTCCCATTAATTTAGGTATTGCTGTAGATTTTTCTTTGATAATGGGAAAAACCTCCTCCAGACACCTACTACAACTGAAAGAACATGGAGAAGCTGTGAGCAAATTTACTAGCGCTTAAACTTTGGAAACCTGATTCCATTTCAAATTATTTGTCAGAAGTGAAAATGAGCAAAATGCTTTTCTCTTAGTTAAGTGAAATTAATTACATGCAGCCCCTGTTTCCAGCTTCCAGTGCCATTTGTGCTTTTTGCATCAAGTAGTCAGTGCATAAATAGCATTGAGAGCTGACAGCAGAGACCAGAATCCAGAGCTCTCTCCCTTTCTTCTTTCCTACAACGTGAGGCTTGTGGCCCCTTTTGACTTCCAGAGATCCAACTTCAACAGGAGAGGTGAAAGATGCTCTCATCCCTACAGAGCCCAGGGGCATTGTTTTAGCAAGTACGAGTTCGCAAAAGATTTATGTGCTTACCCAGGTGTATTAGGAAGGTAACAGCATAAATGGAGTTAGACAGCCAAGTGGTTGTACTGGATTTCCACTGAGAGTACAGTAGGACAGAGAAGTAGAGGAGGAGTCACACAAGATACAATAAGATCTAAAGTCTTGTAGCACTTAGTACCACTCATATTCCTGGGAATAGAGTAGTCCTTTAGGTACCTAATAGGGTTTTACAGCATCTGGGCATGTCTCTCACAAATCTAAGTTATTCTGTCTTTCTATCTCTTTTATTTCTTTCTCTTTCCATCCCCTCGATTTTTCACCCTCCTTTGTCTTTGACATTTATTTAAGCTTCTCTTCCAAAGAGCTCATAACTTTGCTGCCCACATCTTTGTCCTCATTTTCTCATTCTCCTTCTTTCATAACCTATATTCTGCTAATATTTCTCTCTTGGCCACTCCATCTTCTTTTCCTTCTCTCAACTTTCAAATAATTTTTATTTGTTATGTTTGCCTATAAAGAAGAACACACAAGTTGGCCTCAGTGACACTTGCTCAATACGAGCCTTGCTTTTTGTTTGGAGTAGCCACACGGTTGATGTACACCTACCTCTTTCCCTAACCTCTTTCAAAACCTCCTCTGAACTCTCCTATCAGATGAATCATTTTGGCCTTAATGACCAAGGGCAACACTATATTACTTCTAATACTTAGACTGTAAGCTTTTTGTGGCAGAGTTAATCTTTTTTCTGCGTTTGTAAGACACGTAGCACAATGGGGGTTTGGGCCATAATTGGACTCCCAGGTGCTACCACAACACGATTAATGAACAATACCAATATGCATTATAGTCTTTTGGTTTGGATCCAGTGGGTCTTTACACCTTGTGATATTTTAGGAAAACAGTTCCTGACCAGTTTAGAAGTTCTGCTTGATATTGGGGTCTGTGTCTGCATCTGTGGAAGGCTGCAGTAATCAAGGCTGCAATCATAGGTTTTCTCTTTTTACTTCTATGTTACTCTTTCCTACCTAGGCAGGGGGTCAGACTCGATGATCTGTTGAGGTCACTTCTGACCCTAGCATCTATGAATCTATGTTGGGCTGAAATTCCAAGGCACAGTGACTCATAGCAAACAATAAAGGGTAGCTAAAATTTGCAATCCTATGTTCACATGAAAACCCCTACCAACAAAAATCAGACTATTGCCAAGGACAAACCAGAGTTATCAGGAATGAGATAATTGAGCCCTAGATCATCTGGTAGGGATTTGGATCTCCTTGAGAAGGCTGCTCAGGGTGTTACCTGACAAAGGCTGGCTTTAAAAAGAAAAAAGGCATTTGAAATCAAATCTATTCTATTCCATGCTCCAGAGAAGTCAAGAGTAGGAAAAGGAAGGGGAGGCCCCTAAACTTCTTAGAAGACATTGACCTAATGCTAAAGAACACTCCCGAGTGGTGAGGAAGCCCAGGCAAGTCTGGCATAAAATCATCTTGTTTTGTCTAGAGCTGCATTTCTTTAGCGCTGTCTAAAGTAATTGTGTTAGAAAGTATGTGTATTATGAAGTTTAGTGAGCGTGTCTCTGCAGAGAAAATCAAGATTGTCCAAAGAGTTAGCTCCCTGGAGCAGATGGATTTTGTTGGTTGGAGCGGTAATATCTAAGCAACTGGACTACGAGTTCTCACTTCTGCGATGAGGTAACAGATAGCATCTGATCAGTGAGGCTAAAGAAAGAGATCCATTAACAGAAGTGAAAAATGCACCGTTTTAGTCATGAGGGACAAACCCGCAGTCTGATGAGTATCTAGCAAGTGACTCAAGATAGTTCCCAACTCAGGGGATCAAACAAGCAACCATATAAACGATCACAATGATTTCAGTGGGAGTGACCATAGTTAGACATTCTGGATTTTAAGTTTTGAATGAAAATTTAAACAAAATTCCATCGGCAAAATAATCCCCAAACTTCTGCAAAAACAACCCCCCCCCCAAAAAAAAAAGTTTAGCTGGCTGAAATATTTTGACAAATGGAAAATTGAGATTAAATTTTGATTTAAAAAAATAAAAAAGCCAAACTGCTAAATATGCTGCCATTATTTTTTTCTCCCAGTACCTCTACATCTGCACAAAGTGAAGCTTATGTATAAATATCTTGCTGTATCAGTGCCATAGACTGGCTCTTTGGAATAACTCCTAATTTTTACCACAGTACTGTTTATGTTCTTCCATTACTATTCTCTAATTTGGGAAGAAGAAACACTACATTTTTGTGTGACTAAATTCCTCATTTATAGTAAAAATACCCAAATCTTGTGCTATTTTAGATATAATTAAAATTGATATATAAATCAATATACACTATTGAAACTATGGATGATGATGGTAACAACAATAACAACAATATATTACATACGTAAAATTATTTCTCACAACACTCTCAAGTGGTTACTTAGCAGAAGTTAGGTGTTACTGCTCTCTGTCATGCAATGTTAATATAATGGGGCAGTTATTTTTCAGTGCTACTGTATATTTAGGTCACATGGCCAGAGTCAAATGTCGGCACAGATGACTTGCTTTTCTAAATGAGGTCTGACTCAATGCTTGTATACTTTCTGATATCTTTGGATTTCTGTGTTGGTTTCATTTGTCCTTCAGTGTTTACAAAAGTGTCTGCCTCTATCATCTTTGTAGCCTCTTTTCTTGCATTATGTTGATATAACTTGATGTTTTAGAAGATCACAATGTAATATATTGCTATATAGAATGCTAGCAATAAATGCATTATTTTCACTTGGTGATTATATAAATGCAGTGTAAAAGTAGAAAGAGGAAGCCTATCATGTGCAAGGGGATGCAAACACATTACTTGCCTTAGTGCTAACTGGAGTTATCCTATAAATCATCCAGGCATTAGTAAGAAAATAGTGCCCATTATTTTTATTCAGATCATATACCAGCATGCAGCCCTATTCCACAGTTAAACTGAGTGGAAGCTGAAGGAGACAAACACCACAGGTCAGGCTAAAAAGTTTATATTTTCTTTGTTAAAGTTGTATTAAGACATTCTTATCTAGCTAAACTTTTACACCAATTTGATCAACTGAAATTGCATGGCTATGCCACCAGAATTAAATTCTGTACAAAACAACCAACAAGCAAAATATAATAATCAAAACAAAAAATCTATTCCAGAAGAAACCTGTCTACAGAAAAAACAGAATTATAATACAAAGATCACAGATTAGCTCTGAATGCATGTCATTCTGATGTATAGTAGAGCAACGTTTGGCAAGGTTTTGCAGCAGCAGGCTGGAATGGCCCAGTTCAGGTCCTAGGGAGGCCCATGTTAAGATACAGTTGCTGCTGCTGCTTCTCCCTGCCACTGCTTCTTGCCATCACCCAGCTGCAGCCTAGCATGAGAAAGTTCTTTGCTGCTTGGTTGCCTAGCCACAGGGTGGTATGATACAGTGTGGCATAGGCAAAGCCCCTACCACCCCACACTGCCAAGTTCCCAGCTCCATGGGCTGGAACCAGTGGCAATGTGAGTAGGTTGTCAACCCCTGTATTAGACTATATCAGTAATAATTTGACTAAAAACCAGTGATGTTACACTAATGCTAAAGTTCAGTAAATTAGACAATCAGGCCTATACCTACTTAGAGATAAGGTATAGAGATAGATATATGTATTAGCAGACATTTTATACACTCTGGCAATAAGTTACATATTATACTTAGGGTCAAAAGATACAGTGGTCCTTTAAATAGTCATTGTTACCATGTAGATACACAGGTATGGCCTCTTCCAAGTGCAGAGGTAAAACAGTTCATCACCAAATATAAATTTGTTTAAAATGATGTCACAGACTGATTTTTTAAAGGGAATCTTTGAAATAAAGTGTGGGAGACATACAGTCTATAGTGAAGTAAAGCACAACACGGTATAGCATTATTGCAATGATTTTGGGCATTTTTCTTTAACTTATTAGGACACCATTTGAATAAATTTTAATACAATGTCTGGATCTGTATGCACAGCATCCACTAAAGTTAGCACCATTAACACTAACGTCACTGGTGTTCCAGGGCAATGGCATAATGTATTTTTGCTTTTGCATCACAGAAGGCCCCTGACAAATTGGACTGCTTCCTATCCCTTTCTTGGCAGGCTTCTTGTAAGTCTTTGTTGGAGCAATCTTGTGTTTCAGGAACTGGAGCCCAGACAGCACCATCGTGCCATAACTTACCCAGCATTCCTTATAGGATCAAGCTTTTGGAAGGCAAGCATTTTATTATTTTTTGATGGAGCTAAAAGAGCAAAAATGTACAGAATCATTTATGCTTGTTTTTATATAATAAGTACTTACAAACAGGAAATAAAGGGATTTTAACTTTCAATATACCAGTATGTAGATGTATAACAATTGGTTTAGCTTTGGGGCCACATGCATCCCCTGTGTAATACAAGTCAAATTAATGGCATTAAGTCAGGGATGCATTTGCCTCATTATGTCTTCAAATCTTACATGTGCTGATGTTATAAAGGGGAAATTTTTTATACCCGTTTTACTGGGGATACTTATGAGATCATCCAATTTTAATTCAGCAATAGTCAAAGCTATGGAATGTAGGTAATACCTCAGACCCTGGTGAAAAATCTTCAGATAGTGGGATTGATAGGTCAAAAACAGATTTGGATCAGACAAAGGAGAACTCTATAAAGGAAACATAGGGAAGGACATTGTTTTATGTGGAAGGAAGTCTGAGGATGAGAAGAGATGAAAAAGTGAAGGAAAATAAAGTTCTCAGGCTATCTTATTTATCAGATTTATATGATATAAATGAATAACAGAATGTCTCTCTATTACCATCTACCAGTATTTCTCTGCTATAAATTATTTCCTGCAAGTGAATGATATGGGTAACTTAATTGGAGCACTTCCACACGCCCCTAACATAAGTAAATAACAAAAGGACAATGCTTGGGATTTCTCTTAAATGCCAATTCCATTTTATATGAGTAATAATAAAAACTAAGGAGATGGGAGGGGAGTTTGGTTTCCTTAGAGATAAAAGGAAATGAAGTCTACCTGAAAACTAATTGAAATTTAATTTACATCTCTGATTTATTTGACTACCCACTGCTGTTGGTAAAAGCTAGATACAGTGTGACTTACAGTATTTCTCACCACATTCACATAAGTTAGCAGGCTAGCTTACTGTCACCCTGGGCTAACAGGGAGAGTAATTCCACCATTCCCACTGGTACAACATTAAGGGAAATGAATCTCATTCTGTTCCTTTTTTGTAGTTTATCAGATGATTTATTTACAGAGCAGTCTGTATGGCAAGTAAACAAATATGTTATTTTTACCATCTGCAGCCTGCAAATGGATTTTGAACATGAAAAAGAGACAAAGTAAATGTCTTTTCTGGATGTGTGAGAAATTCAACAACAGCCCTGGAAAATAAAGGGAACTGTATTACTGGGCGTTTAGCAAGAACTGATTTACATACTGGAGTAGATCTTTCATGAATTACACAGACATGCAAAGGAGAAGGAAAAAAGCCTGCAATTTCACTCTACCACTGTGCATGTTGATGAACCCCTGGCACATGTTAATTAATGCCCTATTGTGTTTGGCAGCTTACCAAGGACTGGGGACTGCAGACAGAGTGATCCTTTAGACTAAAAGTGGCTTACTACATATATTGAAAAGAAAAAGATTTGTATTTATACAAGCTGTGAATATTCCTTAGGAATAAGCCTTTTTGCTTTTAGTGCCATTAGCTGAGATGAACTGCCATCTATCACAATATTTTATCATTACTATAATAAAAACCTGAACCCTATAACAGTTCTAGTATAAATGTGGCAATTGGTCAGTAAAAAATACTCACACAAAAATATTAAACCATCCTTCTACATTTCCAAATGGAGAGAAAAAGGGGTGTTAATGGAATCCTTAGAGTTGATAAAATTCTACAAAATAAAATTCATGAATATTTGTTCACATTTGTAAACAGTACTTTTGACTGTATTCACATCCCTTTTGTTTAAGCATCCTGTGACTATTCTTCCGAAGGATCTAGCAAATATCTAGGACGTGAGTATTTTTGGTAGGAACATTTGACAAAACAGCAGCCCTTTTTAATTGACCATTGCAAAAAAACTGCAGATAATTAGAATTAATATTCACACAAGAAATCTAATTCCAAGAGTTATGTTCATGCAGTCTGGAGCAGAAACTGCCTGTGTGACCCATGTGTTCAAGCAAAACAGCTCAAAATTTGAACATCAGGACTGCAAAACAAACTTCACATAAATAAGCTACAGACAAAGACATTATTCCAGATAACAAATAAATCTGAGAAGTAACCATTTGGTTTCAAGAACTTTGAAAGGAGCAGAAAAAGCTAACAGTAAAAAAAGGATCATTGTTACTATGTATCATGAATCCTCCTAGCAATGTGATATATAAGCATACTTATTACCCTTTTCCTAACTGAAGAGAAGATCATGGTGTCACACAAACAACTAATCAAAAAGCAACCAAAACTGCAACCATCAAAATAAACTACATTGTAATGGCTGGTCTATAACTTTACAATCTGCTCTAAGGTTTAGCATGTAGCTGCAGTGCCTCACAAGCAGACAATAAATTAGGACCCACTAGAGAGCGCTGCAGTGAAGCAAGGCACACCTACACTATGGCCTCTTTCCTCCACAAGTGAACCACTGCTACACACTCAAAACACACCCAAGATAGAGACTTTAGGACATGTACTCAGCACCAAATTAAAGGTGACCATTACATTTTTGGGGGATAAATAACCTGGAAAGGAGATGTTCCATGGTTCTCTGCAGCAGTCTTTAGCAGTGTAGATGTGCCTAGTGTCATTTCTTCTGCTAGCCCCTTTTTAACTGGGACAGAAGTAAATTGCTTCACTCTTTTTTTTCCTATGGAATATCTGGTTGCCACTCTCTGTCCAGCTGCTGGTAGGAAAAGCAGAAGCAGGATTTATTCTCTTTGCTACCTTTCCTCATCCATTTGCTCATCACATGGGAATATTTTCTGTTTTCTATTCTGCTTCCTCCTGCTGGTCTAATCTGAAAGAATCAGGCAGAGGGGCATGTCGTACATCTCTCTCTCAAATTTTGCTAAGTAAGACTTGTTATGGCCTAGCCCAAAAGCAGCAATTATTGGACATATGCCTGAATGGATGGAGATGTACCTGACACTAAGCAGGAAGGCTTCAGGAATGATATCACAGTTAGGCCAGAATTCCTGATAATTACCCATATATTATATACATATTTTTAATTTGCAGTTCCTTCTAAAACTTTCATATTGGTTTCACTATAAACTTTACAGAACAGAAAAATATGTGATGCTTTTAGATGCTGGAGAAAATTTGCATTGTATTATTCCTTCTATAAAAAATGCATGTCTCAAGGAATAATGAGAGTTAAAACAAAACATAACATTCAGCCCAATTCACAGTTTACAGCTTGTACCAGAGCCAAGTACTGAAGAGCTCAGTCTTGCCCCATTGAAATCAACCAAACTTTGTCACTGACCTGTGGAGGAAGATGAACTGGCTTTAAGTGGACTTAAAAGAACATTAACATGATGAAACTTATTTTTAAAATATTTTTATAGAAAAAAGCACTTTCAGAAATTACACAGAAATGACATAAATAATTCATAACAACTTTACATACTGTAGCAACACCAACAAAACCATTAAAAAATATTCAGCCTTTATAGAAACACTCAGTACCAGATTCTTGTGTAATTTATTTGGCCTTGGTCTGAAGCTCTTTCATTTTATCCTTCCTTTTTCTGTGTAGAGAACCTTCTTTCTTCCCCACTTTGGTTCTTAGTGAGGCGACATTGCCAGGGGCCTTGTAACTAGCCCTCTGTGTAAACTTAGACTATCTGCTTAACATCTTCATATTTCATTCTCCCATCTGTGAAAAATGAATATATTTATCCTAGTTTGTCAGTGTAAATCACAATTAAATATGAATAAAACGATCTAGATACATAAAAAGGTCTAGATAGATTTTATGTATTAGTGGGAGCCCAGAAACACCTAACTATTTCCCAAGCATCACAGGATAGAGGCAGTGGTGATGAATTTAGAGGAAGCTTTGTCTACACATAGGCTAAAAACCTTATGGATTTAGTCTCTCTACCACAGAGAAGGAAATTCATGCACACTTTTTCAGAAGGTTGAGAAGGAATTTGCACCTCATGAACCAAGCCACCTGACATCCAGCAATTGGTATGAATCATCTCAATCTTGGTTTTTAACTCTACAGACTACTGAAGCAATAGATAGCAGTTAGCAAAAGATTGCTAATTAAATTATCTTTAATTTTGTGACCAGTTATTCTCTTGATCAGATACCTAGCTTGTTAATGTTATGAATCCAAAATAGCATATTTTCCTTTAAAAGTTCTGTTCTTTGCCCCAAATACTTCAAAATTCTGTATATTGATTAGATCTTATTTGGTTCAAAGATAATAGCTGTGTTGGTTATTCCACAGCTCCTCTGAATACTGATGCTATATTTTTTATTTAGGCTCCAATTTTGTTCCACATTGTTTAAAATTTTCGTAGCCTTAGTCATTTTAGAGTTCCTCATCTCAAGTTTGATTACCTGGTCTTATCAACCAATACTGAGGTTATTATTTCTATGATTTTTCTTATGTTTTTAAAAGAAAGCTGATGTAATATTTTTGAATAGCTAAATCCTTCTATAAATAAAAGGTACTTAATCCATCTTTAGACTCACCAGACTAATTTTCCAAAAGCTGCCAAATCAAACTGGGAAGCTATTGATCTTTTTGGAAGTCTAAATTTACTTGCCTCATTTTGCTAAACGCTTGACAAAAAGCACAAAATATATTACAAGACTAAAAGACAGAACAAGTGAGTATAGCTGGAGGCATCTGCTATGCATATATTTAAGGAGTCCACTATATTTTATGTTATTATGAAATCTATCTTTTTCATCTTTAAAAATTTATATTATTACTGCCATTATTTTTTCCCATTTCTAATAATTATGTCTTCAAGATTATCAAGGTCTTCCTTTTTGATATTCTAATTATCCTCTGTATCAGTGATACCCCCAATTTTGTGTTATCAGCAAATATTATTAATAGATACCAAGATCTTTAGCAAAAATATTAAACAAGATGAATCCCATGACCAGTCCTTTAGGTATTCCAGCTTGATGCTTTCAGCACAACCTATCATCATCACCCTTTTAGCCAGTTCCTTACCCACCCTTACAGTTCCTATACAAAACTTCATCTTCTCTATTTTAACTAATAATTTCCCATGTGGTGTGGTAACAAATGCTTTACTGGAGATCTGATAGATTAGAAATACTACTTTTACTTTATCAAAGCAGTTATCAAAGAAATCATGAATGATGTGTGCCCCTGGAGGCTGGGGGGGCATGATAACCGCCTGCAGGTGGTGCAGCAATAGGGGTGTGGTGGCAGGAAGTGGGGAGCCTCTGCAGGCAGTTGTGGTGGTGTTGGCAGCGGGGGAGGGGGGACGAGCACTTCCCAGAGGTTGGCGACCACCTGCAGATGCTGCCTGCAGTCGTGGCAGTGGCAATCAGCTGCCTTCAGATGCCGCTGGCAGTGTCGGTGGCAAGGGGAGGGGTGGCAAGCAGTAACCACTCGCAGGCACCACCGGCAGCATCAGCAGTGGGCAATTGTAGGGGGTGCACTACCAGTCTCAGGGCGTGCATGTGCGCTCATGTACACCCCGCAAGCCTTGCCAATGAAAGAAATACTATGTTAATCTGGCACAACTTGCTTTTTTCCTGTGATATGGAATACTGATATCAAAGGTTACTAGCGTCATTGCTGGCAGCCCCTCAATAGAAGGATGACAGTCTTCCAGTAAATACGAAGTCATTGGTGAGTCTGTGGATGGCTGAGGAGGCTGACCTGAGGTCTGCATGTTTTACTGCAGACATGCCAAATAGTTCTGGGAGGAAGAAGTAGATTCTGGTGATGTCAGGTTACAGCCCTTTCCGTGTGTTTCTTGTGTCTGTCTACCTTCATAGTGAGGTGAATTTGCTTAAAATGCCTTGTCATATAACACAGTACCATTGGGGATAATTCAGTGCTTGAGCCTCCCAAGTATTGAGGTTAATATCTCATTTCTTCAGACTGGCCTTCAAGGTGTCCTTGAATCTCTTCTTTTGTCCACTTCTAGAGCAGTGACCGTTGGTGAGTTGGGAGTATAGGACCTGTATTGGGAGCTGGTTGTCAGCATCTTTATGACATATTCTGTCCAATGGAGCTGCTGCCATATAAACATGGCTTCAATACTGGTAGTGTTTCCTTGATTTAGAACACTGGCATTTGTTCTTCTATCCTTTCATCGGATATGGAGACTTTTCCAAAGATACTGCAGTTAGTAACATTTCAAAGCTTTCAGGTGTTTCAGATATGTCATCCAAGTCCCACACCCATATAACAGGGTAGAGATAACAACAGCCTGGTAAATGAGAGGTTTGGTTTGGATCCTGATATCATCTTCATTGAAGACACAATTTCAAAGATGTCCAAAGGCAACACTGGCAATTTTACCTGATTCTGAATACTGTCATCTATGTTTATTTTTTTGGAAAGGTGCCTACCCAGGTAGCCAAAATACTCAGCATTCTCCAAGGATTGCCTTCTAATTGTAATATGTGAAAGAGCAGCTGGTTGGCTTGGCGTGGGTTGGTAATGTATCTTGGTTTCCATAAAGTTGACAGTGAGTCCAAGCATTTCATATGCTTCACAGAAGCGGTCAGGACTGACTCAGAGCTCTCCAGTTGAGTGGGGACACAACACTATCATAAGTGTACTGAAGATCAGTAATCTGCTTTTTTACCTGTCACATGAAGCATTGATATCTAAGGTTACTAGCACGTGGTGCTGGACTTGTGGTCTGAGCAGGATTCAAGACATATGCATGGATAGAAGAGTATTGTGATACTAGTATAGAGCACAGGCATCATGGGGCTGATCAGTATATGTATCCTCTCACCCATGGCACTACTGAATACTGTTTGATTATTGTATCAGGATTAACAGTGCAATGTTGGGCAAGCTATTCCTTTAGATAAGGGCTGCATTTTAGCTTGGGCTACATGCTCAGACTGGGTTGTGAAAGAGAATAAGAAACTCTTCCCTTTTCATCACAGTCTGGCTTCCCAGACCTTCTGAAAAGACTCAAGCACGCAAATAACCTCCCTGGACCAGTAGACAAAGAGTAGGAAACAAGCAGAACGTTCCTCTGTGTTGTTTTTTTCTTATACGAATGTTTTGTTCCTTTTCCCTAAGAGTTTTCTTTGTTTTTTATGAAGACATTTGTTTGTCCCAGGTTTCTGAGTTAGGTCTTGAGCTGTTGTGTTAATTTTATGAGTGACCTCTGTCTATTGAACCTGGCTCTTGTAACTGCCTACAACACCTAGCAGAAGAGTTGCATGAGTAAGATGGAGAAAGCCACTGACATAGCAGGGGGACAGGCTGGAGGCCAACTTAAAAAAAAAAGAAAAGGTCCTTTCCATAGAAAGTTCCTATCCTAGACAACCCAAGATGCAATTTTCACCTTAACTTTAGTTTCTCTGTAAAACTTTAGTTTCTCTGTACAGTAGCAGAGCAAAACCAAACAAACAAGCACAACAATGAAGAAAGATTTTAACATGTTGGTGTTCTCAGCCCATTTTGTTGTCACATTTGATTAATTTGAGACTGATTATGGAAGTCTTACTCACGTAGGTTTGCAAATAGCCCCTTTGGTTTCAATGAGGGGGTCTCACCTGCCTGTGAAAAGATTCCAGAATTGGCACCTTTATTCCACTCAGTTTTGAGGAAACCATGAATTTGAATGAAGACTTTGCAGTAATATTGCTTCAACGCAACTGCTCCCAGACCTGAAACTAAGTTTTTTTTCTATGTTTTATGAGTGTTAAATATAGTTCCAAGTAAGACTTTGAAGGTCTACAGGAAGGGTTATATTTTATCTAAATGTACTGTATACTGTCAGAAATATGTCGCTGTCTTAATTTCTATGCTTTTCTTAGCAACATGTAGGGAGTCTCAACTTATGAATACTTCTGTCATTTGTTAAATTCTTGATGCTTCTGGGAGTAAGTTTATAATAATTTAATACAGGAGCTTTCCATAATACAATTTAATATGCAAGTTTATCCTTTGATCAGTTTAGCAATTTAGCTACCACCATTTAGCAATTAGGTCATCATAAGATAGGGGCATTAGGTCTGTGGGCATTAACGCCAGTTGCTCCTGTGCTTCTTCCTATTAAACTTATACATTACACTTATGTTTCTTAATTTTCTACTTTTTCTTTAACCACAAGGAATTTCAGTGAGACTTGGTCCATGTCTCTACTTCCTCCATGCCAAGCTTGGGACTGCTGCTGAAAATCAAGCTCTCACTTTCACTGGGAGTGTCTACACGTGCATTAAGGCCCTTTTCTTGGTACCACCAATGTGAGATACTAAAAAATATACATTAGGTGGCCTTAATGTGCAGTAATGAATGTGCACAGTTTTTAAGTGACATTTAATGTGCAATAGCCTATTTTACTGCACATTAGCAAAATAGCACATTTTTTAATGTGACGCTTTAATGCTCAGTAAAATAGGCTATTGAACCTTAAAGTACATGTGTAGACACGCCCGCTATGTCTCTTCTCTAGTCCAGCAGTTAGACAAAGTAGATAGCTCAGGGGGCGTTTAGACACACAGCTCTTTTCTGGGCCATTGATTCAACGTATTCTACTTTGGCCTACACGGAGTAGGAATGAGCAGTGGGTCTTGTTTCTCAGCAATGGTATGAAACTTGGTCAGAAATGGTTTTAGCTTCTGAAATCAGCTGGTCATGGATTAACAGCTATATATTTTTAAAAATCTGGGCCAGTTTGCTTCCAATGATTTTTTGCTTAGTAGACAGGCAGCATATACTGTATGCATAGATACCTACTCCATTGGTTTCAATTTAGGTTTTATCTTGGGTCCAGGATGGACTTTCTGGTTAAAGAGAGTGTCTCATCCAATTTTTTTCTCTCTCATTTTGTCTTTTTGGAGCTAGCTGCTTCTTAAGCCAGAGATTAAGAAGATGACTTTGTAGCCTGAAGTTAAGCACTATGGAAGCTTGAATCTGGGTTTTCCATAACTATTTGCTTTTGTGGAATAGGTCTTGCCCTCCCGTGTTGCTTTATGAAAAATTTCAAAAGGCCCTTTTTGTTTTGAATTGGATCAAACAAAAAATTCAAAATCGCAGATTTTTTCAGGCAAATTTGTTGTTTTCTTGGCCTGTCTACTAAATATCTATTTTTTTGTTGAAACTTATTCCCCCCACCCAAGTTCCAAACAGCTTAGTGTATATTTTCATATTAATATAACATGCTGTGTTATTAAGGATATACACTAGAACCACAAACATGTAAAGACATCCTTCTGTGTAACAAGTTATATTGTGTAAAAGTAACAATGTTATGTACAATACCAGTCTCATTTTGCTGTCCATGTGTCTCTAATGGTATTTTAAAGCATTGTTATTATAACACCTCCAACAAGTTTTTCAACAGTGGCCTGTTCTTGGGTGTCTATAGAGATCCCATATGCAAAAATGCCTCTTGAAGCTACTTTACACCTAAGTGGGAGGGTACCTAATGCAGCACATGGTAGAGGGATAGGACAATGGTCTCTCCTTTCCCCAATCCCTTTAGGGTATCTGGAGCCACAAAGCATATTGAGGCAGAATGGTTCATATGCCTGAAGGATATTTTATAATCACCAGCTGTTTGTGCACTTCTGGAGCAGCCAAGCATTTATAGATATCTAGGTCTATATCAAAAGCTACAGATATATGTACAGATATATTCTGCAGAGTAGGTATAGATGTAAATATGTAATGGGAACATGTTCGCTTGCTCATAATTGTCTAATCCTTGATCTATCC